>NW_008824766.1:422875-431488 GCF_000699105.1 Pygoscelis adeliae | reverse complement strand
ACGGCGGGGGAACCACCCAGGGGTTCACCTCTTGCCTCTTTCCCAGCCCTGTGTTTTTACCGCCTTGTATTTAAACCAGACGTCTTTTATAAGAAGGGGACGTGTCCGCGGACACTCCGGGATTGGGGACAACCATCGTGAGCTGGGGCCCCGCTTGACACTTGCACCCAGCCCGCGTGGGCTGCTTTTGGAGACATTTGGGTGCTTTCTGCCCAGCATCTGCTCCTAGATAAGATCCCCTCTCCCAAGCCCTTGGCACCGCCAACAGAAAAGGCTCTATGCTGGCGGTGCCTCTGCCGGCTCAGTGACTGGGTCTAATTGAGAGGCCAGAAAAATCCAAATAAATAGATAGCCATGGCCGATCAAAGACGTTTTCATGCGGATCAAAAGTGGCTGTGTGCCTCTCCGGGGACGGAGAGCCCCAGTCTCCTGGGGCTTCGCCTGCCCCACAGCATCACCACCTGAAAGGGAAACTGCCCACCTCTAATTTAGGGGTTTATATTTAACCGCCCGGGGCACAGCCGGCGGTGGCGTGGCTGTCTCACAGGGAGGCTTTTCAGATTTTCCTGGTGGAGAAAAGGGAAGAGGGGGAGCGGGTTGGGACCCTTTCAAAGCTTTCTCGATGGCACCGACACTGGTGGTGGGGGCACCCAGTCCCTGTGGGGAGCCCAGCCGGGACGGGGCACGGGTTGCTGCTGTCCCCGGGTTGCTGCTGTCCCCGGGCCCCACACTGCCAGGTGTCCCAAGCTCTTGGGGACGCTGCCGGGGACAGGCTGGGGGTTGTTCCACAGAGCAGGGCACTGGGGCTCAGCACGGTGATTTCTCTGTGATGGCAGCGAACCCAAAGCACCTCCCTCGCCCTCGCCTCCTGCAAAGCGATGGGTCTTGGGGTCTCCAGAGAGCAGGACCTGGTTTCTCCCCCCTAAAGTACTTCCCAGCTGAGGAGACCACAGAGCAGAAAGACTCAAGATCAGAAAAGACGCGCACATGATTGTCACTCTTTTGCCTCCCAAAATCCTTGGTTTGATGTGGGAATCACCTGCGGTTGTGGCTCAGGGTCCCCCCAGTCCCCATCACTTTCCTGCCAATGGAGGGACGGGGTTTCTGCAGGGCAGAAGGTGGCCACAGGGCTCCCGGCTGCTGCTGGACCCGGTGGTGTCCCCATGGTTTGCAGAGTCAGACCTACAGGAAAAATCCCCAGTAGTTTTTTGTAACAAAGCAAAAATTGCACATATTGCACCAGTGAGAACTGGGAAACGGTGTCTGCTGAAGGAAGGAGGAATAAGTTTCTGTGCTGTTGTGCAACACCTCACCGATATACCTAGATGTACTCAGGCTACCCAACCCTCCACCTCTTTCTAAAAGATGGAGCTCTCCCCTCACCCCCAGGACAGTTCCTTCTGCCTGGGCTGAAATAAAAAGCAGTGACCCAAGGAGGGTAACGGGGGGTGAGCGGCTCCATGTGGCTCCTGTCTATGGCAGGCAGAGCCTGCCAAGGGTGGAACCCATCCATGCCAGTTAGCGACAGCCGTACGCATGCAAATCTTTTAAAATTATATCAGTAACTCCCTGCCCATGGCTTCTGAGGAACCCCTGGACATCCTTCAGGCTGGGTATGTTATCACGTGTTGTCCTTGGGGTGGTGGGGCACGCAAGGATGGGATTGGGGTGAGGTGGGAGCCAGGCTGGGCTGTCAGGATGGGATCGGTGCAATTGGGGTTACTATACAGGGGTGACCGGGTTTATTTCTGCTGTAGTGCCAGGTATTGATGAGAGGTTGTAAACGTTGCTTGGCTGTGCAGGCGTTGTATCAGACCGAGGGGTAAGAACAACCTCAGAGCTGTGTGGCCAGGGCTGGAGAGGGTTAAGGGAATAGAGATCTAATCAGAACTGCTCCCTCATCAGTCACAGATGAGTGGCCACATATAAAACCAGATGGGAATATCTATCCATTTACCCGTAATTACTTATTTCCACGCTCGCTCTCACAATCCACACTAGTGATCACAGTTTTCCCATGTAAGCGTGGGGCTGAAAAGTTCTTTGTACTTGAGGGTGAAGCCAGAGACAGGAGCTCCCGAAAACTCTTGGTTCCCCTGGTTCCCATTTAGGGCTCCTGCATTTCAGGGTGGCCAGAGTCCCCAAGCACAATGCTGTCCCCTGCCCTGGGGAGCCCGAGGGGCATTGGGGTGTCTCACCAAGCAGGTGCTTTGGTGCAGCCTGTGCCCCAAAACCCCAGCAGCTTCCCAACAGCCCCCAGGGCCAGGAGAGTTTCAAGGCTTTTTTCTTTTTGGCTATCTGGAAATTACTCGGGTTAAATGTTTCAGATTTCAGCCCCAAGCTCCTTCTCTGGACTACCCCAAAGTGAAGGTGCCATCTGCCTGGCAGAGATGATCTTGGATCTTTCTGGCTCTAACGGAGAGCAGGAGGCTGAGGCGCTGTCCCCGATGGGTGGCACCTGGGCTGGGACGTGCTTCTGTCACCAAGAGGACAGGCGCAGGGGAGCCAAGAGACCGGTGTCACATCTGTCTCTTTAGGCTCCCCAGCCAAGGGAGAAAGGGGCTCTGGGGGTCACCGAGCACCTCACATGTCCCCTCTGCGTGAGAGCAGCCGGAGATGGGGCTGCCCTCGGGCAGCCATCGGGAGCCCTGTGGGCATGTGGAGTCCAGCTGCTGCCCCCGTGCCCGGTGCTCATTTGCACGGGGAGATGGCCCGAGGCAGCTGGAGCAAGCAGGGCTGAGGCGGGAGGAAATTGGTGCAGATGTGTCAGCTGTGGAGGGGAGCCAGGCGCTCGGGGGCAACATGGTGCAGATGGGCAGAGGGGGCAGTTCCTCTCCTCCACGGCAGCAGGACAAGAAACCCACCTTTAACTGTGTGGTAAAGCAGGTTGGGGGCGGGTATTTGGTGCATCAGTAATCTCTGGGTGCAGCCTTCCCGCTGTCCCAAGGACCGCAGAAGGGTCCCTCTCAAGCCCCCGGCGAGCTCCAGGGTTTGTCCCATGAGCCAGTGGCTTCCCTGGGCAACGGGCCTGCAGCAGGGGGGTGGGATGGCCCCGCAAGGGGCTGGGTTGGATCTACCACCCTCAGTCCCCTGCACACCCTGGACGTGCAGATATCTGGTTTGCTGCAGGCTGGGAAAATCTGCTCCCAAACTTGAGATCTGCAGCGGTGGAAATCCCCAGCGGTGCATCCGCTGCCCTTATCACTGCAAAGCAAAGCAACAGATCCCGAGAGCTAGCCAAAACACCCAGCAGTGCCCCCAGAAATGCTGGTTCCCGAGGCGGATGCAGAGTTAGGGATGTCTTTTCCCCACTGAACCTTGAAATTTGTCTCAAATGGCAATTTTTTGTCCCGAACTGCCATTTTGAAATGAAACGGTGATGCCCATTTTGTGTTGACTCCCGCGGTCTTCCCGGCTCCGGTTTCTCAGTGTTGTGTAACCTGTGATGCCCGGCTAGGGCCACGGGCAGTACATCTGTGTTTTGGAGCTAATGCTTTAAAGATAATTCCCTTCTGCGCTTGTCCTAAACTGCAATTTTCAGATGGCTGAAACAGGGACTTTCCTCCAAAACAGCTGCTTTGGTGAAGCTCTCATCCTGATTTCATCTCTCTCTTTCCTGACCCATTTTCTTCTTCCCCGTGAACCCTTCCCAGCTCTTTGTGTAGACCTGGGGTTACCAGATGATGCCACAGCCACCTGCCACGTGCCTTGTACCTATTCCTCTGGTTAAGTGTGGCCCCAGAGCTGCCCCACAAGCAGGATGCAGGTGGGAAGAGCATGCGCGGAGGTGTCCCACAGCTCTTCCCACAAGGCTGCTGCCCGTCAAAAGGTGATGGGACACAGATTATGAGCATCTATGACATCTCCAGGAGGTGCTTTTGCAGACAAGCCTCTCGTAGCCTGCAGTTTCCTCTCCTTAACCCCCCTGTCTCGTCCCCTTAGGAAGAAGACCATCTACAAAACGGTGTGCCTCTCCTTCTTGCTGGTGATCATGGTGACGGTGCTGCAACGGGGAATGGCCCCCAGCCAGTTCATGCAGGGCCAGCAGCAGAAAGAGCTGTCCCCTCCGGAGTCCCTGAAAACGCAGAAGAGAGACAATGCCTTCTCCATCACCAGCACTTTCTGGAAGAGCAAGAAGGAGAAAGCTCTTCTGAAGGAGGAGGAGAGCGTGACAGCAAAGCACGCGAAATCCTGGGATGTCACCACTACCAACTGCTCGGCCAACCAGAATTTCAGCAACATGGACTGGTTCAAAGGGCTGGAGCCCAACTTCCAGCAGTTCCTGCTCTATCGGCACTGCCGCTACTTCCCCATGCTGATCAACCACCCCGAGAAATGCAGCAGGGACGTCTACCTGCTCATTGTGGTCAAGTCTATCATCACGCAGCACGACCGCCGCGAGGCTATCCGGAGGACCTGGGGCCAGGAGAAGGAGGTGGATGGCAAGAGGATCAGGACGCTGTTCTTGCTGGGCACGGCCTCCAAGGAGGAGGAGAGAGCCAACTACCAGAAACTGCTGGATTACGAAAACCACATCTATGGGGACATCTTGCAGTGGGATTTCCTGGACAGCTTCTTCAACCTCACCCTCAAAGAGGTCCATTTCCTGA
The DNA here is from genome assembly GCF_000699105.1 of Pygoscelis adeliae. Taxonomy (NCBI): domain Eukaryota; kingdom Metazoa; phylum Chordata; class Aves; order Sphenisciformes; family Spheniscidae; genus Pygoscelis; species Pygoscelis adeliae. Next base: position 426,878 of record NW_008824766.1, on the reverse strand, counting down.
AGTGGCTGAATATCTACTGCGACAATGTCCACTTCATCTTCAAAGGTGACGATGATGTGTTTGTGAGTCCCAGCAACATCCTGGAGTTCCTGGAGGACAAGAAGGAGGGAGAGGACCTCTTTGTGGGGGATGTCCTCTACAAGGCCAAGCCGATCCGGAAGAAGGAGAACAAGTACTACATCCCCAGCGCCCTCTACAACAAAAGCAACTACCCACCCTATGCAGGGGGTGGAGGTTTCATCATGGATGGGCCCCTGGCCAAGAGGCTGCACAAGACCTCAGAGACGCTGGAGCTGTACCCCATCGACGATGTCTTCCTAGGGATGTGCTTGGAGGTCCTTCAAGTATCACCTATTGGGCATGAGGGCTTCAAAACTTTTGGCATTGTGAAGAACAAGAATAGCAAGATGAACAAGGAGCCATGTTTTTTCCGGAGTATGTTGGTGGTTCATAAACTGCTGCCTCCAGAGTTGCTCCAAATGTGGAACTTGGTCCATAGTAACTTGACGTGCTCGAGAAAACTCAACGTCCTTTAGCTCAGTCTCTCTGGAGAGCTGGGACTGGAGGGGCTGGGACAACCAATCCCTGCTCCGGGATGGGGTGGGCCTCTGCTGGTGACACACAAGTCCTTCGGGGGCATCTCCCTCCAGGGCAAGAAGGGCAGAGACACTGCGCTCGCGGGCAGGGTTTGCGATAGCGTTTGTTCCTGTACTGCAATGTGGTTCACTTATCTCCAGCTGGGTTGGGGGTTGCTGAAAAAGAAGAGAGGGAAAAAAAACCAAAAACCCCACAACAGATCTAGCACAAAATTAAGAGAGAAAGAGAGAAGGCAGAGGGGTTTGTGCTCTGCTTTAGGTACCACCTCCAACAGAGCATGGTGAAAGGCGGGGTGGGGAGAGGCAGGAAGGGAGGTGGCACAGGCATTTTTTGGAGATGTTCAGGGTCTGGCTATCCAGGGAAGCCACTCCAAGGGAGTTGAGCAGTTTACAAGTGCATGAGCCCCCCCCAACTCAAAAGTCAAGGGGATTTTTATTTGTTATCGCAATTTTCTCCTCCATGCAAGGTTTTAGTGACATTGACCCTGTTGTGTTCACCCCTGCCAAAGTCCTCTCTGTGTCCCCACTACGCAGCTGGGGAAAGGGGCTCTCCTCCGAGGCTGGACCTCGCCAGCCCTGAGCCCCCATTAGGATTTCAGCCAGGCAGTCGGGTGATTAGGGGCTTTGTTCCCGGTAGAGGGTCCCAGATGATGGTGGCTCCCAGCGCCAGCCTGGGCTGTGCTTGGTTCCTCAGCCCCTCTCCTGGCCTCGCTGTGTGTGCACTTGGAGGAATGCACCTAGGCGAAATTCCTCAGGGATTTGTTCCTTCTGCCAGGAAAGGAAAGGGAAGGAACGAGGCGGGCTGCCCTTGCCCACAGCCAAGGAAGCGGCAGAGAAACCCAGTCGGCCCTGGCTGGAGCAGCCCAGGGGCTTATCACACCTGGGACCCTGGCTTGGGTGCAGGAGCCCGTGGGGCTTGCTGCAGGGAGACCCTCTCCTTGCAGCAGAGCTGCCCTGGTGGGATTGCCTTGGAGGGGGACAACAGTCCCCGAAGACCCCATGTGTGCCCGCTTCGGACCCAGCCCCGGTTTTGCAGCAAGCGCGACGCTCCAGGGCAGGTTAGAGAGCATTGGTCTCACCCCAGCACACGGAGCAGGGTCCAAGGGGACAAGGTGAAGGAGGGCTGGTGTTTCACACCATGTCTGCTCCTCTCAGGGTTGTTGCAGTGTTTATTCTACAGGATGAGGCCAAGGAGCACAACAGGGAGTGGTATCGTGAGACATGGCCCTTTTTCTTTGGGCTGAAAAGGCCACTGGAGCTGTTGAGGGGAGCCCCGAGCCAGCTGCCGTGATGGAAACCCCCCGACACAGAGACACACGTGGCCACGCATGGGGTCACAGATGCTCTCCAGCCACCAGCTGCAGGTGTGAACAAAGCCACAGGCATGTGCAAAGCCACACGCGTGCACGGGCACTGGCGTGCCAGCTCCCAGGCACAGGCTCTGCACACGCAGGTGTCCCTGCGTGCAGGGCTTGCACGCCCAGGTGTCCCTGCATGCAGGTAGACACGCACAGCCACATCCATGGCCCTGACCACGCACAGCAAAACAGGCACATGTGCACTCTCTCTCTCTCTCTCTCTCTCTCTGCTGCCAGACATTGAAAGGAAAAAATTTCGACTACCTCAAAGGTCCCCCTGTGCAGTGCCTTTTTTTTTTTTTTTTCCTTTCCTTTTCTTAATGTGTTTTGGAAACGGGCCTGTTTAATTTACTCCAAGTCTGTATGTTCTCCAGGTTAGAAAACAAACAAAAAAAGGGCATAAACCAGCCAAAAAAGGCACCCTTCCACCAAGCCACGCCACTTCCTGGCAAATGCCCCTTATCTGCTCAGACAAGCTGCAAATTTGAAGAGGAGGGAGAGAAAGAGCCCGTTGCTGCCCCGGGCTCGGCCGTTGGTACCGGGGCTGGCGGTGATACTGTGAAATTTGATTTTCAATGCACCCAGCGGCACTGTCCCTGGGACAAGTGCAGGCAGTGCAGGGCAGAGCCCCGAGGGCATTTTCGCTGCCTGCTGGGCAGCTTTCCCGTCCCCTCCCTCCTTCCAACGGGAGCGAGTTCAGAAAGTTTCCAAATTGACACCTCCGTAATTTATGTCAGGTACAGTTCATTAGGCTGTATATTTATCCTATATGCAGGGGACAGCTCTCGCTCTCTGTAGCAATGCGTACAGCGAGCCAGGGCTGCGTGCAGAAATCTCAGTGTTGCTTTTCACCTGGTGGGACCTGTACAGAGAAACCTTGTAGGATTCGGTGAATATTCTAGTTTCTAAATAAAGGTTAAAAGAAGGAGAAGAAAAAAAAAACCCAAGCCCTCACCTCGTGTCATTGCTGGTGGGTTTCTGCTGGCCAAGACAGGCCGGCTAGTTGGGAACAAAACCTGGTAATGGACTACAGTGGCAAAACCACTGCTTGGAGCAGGCATTTGGGGGCTGTGGCTGCCCTGCGGCAGCTTGGTACAGCTTCCTTGTGGAGCCTGGCGTGGCGTTTAACAAGGGCTGGCAGATATTTTCTCTCTTCCATGCGCTCCTCCAGCTGCATTTCAAACCCAGCTAAACTTCAGATGTTCTCCTGGCGCCCTGCAGCAAGGAGCTTCTCATTTCGACTTCTGTGGGAAAAGCCGCTTCAGCAGGTTTGGAAACTCACCTGTTTCGTTGAACACCCTGTGCTCCTCACACTGAAGGAGCTCGCCACCTCGCTGGCCCTATCACCCTCTCCACGGCAGGACCACGCTCACTGCCTTTTTTCCCCCAACCAAAGCACCACCACAGGGTGACACATCCCTTGGCCGTAGCACATGCCACGGGTCAGCAGCAACTGCAGAGCAGAGCGAGCCACGTCTGCAGGGACAAGCCCGCGTCAGGTTTGAACCTGGCTGGGGTGAAGAGGAGGAAAGCCATGCAGGAGCCCATAGGTCTCACCTTGGTGTTTCGGCACTGGGGGCTCGGTTTCCAGGGCTGGCACCTGGCTCGGCCAGTTGACGTGCTGACGCGGAGCAGAGAGGCCAGCAATGGGGACCCGGCTCTGCTGGACTCGGCAGGCTAGGCCACAGGCCACCGGGGCCAGCTTCCCTGTGGCACCAGAACTTTCACAGGAGGGGACAAAAGGGAAATGCTGAGCGGACACACTTGTGGATGCTCTTGCCCTTTCCCTCTCCAGTGTGACCCAGGGCTGCCTCCTCCCGCTGGGGGACTCCTCCCCAGGGTACAAGCAAATGCTCCAGCCAGGGATCCAGAGTCCCGTAGTAGAAGTAGGGCCCATATTCCGGTGTGGAAGCGGGGCTGGGCCCCACGGGGCAGGGATGGGGTCGACTCCAGGACAAGGAGAGTTACAGCAGGGATGCAGGGTGGGAAGGATGCCGCGGCCCCAAATCCCTCTGTTCAGCCTCCTTCGCACCTAAGTGGGGGAGGTCT
>NW_008824766.1:414412-422615 GCF_000699105.1 Pygoscelis adeliae | reverse complement strand
AACAAGACGCGCAAACCCCTCCCCGGGTCTCCCGCAGCAGAACCCTCAAGCCAAAAGCAACCGTTCCCCCACTGGTTAATATAAAACATATAGAGAAACCCTTTTTTTTTTTTCCTCCGGGGGCTCCACGTTGGGAATCGATATGCAGAGGTGGATTCATCAGCGTTTGGGGGGCTGCGAGGACTTTGCATGGCAATAAAAAACATTCCCAGTGTTGCTACACTATGCAAGGAAGGCAGAGCTCTCCGCCACCACAGCCAGAGCCGAGGCTTAAGGTCACTGCCCGCCAGCCGGGAAGCAGAAGCCTGCAGGAGGACAGGCCGGCAGAGGACCTTTCGGTGGGACACGGGCAGTTGACATTTGAGCCTGCAGGTACCTGTGCCCAGGGGAGGCTTGAACTGACAGCGAACGGGCCCTGCAGCCAATACCGCCCGGGTTAAACCAAAACAGCAGCTGCCCCCGCGGCTTGTGTGCCCCTGGTGCTTTCTGCACCCACGTGCTGCAGCCACTCAAGAGCAGCATTGTCCCCTCACAGCTGCCGCTGCAGGACACCAGCCAAGCGCCTGGCTAGAAGAAGAGGCCAGCAGCTACTGCCGAGGGACCTAGCACCTCCATCATCCCCACTCTGGTGGAGGCAGTCACCCTCACCAAGCCCAAGGAATGTCAGAAGGCACGTTGTTTGGTCAAGGTGGCAAGCACAGTCACTGCCCCCGACCCCATGTTTCAATATATTTGTTTCACACTTAGGGACGAGTCAAGAGAAGAGGAGACAATGCCTGCAAGAGTGTCACTGAGGTGCAGGGCCTTGGTACAAGATCCAATTTACTCTTTTTTTTTTAAACAAAAAAGAAAAAAAAGCAATTGGCTAGCATGCAACATACACCTTCCACACAGGGCTTACCTCAGCCATCGTATTCCTCTCCCCCGCTCCTTCCGGCAAGCACCCTAAGCATAGCACACGTACGTTGTTGGGAGCTGCAGGGCAGCAGCAGGACACTACCTGCTGCCTCTGACATTAACAACCTTAAGAGAGAAAAGGCTCAAGACAGACTATTTCTCACAGCCCTGCTTCATTTAGCGGCACAGAAGTAACACGAACCAGTTTAGGTCCTTTAATCTGTCCAAGACAGGGTGCTGAAGCACAAATGATAAAACATTCTGCATTTTTACAGCAAAAATGCTACAGAAGTTTATAGGAAAAAAAAATATTTTTGTACATGGGTAAAACATTATAAATTCAAGACAACTCACAGACAAGGGCTAAACTCCCACATCTATCGCTCATTTTTTAAAAAGTTCATTTGAATAGGCAAGCAGTCAAAATGGCTTGCTCTCTCTTCCTTGAAATGAAAATTGTATCTTCCAAGTGGCTCACAGTACTGCTTCGCATCTTGGAATGTCCTCCGAAGGCTCCGCCAAGATAAAAGGAGAATAAAAACCCCCGGAGTCCTTTCAGATAGTCTCAGAGAGCAGGAGAAGGGAAAGAAAAGGGAAAGTTTATTCAAACTTTATCTTCTTCCCTTGTGGCTTGTGATCTCCACCTCCTCCTCTGCCTCCTCGGAAGCCACCTCCTCTACCTAGAAAGAAAATTAGGTCAAGAAGCAAAAGTTACAGGTATCCATGCACAGATACCACTGCCCCTCCAAACCCATCCCGATTCACATCGAGCACACTGTGGCAGCACTACGCCATGATCCCAAGAATGGCCTGGGTTCAATTTTTAAGCACGCCCCCTTAGAACGGCAGCACTTGTTCTATCTTACCTCCAAATCCTCTGCCACCACCCCTGCCACCAAAACCACCTCTTCCTCCTCGGCCTCCTCCTCTGCCGCCACGACCACCAAATCCACCGCCAAATCCGCCGCCACGTTGAAATTCACCCTTTGGCTTAGCAAAATCAAGGATCACTTTGTTTCCATCTATCTCTCCGTCCTCCATGGCTTCTTTAGCTGCTTTGGCATCTTCTGGGGAGCTGAAGTCCACAAACCCAAACCTAGGAAACGGGTTAAGAGCAAGACAGTCAAACTCCACAAGCTGCAGCACCACCTACAGGTACTCGATAGCAATCCCTTCGGAAACAAACGCCTGCACTTCCGCAGCCACGCAGGGATCAGGACCGCGTTACTTGTAGAACAGCAGTGGCTCATCACAACCGACGGGGAGCCCCATTGTGAGTCTGCCAGTACTGAACAGTTAATATTCTTCTCGTGCGAATCCATAGGCTGCCACGGATTTGTTGGCAGGAAGGAGCTCATTGAGAAGTGAGCATGGGCTGCCATCTACGAACAGACCCAAAGCTGTAAGCTTTTCTCTGCTTCCATGCAACTTATTAGCTTCAAAGAATCTCCTGCATGAGCATTAGAAACCCTGCACTGCATAAATCAGTTAAAGGGAGGCTTTCTGTAGCAAGTGAACTAACCCCAGGTGACGTTTAACATACCCTTTAGATGATCCAGTGTCTCTGTCTGTGACTATTCTAGCACTTATAGAGCCTTCAAATGATTCTCTTAGTGTCTCCTCTGTGGTGTCCTCAGAAAGGCCTCTGACAAACAACGTTTTGCTTTGTTCTACAGAAAGAGAATACATTCAGAGATCATCGTGTCTGAGCAAGGCAACCATCAGTTTCTTAACATCACATCCAGCTTGCACTACTGGCTCCTAGAACAGCTCACAGGGCTTAAGGGGTTTGTTTTGAAGTAACAGCTCAGGCACTTAAAGTCCTTCAAAACTTTTTCAGGACTGCAGTTCAAACCTGATGTCAAAGTATCTCCATCAGCCAACCCGGTATTGTCAGAAGAATTCTCCCCCCCGCCTTTTTTTTTTTTTCTCTAAATAGATGCTTGCATCTTATCAATAGGGATACTAACTGTACAGACACTGCTGGATCAGCACTTGACTATCTAGAGGACTTCGGCAATAGTTTCATCAGCATTTCAGATAATCAGTCATCATATCCAGCACACTCGCTTACAATGCAAGTCTTTCACTCCACAGGCATACTTTTTTTTTTTAAAAAGCAGCCCTAAGTTTGCATGAATGGTACCCTCCTGCCACGGCTGTCTCAAGATCAAATGATCAAACATGGAACACTTACGATTAAATCCTCCTCTTGCATTCATGTTCCCTTTCTGCCATGCTGGCGAACTGAATTCCAGTCTGATTGCTCTGCCTTCAATCTCTGTGTTGTTACAGGAGTTCAATGCCTCTTTGGCATCCTCAGCTGTGGGAAATTCTACAAACGCATACCTATTTGGAGAGGAAGATTTCAGTCAGCCTGGGAGCACAAGGAATCTGCGGAGGCAAGTCATTCGCAATGCCAACTCAGAGTCAGGAGAAAGGCACAACATACCCTTTAGGCCTGCCCTGGTTGGTCTGTGGCATCTTGATGGAAGAAGCTTTCTTAAACAGTTCTTGGAGAGTCTCTTCTGAAGCAGCGTATGAGAGGTTGTTGACAATTAGGGTCTTTGATTCCCTCTCTCCACCTCCTACGGAGAAAACTCAGTGCTGTAAGTGCAAGTCTGGAGAAGGAGAGCTCTCTTCCTCTAGGCCCATCCTCCTCTCCAGGGCGAGAGTGGTTGTTGCTCCATCCTCACCCCAAGGTGAGGCACAAGGCTAAGTGCAACACTGTTTTGTTCACCTACACTAGTTATCCCCCCTTGTCTGAAACATGCAGCAGAGGCATGAAGTGCTTAAGATGCAGAGCACAAGTCAGGCAAAAGGTCCCTTCCTGGCATATTACAGTTTTCCTGCAGTGCTTCAAGTTGCTCTGTCCCTAGCAAACTTCTGAAACAAGTGGAATTAAATCCTAAATGTCATTTGCATGCACGTTATTGGTCTGGGAAAGTACCTTTCTGATGTTCTTGATGGCTCTTCTCACCAGTGAAGTCAATGACCATGGCACGACCATCAATCTCTGTGCCCTGCTTCTCCTCCAGAGCTTTGTTTGCCTCAGCTTCCGTTTTAAATTCAACATAGGCCATCCTACAGCACAGAAAAGAACATAAGCAAATGCCTCCTTCCAGGAACAGCTAAGTTCATGAGCGGGGGGGAAAGGATGTGGAAGAAAAATGCTTCCAAAATTAGCGTTTTCAGTACACCTAATGCAGCAGGTCCCTTGAGGTAGCTTAAGGACACGAGCTTATCAAAATATGCCAAGAGTCTGAGGAACAGCAAACATCCAACAGTCCTCTCAGCTACATACCCTTTGCTGTTCCCCTCCTTGTTCATTACTATTCGGATTTCTTGTGCGTTCTCAAACACCTCTCTCATTTCATCTTCAGTTAAGCGGTAGGGCAGATTCTTCACAAACAGTGTTCTAGCATCTCTCTCTGCAAAGAGGAAAAAGTTACTTTCACACTACCAGCTGAAAATCCCTCATCTACACTGCCAGTTCAGTGAGAACCGGAGTGAGTTGATCCAGCAGAAAATAAACCACAGTAAGCATTAACATTTTTAGAAGCTGAAAAAGCAACTATTATGACAGTTAATTAGGCTGCCATTGTACTTCTCTTAAGGGCATCAAGTTCAGAAAACAGGTCCTAAAGCTTCAGGAAGAGCCACATTTCCTCCTCAGACCCCCCAGTATGCACTATTTCTTGGGATCACATTTCCAGATATACTAGTCTGAACTTGCCTATCCGTATGTTAGCATTTGAGAAACTGTTTATGATATAGAGCCCAAACCAGGAAGATCTGCCTTAAAAAGAGCAGAAGAGCAGCCATCAGTAATACCGCAAGCCTGCTCCAAGGCCCAACCATGGCAACTCTTCTTTGATGTGCGCAGGTATTCAGAGTTGTAGGCCGTACCTTTCTTATTTTCTTTAATTGTTTCCTTGCTCTTTGCTTTTTCCAGCTTGATTTCCAAACCCATCAACTTCTTCCCATTCAGCTGGAGGGCTTTATCCAGATCTTCAGCAGATGAAAAGTCTACGTAGCCGAATCGCCTGAAAGAAGAGTAACCTTCCTATTTAAGCTGATCTCTCTCTCTAGTAGCAGAGAACACAAACAGAAACCCAGAACCAGAGAGGTCCCCACTGGTCAAGTTACAGTGTTAATAAAATAAATGCTAACTGGCCCACATAACCAAAACAACAGTAGAGAACAACGGCTCTGTACTGAAGTGGCAGCTCTCCCTTTAGGGAGATGCTGTCTGAAAAAGCTGCAAGCCAGGCAAGTATTATACCCTTATCAGTACCGTGCCTCTTCCAGCTTCCATATGCTAGCAAGCAACCATCCCAGCATCTTAGAGGGAACCAGCACCAGCAGTTACACCTCTCCAAACAAATTACTGCCAATTAAAAGAAATAAGCAGCAAAATTCTACTGATGGAACTCACTTGGAAGCACCAATTCTGACATCTAAAACGTCGATGTTCTTCTTCCCAAAAAATTCTTTGATGCCAGTCTTCAGTTCTTCATACTCCTTGGTGGGGACCAAATTTCCCACAAAGAGGGAGAAAGCTGAAGTGGGCCCTTTTACTGAAAAGATAATCAAGTTGGTTGTTGGTTTTTGTTTTTTTTTTTTTTTAAGGCAATTAAAAGAACTGGAAGCCAGACTCCAGACAGCTTTAGCACATCAGTTTCTGCTCAGAAGTGACATCATGCTTCAGTATTAAGTCCCTTATAATCATCATTTGTGCTGGAAAACACCCCACTTGGCATCCTGTCCCTTCACAGTTATGTGCCAACAGTCCAGTAACAGTCCGTCAAGCAAGCACTGTTTGATGATCCCACACCACCTACCGTCTGTTTTCTTTTTCTTGGCCTCCGGTGCACTCTTATTGGCCATTTCTTTCTTCCTCTTTCCAGGTGCCTCCTTGACAGGTTCTGTGATAGAGAAGAAACAGCAACACTGAAATAAAAGTACAAAACAACTTTTCCTATACTGGATCATTACAGGAGCATTAATCTTTACACCAGTCATACACAAGACCTCCTCTTGTCACTACAGCAACTGTTCCTCAGCCCAAAAGACCACGACAGACAAAGATTTTGCTCAGGCATCTTTCCTGTTATTAGAGAGTTATGGTCTCAAAAACATTTAAACTCACTTTCCTCCTCACTTTCCTCCTCAGCATCCTCTTCATCCTCCTCCTCTTCATCCTCCTCCTCCTCATCATCCTCCTCATCTTCCTCATCTTCAGAGTCTGCCTTGGCTTTCACTGGTGCGGCCTTTGCTGGAGTAGGTTTCTTCACCTGAACAGGGGTTGTGTCCATGGCTTCATCCTCAGACTCTGAAACAAGTTGAGCACAAGATTTCAGACACATTAAAGACTAAGCCCCTTTTGACACTAAGAAAAGAAAATCTTGTGAAGTAAAATAGTGGTTTTCATGCCTCCTCAAGTTTGTATGTTCTCAGGAAAGGAGTTTAGTTTGTTTATAGTCTTTATAAAAAAGAAGTCTTACTAGCAATAGGGAAATAAACACCCGCTCAGCCACATCTGATGGACACCAGTAACCAGCTAAAACCAGCTGGGCACTAAATGGAGACACACACACACACACTCTGCATCACTCCCACTAATCCATTAAGTTACTCTAGTTCCCTAAAAGTGCTTATTAGTTTAACATCAAATTTTTTTTTTTTAAGAGTCAGACAAAGTTTTCCTAAATCCCACATACCATCATCTTCATCATCATCATCATCATCTTCCTCCTCGTCTTCAGATTCTTGCTTTGCTGGCACAACTGCAGGCTTTTTGGCTGGTACTGCTGCAGGCTTTTTGGCCGCAGGCTTCACAGGCATTGCCGGTTCCTCTTCCTCATCTGCAACAACAGTACAGCAAGGGTTTACCTGTACCACTCAGCCTTCAAACTTTACTAGTAAAGTACTTCCCCCCACCCTGCCCAAGATTTTGGCAAAGTTCAGGGAAGAACAATCAGGAAACTAGAAGATGCTGCATGTAATGCAGCAGCAGCCCAAGTTCTCCTCCAAACTTTGCTGATTCCCCACCCTTCCTTCCTCACCACCTTTTAATCAATGAATCCCCCTCTCAAAAGTATTAAATTATACTGAACTTTCAATACTCAAATTCAGCGACTTGATTGGACAAGCTTTAGCCTTATACAAGGACGAACACATTATTTCAAAAGTAACTTACCAGAATCTTCTTCCTCTTCCTCCTCCTCATCATCATCATCTTCCTCATCATCTTCATCTTCCTCCTCGCTCTCTTCCTTCTTGGCATTCTTTCCATTTTTCGCTCCTTTGGTTAGGACGGCAGCCTTTTTAGGTGATGGAGCAACAGCCTTTTTAGCTGGAGTAGCCACGGCCTTCTTGGCAGGTGTAATTGCCTTTTTTGCAGGAGTAGCGGCCTTCTTTGCAGGGGTAGCAGCCTTCTTTGCTGGCGTAGCTGCTGCTTTTTGTTGTTTCTTCTGAGGGACCATCTGAAATACACATTTGTGTAAGACTCATGCTGGCCCTTTAAACTACTATTACTTCAATGTCAGACAAATATATAGCAACTGCAATCTCAAGCATATCCTTCTGACAGACTCAGTTTCTGTTGAATGACCTTAACTGCCTATTCTGTTGAATTAATGAAGCTCAAAACCAGCTTTTTCATGCTTTTAGCTACTTATAGAACATTAAAGCATCTCCAAATTGCCTGGTCCTGAAGCCAGACCAGTGACCTCTCTAGGAGCATTCAGTAGCTTGAAATTTTTAGTCTTGCATATTATTTGTGCATGATAAGTCACTTATTGCTGATGCTCTACTAGAGTAATTAATCATCCACTTGCTCATCAGTACTAGGAACAGCTTCCAGCAGTCCTTCCCAAGCCTGAAGTACAGACTTCGCAGCTAAGCTAGTTTTCCCCAGGTTGCTCTCTTCTTATGAAACACAGTCTATTCTTTAGCCACACTGACAGATGCCAACTGTTTACTGATGTTGATGCTCTGTCACGTACTATGTACCCCCCAACCCTCATGACACTTTTCTAACACGTCCATCCTTTTGACTTCATTTCTAGCTTGATCACCTCTTCTCCACTGCTTTCCTCTAGCTCAGAGGACTCTTCTTCCTCGCTTTCCTCGACCTTTTTGGGGGGAGGAGCCATTTTTTTCTGTTTGATCTGATTCTTGGGAGTCTGAAAGAGAGAGAGAGCTGTTAGGCGGCGTTCATTTCGCTGCGCGGGAGCGAGCAGCGCATTTACGCTCCGAGGCACCCCAGCCACCTGCGAGCGCTCGCACCGGCGGACAATTG
>NW_008824766.1:407139-413158 GCF_000699105.1 Pygoscelis adeliae | reverse complement strand
AGCTCGGGTCCGGGGGTGGAACTGAGCCTGAGCACGCCTTTGCCTTTTCCTTTGGCCTTGGTAAAGGGACGGGGCTGGCGCCTCCCCAGCGCTGCCGCTGCCACCCCCCTCCGCTGCCCCCGGCATCCCCTCCCCGACCCTCGGGGAGGCACTAAGCTCCCTTGGACAGCTTGAAGCATCGCCGGGAGCTGGTCGGTGTGCGGCTGCTGGGGTTGCAGTCGGCACAGGAGCACCCTGCAGCTGCCGCCCTCCGCTGGCTCCCGGCGGGGAGAAAAGGCCCAACGCTGGAGAAAAAAATAAAACTCTGCCTGATGGATGCTTTTGAATTCATTCATTGAAAGAAGACGCCAGCTTTCTCCCTGTGGAGTTTTACCCCAGTGGCTATGAATTAGGGGTAGGAATGACCGCAGGGCAGCGTGCAGCCCCCCTGTTTAGCTTGCCAGTCTGCTGGCAGGGCTGAGCGCTGCCTTGCCCCTGCCTGACATGGTGCTCCCCAAAGACCTGAGTGGCCTCTATTGCTGGGGCTTTGCCACTGCCTTACATCCTCTCCCACTTCAAACTGGGTGTCCAGCCAGCTCCTGGCGGCTCCTGACTCACGCGTGTGTGGCTGTAGCAGTTTGCCCTTCCGAGGCCTGCTTGAGAGAAGCCCCTGTCTTGGGGAACACAAGATCCTAGGGAGCCCTAAAGAAAAAACACAGACTCTCAATGAATGCAGTCCTGCAGGGCCCTGATGGCCTTGAGGAGACACCCCTGTGTTGCTCAGTGCCACCTGAAAGCAAGGGACACATGGGGTGAGGCAATATACCCAGCTACTAGGCTGTCCTAGTGCCTCTTTCTCCTCTGCTGGGTGAGGAGAGGCAGGTTCCAGGCTGACAGAGCCATAGCTGAGGGTACCCGCTCAAGGCGAGGTGATGGGACCAGGCCTCTCCAGGAGTAAGCCAGCCTGTGGAGAGATTGCCACCATTAGCCAGTATGGGGAGGGAGGGAGTCGGTACAGGAGGGGACGCTGCCCACGTCCCGGCCCTGGTCACATACGCAAGCAGATGGGGATCCCACCCGGGGAAAACCCTTGTATAGGGCAGCTATATGCATGTGAAATAGCAACGTCTGGCTCGTGTCCCACCATTTGCTACAGGAGCCGTCCCTGAGTGCCCAGGGGAAGCAGCGACACAGCCACAGGGTGGCCCGTGGGGATGCCGCGTGATGGAGATGGAGGAGGTGGAGGCCTGGCAGGAATTTTTAACTGTCTGGAGCAAGAACTGATTGCTCCCTCCTTACTGTGCCTGCACGTGGTGCAACAAAATCCCATATTATCATTGCTCTTACAGCTCTGCTGCCAGTGCCGGGGCTGGCCTTGGTTCCTCTCCATGCTGCGGGAGGGCTGGTTTGCCATGGGAAAGGGACAACTGTTGCTCCAGCCAGGGGCATTTTTGGCAGCCGGGGCACTGCGTGTGTCTAATAACATAGTGCCAGCGGTGGGATCAGCAAAGGGTTGGGCTGGCAGCTGGCCAGTCTCGGTTCCCAGCCCCGGCAGGGGCCGTCTTGGTATGGCCTGTGTGCCATCTCTCCTCCCAGCAGCGTCCTCGGCGCTGGCACTTCTGAGGCTGCAGCTGGACCCAAGTGCGGAGGAGCGAGAACCGACGCTGCCTGCGGCGCTGCGTTAATCCATGCACCGTGTTAATCCATGCACCATTGAGCAGGTCTGGATACAGCCCGACCCTGCCAGCTGCTGCTGTGGCCATAAAGGGCCAGGGATGCCACGGGGAGGAAAGTAGCCACGGGTCTGCAGGCGCTGGCATTTAGGCTGTGCTGTTCCCCGTATCCCATCTGTGGTCAGGACCCCCGGGCAGCCCTAGCACTGGGCAGGAGAATGCCGGAGCGGCAGTGAGGCCAGCCTTTTTCTGGGGACACGCCATGTTGCAAGACTGTCCCAGAGGCACAGCACTGCCCTGCTCCTCTGCAGGCACCACCAGAAGTTTCAGGGCCAAGGGAGATCTGCAGAGCAGCATCAGTGGGGAGTAATTTTGCCAAAAGACTAGGTTTAAGAGCTCTATTTGTGGAGTAAATGTATTTTAGGTGCTTGTATGGCAGTCTCTTGTTGTAGCATGTCTGCACCTTGGGAGCGTTGATCTAATTCCACAGTTAAAGGGAATTTAGCTGGTTTAATGGAGACCCCAGGAGGGATTTGCCGAGGATTTGCAGTTTCTGGCACAGCAGAGACTCATCCCCTGTGCTTGTCCCCAGCCTGGCAGCACTGGGGACACCTTGCCCAGCTGCCGGTGCCCAGGGCTGGGAGGGAGCTGAGCTGCCGGGGCAAATGTGGCTCCCCAAAAGCCAGGCAAGATGGGTACCCAGCCGGGGGGACACCTCCATAGCTGGGGGAGTGAGTGTCCCCAGATGTCCTGTTCAGCATGTGCCTGGTCACAGCTGGGTGTTTCCACTAGATGGTGACAAAAGGCTGCAACTCCTGTCCCTAGTGGGAGCCCGCGGTGTTACCCTGGCTCCCCAAAACACGCCTCCGTAGGTGCAGCTGAGCAGGACATCCCACCCTGCCTGCTGCATCTCTCCCAGGAGATCTCAGGACATGGAGGAGGGCCTGAGATGAGCCCCACGTTTGATACCCACCAGATAAAAGAAGCAGCAGCCAAGCGCAGTCGGGAGAGGAAAAGTTTTGCCTGTGGCTTGTGCAGGCATCTGCTGCCAGAAAACCATCAGAGACCTCAAACCAAACACCCCACGGGTGCCCAGAGAGGGGGGAAACGAGCTAGGAAGGCCTGCAAATGTGGCCCTGAGTTCCCCAGCCCCAGCCTTGCTTCCCTGGCATCACAGCTCAGCTGGTATGTGGTCTGAGCAGTGGCCTGGTGTGGGCATGGCACGGCAAAGGTGACAGCGAAAAAAAGCAAATTTACCCATGCCAGGTCTAGGCACTGCTTAAAACCTCTTGAGCGTCCCAACATCCCATCAGCAAAGCCCCTTCCCCTGCCACCGGTGCCCACCTCACTCCATCATGCTGCTCCCCTGCCCATCGCCTGCTGCCAGCCGGAGCCTCCCCAGTGGGTACCGCAGAGCAGCCGGTGGATGGTAACCCAGCAGGGCCGGCCACACAGGACTTGTCCTCTCTCTTCCCAACCACACACCTCACCTAAATACCCAGAGAGTGGAGAAAATGCTCCCCATGCCCTGATTAATGCAGGGCATCAGATGAGACAGGTCTGTGTTGTACCCTAATTAAGTTTTTTCTTCATTACCCACCTGGCCGTGCCGATAGGAGAGCACTCGAGGATGATGAGTGTGAAGAGGTCACAAGGTTTGCCACGACAAATGGCATTTCTTTTGAACAGCCGTGTGCCAGCCCACATCCTGCACGTTGAAACGAGCACCTCGCGACCCGATGGGCTGCAGGGATGAAAGTCAATGGTGCCTGGCAGAGTATGGGATTTCTTCTCTGGGGAGCATCCTTTCTGGAAGTGGGATGCCGCAGGGATTGGCATGGGCCCCTGGAGCCAGACACACCCTCTGCCCCTCCGGCTGATGGTGGGTGATAACCCAGCACATCCCTCCTGGATGAGGCTGTGCCATTTGCTGGGGTTTGTGACAAGGAAATGTTCTGGTGACTTACACGGGGAGTTTTGTACGTGCAGCATTTAGTCTCCCCGTGACCTCTGAGGATCCCTCGAAGTGATCATTCCTGGTACCCTGCAGAGAAAAAAGGCTTTTCTATTTCCAGAAGCAGCTGATTCCCCCGAGATGTCCCTTCTGCCAGCCCCATTCCTCTCTCTAACACCCCTTGCCTGGAGCAGGCAGCAGGACCTTGCAGCCTGCCTGTGAGCTCCCAGCAAGCCCCCAGCCTCCAGGCCAGGCGGGACTCTCCTCCGCCTCTGCTCAGCCGGAGGAACAAGTGCAGCCCTGGAAAAAATCGTGCGAGGGAGATAAGTGGGACTGAAACAAAGAGGACTTGTGTTAAGTGCGAGATAAAGAAGAGAAACCAGGCTAGGGAGCTGTGGAGCGATTCGGGTGGCAAGAGGGGAGCTTGGGAGCGCCCTCTTCTCTCCATCAGGATGGAGAAAGTCAGTGAGATAGGAACAGGGAGGTGTTTCGAAGCAATACATGCAAATACCTTTACAACCCATGGGGAAGTCAACCTGGGGAGAAGTTACAGGTGATCCCAGTTCAGCAATCCCAGGCCAGCAGCCAGCGCACCGGTCACCACCCCACGCAATTGCGTATCTCCCTGCGCTGTCCCGCAGCGCTTGGAAAGGCTTTGCAGGACTTTTGTGGAGACAGCCCAGACAGGGAAGCTCCACTTTGCACAAGGCATTTCTGTGCATCCTATTCATCTCCCAGAGCCGGAGCAATAGGGAACGGGACCCAGACAAGCACCAGGTCCCTGGGGATGACTGCCAAGAGATTCAAGTAAAACATCTGCAAACTGCTTGTGGCTCAGCACATCTGCCCCCTGGCACAGGCCCACAGTGCAGTGACCCGGGGCTTCTCCTCAGCTCGCTCACATTTTACCTGCTGGAAGCTCCCTCTGCTCACAGGCTTGTGTTGGGCTATTTCCATTTCACAGCAGGTCCTGGGCGCGGGGCCAGCAGAAGGCAGACGCTCTGCCTGGAACAAACCCAAACCAGGGGAATTTTTTTTCTTTTTTTTTTCCTTCTCAAACAAAAAAATGAATCTTTGTTGAGTCCAAACTGGAAAAGCAGGAGTGTCCCTCCACTCCTCCCATTTTTATGTTTGTATCCGAGCAAGGGGGTGAGCTCAGCCCGGCCTTGGGAGCTGCATGCGCCCACCGCTCAGCGAAGGCAGTGAGCAGAGTGGCACAGTGAACCTGGGGCTTCCCCACCACGTCCTTACCTCTAAAACCAGGACAGAGCTAAATGCAGCTGGGGAGAGCAGACCCACAGTGTGCCGCTGCTCTCGGGGCCCCCCTTGCAGCCCCCAGGCGCGCGCACGCACACACACACACACACGTGTCCCCAATATGACGTGTCCCAGCCTCTGCCAGGGGAGCCGGCAGGTCCCCACCATCAGATCCAAGTCAAAACTGCCCTCGGAAATAGGAATTGGTGCCAGTGGAAAGTGTGCCGGGTGGCCTCTTTATCTTAGTGGGAAGTGGTCTGATGTTTCCCCTGGGAGCTGCCGTGCTGTGTTGTCCCAGTGAAAGTTGCCCGCTGAGCCCCATCCACGAGGTTTGCAAAGCTCCTGCCCCAACTTGCCAGCACGAGAGACCAGCCACCCCAAGGGCTTTCGTGGTTGCACCGGGAGGTCTAACCACGAGCCAAGCTTTTTGGAAAGGGTCACTTTGCACTTGACTGTACCTGTAGAGCTCAAGCGACCCGGGCTGGCGTCAAGCTGTACAGACCACCCGAGAGCCCAGGGAACGTCAGAGCTCGGGATTCACCAGCACGGTGTCAGGGATGCTGAGCCCACCCAGCTTTCACCCTCCATCTGCCCCAGCCTCCCTTCTGCAGCAAGTTCCATCAAAAGGAGGTTAAAAATAAGGGCTGAAAGTACTTCCCCAGCCTGGACCGCTCTCAGGCTGTTTGTGCCTCGTCCCAGCAGCACATTGGGCTGTTTCACTTGCCAGCTCTTGCCGTGGAAATTCCCACTGGCAGGGTGTGAGTTAAAACAACTGCTTTCAAATTTCCTACGACTGTAGTTAAAAATAAGACTCGGAGCAATAATTTTCCCACTGTCGGTGTTGTCAGACCCAAAACCTGGTCGTGAACGACCCAGTGGTGCCTCATTAAGCCAGGCGAGTGTGTGGTCATGGCGTCTGCATCCTGGGAGGGAGGTGAGAACATGATTTCTTGGGGAAAAGTCCTCTCCTTCCCAGCCCTTACAAGCCATCAGCTCAGCTCCCCATGCATGAAACGTCAGAGGAAGCTTAAAGCAGACTGAAAATTACATTGCATCTCTCCTGCTCGGTTTTAATTGTAGAGCAAAGAAAGCAGCCCATCGATTCATCCCGCTGGGTAATTAAATGCTTAATGCTATTGACTATAAAGACATTATG
>NW_008824766.1:391124-407069 GCF_000699105.1 Pygoscelis adeliae | reverse complement strand
TATATCATGACGAGGAAGGGGCACGAGCTGCTCCCGAGGCACGCAATAGTTACGTGGGATGGGATGGGAGCTCGCAGTGAAAAACCTTAGGACCTGAGTTAGTGCCATGATGACCTACAGGAGCGAGAGATTCTCCTGGGGAGCTTGGGGCCAGGGAAGGGCTAGAAGGACCATGGAGGGGGCAGGCAGACCCTACCTCAGGCAAGCCCCCCGGCCATGCGATGGATGGACGGTGGGGATGGGCGTTTGGGCTCCGAGCACCAGCGCTGCCCCCGGCACAGCTCTGGGATGTTGTCAGCCATGGGATTGGGAAGATAAATCTGAGCAGAGCAACCGTTTTATAACAAGCCATGAGCAAGGGTGAGCAAGCATGAGCAGGGTCTGCCCACCTCCTGCCAGGCTCTGTATTTCCAATAATTAGCTGGCTGCTTTAGCATATATATTATGCAGATGATGTGGAGCACAGGGCAGAGCCTGCACACTGCCTGGGATTTACCGCATCAAAACGTGGCCGAGCGAGCACTGCTCCAAGCCAGAGAGGGCAATTTGCTTGCTGGGAAAGGCGGTGTCGACCCTCAGAGCATGGCGTGCTGGTGGGTACCATGTGCTCCCCGAGGGGCCTCACCTGGCAGAGATTGCTATGGGGGCTGCACAGCACCCCACCTGTAGGGACTTCAAAGCCCAGCACATGGCAGGAGTCCCATGTCCCATGGCCAGGCAGGCTGGATAAGGCCCATTTACAGGAGGTGAAGGAAGGAAGGACCCGCAGCAGCATGGGGAGAGGGCACCCTTCTGAAGGCCATCCTCTGCTGAGTTTTTCCCACCTCCCATTGAGCAAGGCATCGCCTCTCCAGCCACAGCACACTGGGTTAACCCAGCAGCTCACCTGTAGCCACTTCAAGGGACAGAGTAGACATGGCCTAAAAAGTCACCAGAGGCACAATTTCCATCTAAGTTCTCAAATCCATGTCAGCAACCCCCTGCCGAGGATAAGAGGAGACAGCGCAGCTCTTCCTGGCCTCCAGCACGAAGACCAAAAGCACTTGCAATTTTCTCTGAGCAAATACAAGTGCAGATCATGCTGTCAAACTCTTATTTGATTTGTTTCTCGGGTGGCTCCACTATTTGCCTTCATTACTTTCTCTGCCCCATGCCATAGTCCAATAATGTAGCATCTGCCCAATAAAAGGTCCATTAATATAATTTACAAGTAGTTGGCACTTTCCGCCTTGCCCAGGAGAATGGACTCCCTGGGTACCCTGTTCCTTGGAAAAAGAGGATTTTTTTACCGTGAGCAGGAGAAGTAACTTCCGAGCACTGCTTATTGCCTGATTTAGCTTCATGAAGTTACATTTCTCCCTAAGATTTGATTCATGGCTTGAAATCCAGACTCTTTAAGTGTATTTCTTTAAAGAGTCTTGAAAAAAAAAATAAGGCTGGAAAGAAAGAGAAGGGAAGATGCTTTCCTACAGCGTCCAGGGACGAGGAAGAAGATACCTCCGGCTCTTTGGGAATGGCCAAACGGGCACACTGAGTCAGGGGAGGAGGAGTGCCTGGTGCTCCCAGTCTCCCACCTTGCCAGGTAAGGCAGCCCTGACTGGGTGAGCTGCCACATTTCCTCTAGAAAAGCCTTTCTGAGGCCAAGGTTAGCCTAAATACATACCTACGGTGGTACGTATGCATGTATAAAAGCCTTGCTAAGGGTTTGTTGGGATATTGGGAGGGAAACGTGTTTCCTGAGGAGGCTGGGATGGTAAGGAAAGTGCAATGCTCTTGCTGGATCTCCGCACCCCTTTGGTCTGAGGCTTCAGGATGTGCCGATGCAGCAGTGGGCAGTCTGTGCCGTGGAGCGGTGCTCACTCTGTGCCCTTTTTCGGGAGCAGAATGAATCATCACTGCTATGGGTGCCAAACCCAGCACCCTCCGAGCTGTGAAGCTCGTAGCCTCGTGCCTAAACTTGCTGAAATCAGTTGGGGCTCCTGCAAGGTGGGTGGCATTGCCCTGCGCCTTTCAGCTGAGGAGCACCCAAACCGGTCCTGCTGCCTCGCTGGGGCTCACCCTGGCTCGGGGCATCGCTCCTGGGGAAACTGAGCTCTTCCACACAAGGCGCTTCTGGCCACGGGGCCAGCATCACCCAGACCTTGAAGGTGACAGAACACTCCTGACGGATGAGCCACAGCCTGGGAGGGGGCAAACCCATCTGCGAAAGGAGATCGCTCTGGGAGAAAGGTCCAGAAGGGAAAGGGGAAATTTCAGGGAAAGCCCAAATGTCTCCAGCCACAGCGGTGCCAGGTTTCTATATTTAAATGGGTTTTCCTTGGCCTTCAGTTTTCAAGCAGCTCCATCATGTTGCAGGTGAAGGCTGCCTGTGCACAGAGAGGAGACAGGCGGTTTCTGTACGGGACTGGCCTGAGCCCTCCCACACACCGGGGCAGCGGCAGCACAGGGGTTAACACGGAGCCTGGTCTCACCATCCACCTTCTGGCAAAGCCTTGGCCAAAAACCGCGTTGGGGCTAATGAAATGATCCTGCAGATGGGCCAAGCGCGGGGGGCTGAGAGCTGCTCCCACCCCTGGCAAAGGCAGGGGAGACGAATGCATCCAGGTCCCCGCCCTGGACACCAGCTTTGCTGGAAAACTAGCTAAAGGCAAACCTTAATGGGTCTAAAAGAGCACAAAGCTGTGCTTGCACTGTCATTAGTGCAGGATTTGTGCAGCGCTGCATAGCCTAAACCTTCACCCTCTAGGTATTAAAAGGTACATTTAGCACTAAAGGACTGGAGGGTGCAAAAATGCACCAAGCAGGGAGAGTCCCACTTTGCTCACTCGTATTCAGTCCTCTCTCTTTTCCCCCTGGTGCCTTGGACCCAAGGGGGTATTTGCACAAAATCAGGATCTGTTTTTCTACCTCTGCTTCTGCCCTTGCTCTCACCTGTGGAAAGGAGATCCTCCTCCTGCCACTGCTGAGGCTGGAGCGAAGGCAGCGAACCAGAGGAGGGGTCAGAGGGGACAGCAGCAACATGGTGGCTCTCGGCAAAGTGCCCAGCTGTTTTCTGCAAAAAAAATTATATCCTTCTCTTGGGGGATGAGCCTGTTTTTGCAGGGCTGGCACTGGGCACAGAGCAACCTCTTGGATGAGGGAAAATTAGACCAGAAGGTCCTGAATATGCCAGCAAGTGCCCGTTGGCCACATCACACCCGCGAGCATCCCAGCTGCCAAAACCAGTTACCCTGGGGTGACCTGTGAATTCACACCCACTGGTGCTGCGGCACAGGAGAGGACCCGTCCTCATCGGCAAGGAGGGGTTGAGGCTGAAGCAAGCCCCTTGGCAGAGCGGGGCTGTGGTGGGACCACGTCTCCCTGCAGCTTTCGCTTGGAGATGCTCCGGCTCCCTCCGGGTGCTAAATTGAAAGGATACCAGATTGCTTGGCTTGGTCTTCCCTATTGTTTTAAATTGTTCTCCCAAATCCTGGCTCGAGCACAGTCAGGCTTTGTGACTAAAATTGTCACTGGCACAAAAAAGCCGGGTGTTGGGACCCCCTGAATGGGGCTGGAGATCCCCAAACCTGTTTCTAGAAGGTTTTGGGGGAAAACCATGAGCCACACACAGGGTGTCTGACTGCTGACCCCAGCCTCTGCCAACCCACACATGCAGAATAAAATTGCACAGGCGTTGGCCAAAGGCCCTGTTCAACTCTGGAGCTGTTGCACCGGGAGGATGTTAAACTTTTGGGGCAAGGGAGCAGGCCAGGAGCTGGGAGGAACAGCAAGCAGACACAGAGACCGCTCCAAGGCTGGTGCTCCCAGCAAGGGAGGAGGTGCTCACAGATATGACCCGTCAGACCAATCTCAGCTCCAAGGATCGGTGGTTTCCTGCTGCAACCCGTGGCTTCTGGAATAGGGTTAAACTCCGTTACATCTCCCAGTTACATCTGCACAGGGACGATCAGCAGAGAGCCACAATTCTCTTTCCAGGAGGAAAAACCTTTAAACACTTCAATTGCCACACTCAGCCACCCTGACTGGGTGCAAATGGGTGCTTTTCAGTCCCATTATCACCATTTACTGTGTTTTCTTTCTTTTAGCTTTTTGCTGCTGTATATTTAATTCAACCAACCACCACACAATCAGTAGAAATCACTCTTATCTATCTCCCTCCTTCCATGGCAGGGGGCTGAAGAAGTCCTCACCCAGCCCTCATCTTGCGGGGCTCCCAGCTCACGCAGATGATGCTTTTGCGTGGCACTTGCTGCTGTTGTGTTTCAGGCTCCTGCCAGATGGACTCGCCACCTGTGAGCTGGGATTGCTGCAGAAAAATAGGAATGAAACCCATCTCGAACCATTTGCTTTTCCATCTGTGCAAGGCGGTTGTTTAAATCAGCCCCGGCAGAGAGGTTTGGAGCTGGGGCCAGGATTAGTTTGGACAACTGAAGAGCTGGAGAGGGATGTGGATCTTCTTTTAACCAGAACAGAAATCACTTGAAGACACCAGGAAGAGCAAAGAGCTCTTAAACGGAGGGGCCCAGAGCATGATGCAAATACAAGGCAGCACCTGGAAAAAGGCAGCTTGAGTTTGGGATTGCTAACAGGCTTCTGGGATGACTAGGAGCTGTAGGTGTGGGAGAGAAGAGTAGGGCAGGCAGCAGTAATACCCTCCCCTGTTCCTCATTAATACAGCAGTGAGGCTTGATGAGTCTCCTAAATTATAATGACTTTCTTGTCATTAACTTGATTTCTTTCTGGTGACAGCAGCAGCGAATTGGTCCCAGCTGTTCTGAGCATGGGATGAGAAATTAAAAGGAATTAAACTAAGCCAAGTGCTGGAGGGGTTGGTGTGCAGGGGAGGGGGTGCTTTGGGCCAGTGGTAATCTGAGGGCTGCAGTAGTGGGGGCAGTGGGAGATGCCAGGAAGGGAGAAGTGGGGTCAGGGCTTACATTTCTCCCTGCAAGCAGGACACTGAAAAGTGGGTGCCTGCCACAGTGGGGTCTGGCTGGGGAGGGGACACCCACGTGTGTGCTGAGGCCACTGCCATTGGAGAGGACATGTGGAGGCTGATGGGTTGTGGGGTCTGGCCCTGCCAAGAGAGACAGGCAACCTGTAGGGATGCTTTTTGGGGTGGAAGTTGCTGAAAGCAACTTGAACCAACAAGCCAAAAGTCTGCCCTGAGGAAAGCAGGACCTTGTCCACCACTTGCTATAAACCTGCAGCCCCCCAGGGATTTCCCTCTCTCAGGAGCATCCCCCAGCCGGGACCTGGCTGGGGGATGAAGGAGGGCAGTGCTGCTGAGCTTCTTTCTGAGCCTGTGCAGGCAAGTGTCAGGCAGCAAAGGGTCTTTATCAGCCATCCCTGCAGAGGTCAGGCACAGGAGCTGAGGAAAACCAGATTTATTTCTGTGTCTTTGTTTTCTGCTGCCTGTTGGCAGCTCCTGTGCCTGCAGGCACCTGCCTGCCAGGGCATGGAGAGGGGCTTGCTTGGGAAAGCCGCTCCACCCTGTCTCTGCCAAAAACCCACTGGGGACCTGTGTCCTTCCCTTCTGGCAGCCCCAGGTTGATTCCTGTGTGAAATAGAGCTTTTGGCCTGGCTTTTAGCCCCAGGGCCAGCTGGGACCATCCTGCGCATGATGTGGGCTCTGGGGGTGGGAGGGGATGTCTCGCACTTGGTCTCAGCATAGTTAACGTGAGATGGTCATTAATGTGAGACAGTCGCTCTACCTGCTCAGGAAAGATAACAAGAGAGATGTGTTTGGTGTCCAGATGCCTCTCGGACAGCTTTCTCCAATGTGTCATATTAAATAGTCCCAAACTGAGAAGGCAAACTCGCCCTGGCTGCCATGATAAGCACAAAGAGCGATAAAACCCTGTAATTAAAGTCTGCTGCTATAATAATGTTACAGCAGGGACAGCTGGGGTCTAGTCCTGAGCACACATCCACGTCTTGGGTTTTTACTTGTTTTCACTGCAAATTCATTTTGGAGGTAGTAGCCCAGGTACTGCTGTGTGCTTTGGGTGCTGAGAAGGAGGGGAAGATGCCGTCCAGGCACGGTGGAGTGGGGGAGTGAGGGCTGTCCTTCCGTTCCTGACTGTAATGCAGACCGGCTCCTCAGCAGAAGTAAATACCCTCAAAACCGCATCTGAAGAGGAGCTGACCTTTTAGAAAAGTACCCGATCTGTGGGGAGGCATTTCCCCTCAAGGGATTCCACCACCACCCTTGGGAACCTGTGCTCATGTTTCACTGGTCCTAAATAACATATAAAACTAGGTCAAAGTTAGCTTTTTCCAGTCTGGGCATCCCAGCCTTCCTCTCCATGCTGGAATTTGTTTCATGCCAACGAGCACCGGAAAGCCAGTGTCCCTTCATCCCCATTTATGCAAGGGACCAGGGCAGATGCCTGGGACGTGTGCCGGGGTGCTGGGGACCCCAAGCATGGCTTTTATGGGCTACGGGGAAGCCCTTTGCAGACTGTTGTCCTCCAGGTCAGTCTCGGGGTCCACCACTTGCACGGCCCCAGCCCTGGGGACCTGCTCGGGGACAATGCTCAGGGACAATGTCGGGGCCTTGGGCTGAGCTCGATCCCCCCAGCCCCGCCAGCAATAGCAGCCAGTTGTTAGCAGTCCCCGCTTGCCCCGGAGCTCTGCCATCCAGCCAGCTTTAATCCACTTACTGCCGTGCTAATTGTGCATCGCTTTCATTTCTTAACCAAAGTGTCCCCATGAACCAAATTAAGCATCACGCAGGCTCCTCTGACATCAATTCTGTCATCTTTAGTAACAACGCGTCGCGACAGGAGAAGGTGTGGGCTAACCAGACGGTCTGTCTCTTCTAACGCGTTGCGGTGGGGTTTTAACCCTGCCCCAGGTGATGCTTGTGAAGGTGTCTGGTGGCTTTAATGGGCCACTTTGCCCCTGAAATTGTCCCTGCGTGTTGCTGCTAGGCTGTGGGGAAGGGCACTGTGCATCGTACCTCTGTCCTTCCCATCACCCTGCCGTTGAGGACAGTGGGATTTCAGGCAAGGGGGGGTGTCCTTAAATAACATACAGACCTTCATTTCTTGGATGACGCCCTTTGCCCATCTAGCCTTAGTGTGTCCCCTCCCTGTGTGCCCTAAGGGGGGCAAGGTGGGGAACGGGGAGCCCATCCTTTCCCTGCACGTGGCCCGGCCCCTCCAGGGCTGTTGAGTTTGCTGTGACATGGAGAAAACCATCCCCAGCGCAGATGACGGTCGCACCACAACATGGCTGTGAGTCAGCCTGAGCATCCGGAGCCGCCGCTGAGCTCCTCCATCCAGGGCCCTCGCGGTGGGCTGTGCTTCCCACTCCTCCTCTTCCAAGCCTCCCTGCAGCACACGTCTGCCTGGCAAGCTGGTTCCTAGGTGAGTCCTGGCTCTTTGGGAAGCCACGAAGGAGCCGGGTGGGAAGATGGGCTGCCTTCAGCATGGGGCTAAAAAATGAGCCCACAGGTGTCCCCGAGGAGCAGAATCAAACCCTACATATATTATATTTCCCTCGCCTGTCTGTTTGTCCTCCTTCCTACCTCTATGCTGCCCATCACCAGTCTGTAGGCACTAGGTGATAGCTTTTCACCGCCACCACTATCCTGGAGTAAGAGGAATAATTGAAATATGGTTCAAAAAGCAGCCTAAATCAGTGCTGAGCTCAAACGCAGCACATCCCTGAGGTTCCCTGGCATTTACATTTTCCTGCTTCCCTGCTCCCCTCACAAAGGCTGGGATCTTGGTGGGAAAGGCTGCTGTGCTGCATCCATGGCCGGGCAGCCCAAATCCACCCCACTGCCCGGCCCCAGACAGGGACCGCTCACTCCCAGGCATGCAAGGGTTTTGCTAAATTCCCGCTGTATGAGTTTTCCCCATATCATGGCTGTGCAAAGGAACCGAAAAACAACCCTTCCCTTGGCTTATTGAAGAGGGATGGCAAAAAATCCGCTGGCACTCTCTGGAGCCATCTATCATGGCTCCAAATATACAAGGCAATCACTGTAAAACTTGAGTTTGACTCCCTAAGGGAAAAAAAAACCCCACCCCATGCCTGTTGCAAACAGCCACAGCACAAAAAAAAAGCCTTACAAGGCTGGGGCAGCCTTGTAGATGGATTGCTTTTTAATCCCCAAAGCTACGGTGATAAATCTTTTTATTGGAGGCTCCAGAGATACTGTGTCACTCAGGGCGTGCGGCAGCACGGGGGGAAAACAGCTCCACGAGCTGCTGGGAGAGAGGGATTCTCCTGGGAACGGGGCCGGAGGTGATGGAGGAGGGATGGGTGCTCACCGTGGGGGTGCTGAGCGGGCACAGGGGGGGCAGGAGGGTTCGGTAGGGAGCGGGTGGTTTGGCAGGAACCGGCCATTGGACAGATGCTGCTGTAAATCTGGGAGGACAGATGGACAACTTCTGGGGAACGGCTCTTTGGCAACAAAGCACTTGAAGAGGAGACGGTGGCGTGGAGCCTGACCTGGCCACGTGCTCTGTATTGCAGGGACAGAGAGATGCTTCCCCCAGCTCTGAGTGAAGACCCAGAGCAACAGCATCCGTGCACTCCCACCAGCTCCCGGCCCCCAGCGTTCCTCTGCTCTGTCCCCTTGCGTTCTGAAAGGATCATTTATTTGGTGAGAACTCCCAGGCAGTGTTTTGGGATCCTCCTTCCCCCACAGCCATCCTGAAGCGCCAGTCGATCCCCCCGGCCAGTTACACGGGTGGGAGCAGTGGGAGCAACTTGCCCCATCCCTGGCTTCTGCTGCCTCCCCCCCTGCAGGGCTCTTTGCTTCTATACCACCTCCCCGGCAGGAATAATCCCTCTAATTTATACCGTGAAGGTGGCAAGGGACCAGGCTGACCCCGAGGGTGCAGGGCAGTGGGGAGCATCGTCCCTTGAGCAAACAGGCTCTGCAGGCTGTTCCTGGGGGCTGCAATGAGCCCGAGGCAGGCAGGAGCTGGCAGCCGCTGCCTTCCCAGTGATGGAGAGGTGTAAAACCCTCTCCACGAAACCGTTCTGCCCCGGGAGATCAGTTCCTTTTTTATTAGGTTTCATGCCCTGACTGTAGCTTTTACTAAAACTAATTATGGGATTAAAGGACTTGCCCGGGAGCCTTTGATTGCAGCATCTCTCATGAGCCCGGCTGGCATGCGGTACCTGGAGACTTGGGGTCTCCACACGCCATCGCAAAACCCTGCCCGGGGGAGCAAGGTTTGCCCACACATCTCCACCCAGGAGATGCCACTGGCCGTGCTGCAGCTGCAACTTTGGCAAGCCTTCGGGATGCTTTTCAGGGTGATCCCTGGTCCCAGCTGTGTGTTGGGGGCAAGTGGTAGGGCAGTCCCCAGCATCGCCACCCAACATGCTGGGGCCTCAGCAGCACACTCCCCTCCTGCATCTCAGAGAGGGGAATTTGCGGTAGCTGAGAAGGACGGGGAGTCCCAGATCAGGGGATGGCAGGGCAGCTGGAGACACAAGACTGGATGAAGACAAAGCCAGTGCCCTCATCTTTCTGGCTGCTCTGAACTCCACTCCAGCTGTGCTGAGCCCCAGGACTCCCCAAAAAACCCCAGGGGGACACACACTGTCCTCTGGCACTGAACAAGGAGCTCGAGCTGCAGCGACCGCAGCTGTATCCTTGCACAGCCCGGCTGCTCACGAGCAGGGGGACGCATCCTCCCAACTCACAGCACGAGGGACCCCAAAGCTACACGCAGGCAGCTGTCACTGCATAATAAAATGCTATTGACCACCTATTAAAAAGCCATTCCCTGGAGATTTGTGGCCAGGGAAGCAGCCGGGTGAAGTGAGATGGAGCAATAACGGCCATCAAGAAGGCATCAGTCATGTCCACCTGCGCAGCAGTGACGAAGGACCCTGCATGGCTGCCAGGGTGCTGTCCCCTGCCAGGACCATCAGCAATGGGAGCCGGCAAGGGAAGGAAATAGGTGGATCTCGATGCCCTTGGCCACGCTGACATCCTCCGGAGAGAGGCTGTGAGCAGCTGGCAGGACCCTGAAGCGCAAAGTTACTGCAGCCCCACGCCCACCCTCACTCAGCAGCACACAGCAGGACCCCACAAGGGCCGAGGAAGGGCTTTGCCCACAGCAGACCTTGCTGTGAGGATGGGGAGTGGGGGGGGAGCCGGCCGCACTGTCCGCGAGCCAGGGACCGGGTCGATAGGACCAGGAGGGAGTTTGCAAGCCCCAAATCCTGCCTGTTCTTGGTCGCTGGCCTGGCTGTGGCCCCATGTGATATGCTTAGGAGGGGCTGGAAGCAGAGCAGCAGCAGGCAGTGATGCCTCTGCCAGCGCTCTGCCTGGGGCTTACTGCTCTGGTATTTCTGCTCGGGTCCCCAGGTGAGCCCTGCTGGCACATCCACACTGCCCAGAGGCACGGCCGCGGGACACCAAGCCAGGGAAGCCTCCCCAGCTGGCCGGTGGGGAGCTGGGGCTGGGGAAGTTGTGCGAGGCAAGAGCTCAAGCTGCTCGGACAGCCCATCAGGTGGCATTTCAGAGCCTCGATATTTCATCCTGCGGGAGGACCTGGCGTACGCCAGGAAGTCAGCGGCATCGATCTCAGACAGTAAATCGATGGGTCCTTCCAGCCTGGGGGAGCGCGACCAGCCAGCCCGCGCTCCCTGGCATTTTCATGACATTTCCCAAGCCGCGTGTCTGGGGACAGATTGATCACCACCGCTCCAGAGGCAGCTCCCCCTCTGCAATGGCCCCAGCCCCAGCTTGGCCCGAGCATCCTGGAGACCGGGAAGGGTGTGTGCATCCCGCTCACGCCTTCCCTGCCGTGACGTGCCCTGAGCTCACCCGGCTCCGCAGACCCACTGCGGCAGCAGAGCCCGCAGACAGAGCTGGTGGGACACCCCTGGTGCCCATCACCCTGGCACATGGCCTGTCCATCACCCCCCAGGAGGATGGCTCGGGTTCAGTCCCGTGCTGGGAGCAGAGCTGGGTCCTGGGGGGGGACGCAACCAGGGCACAAATCAGGCCAACGGCTCTTTTTAATTCTCAGTGAGGCTCGGCCCATGCAGGGCAGGCATGGAGGAGGGCTCCCCACATTCCTTGGAGGTGCAGGGGTCCATGGTGGGATGAGGAAGAGGAGGGTGGCACCTGCCAGATGCGCGTTGGAGGGGTGAGAGTGGGGCATGTTTGTGGGGCACGGGGAAGGTGCAGAGTTGTGCCTCAGCGCTGCAGGCAGCCTGGGGCTCCCATTATCCTGTATTTCCCCCTACAAGGCTCTGGCAGGCTCCGGCTCTGGAGGGAGCGGCCGTGCTCCTTCCCTGGCCCTCGGGGGGCTGGGGCGGGAGGAAGGCTGGGAGCAAGGAGCCTTTCTGGTACCCTGCAGCCAGACACCGGCTGGCACCACCGAAGGGATGTGCAAGAAAATCAGGGGCAGGTCAGTGCCAGAGGGCCCTGGGGAGGTCTCGAGGGAGAAGGCACCCACAGACCCTTTTTGCCCCTCTCCATCCCGTGCAAACCTCTCCCGCCCCTGTGGGTCTCAGCCCGGGTGCAAGCACCTCTCGGGGCACCCATTCAGCATGGTGTCCTGAAACAGCCTGGGGTGCCTGACACCCCTGACACCTGCACCCGCGGGCTTACCCTGCTGGGCCGGGAGGGATGAGATGTTTCTGGGGATTGCTGGCATATCCCTGACATAGAAGCCAGCCGTCCCCACGCTGTGAGGGATGCCCTGGCCTTGGCCAGCCCCGGCGCTGAGCGCAGTGGGTGCAACGCATGCAGGGCACAGCATGGCCACTGCCACCATGTCCCCAGAGCAGTGCTGTTGAGAAAACCAGTCTTCACATCCCAGTGGGATGGCACAGAGAGGTGGGGACCCCTCCATTGCTCCTGCCCTGCTCCCCACCGTGGGATGGGTGCCACAGTCAGATGGATGCTGGTGGTGGGGAAAGCTGGTCCTGGTCCCCCTGCGTCCTCCTGCTCATCAGCAGAGGGACGTTGCATGCGTGGTGGCCTGGCCCCCCTCCACCTCCTCCAGCTCGTACTCCTCAGCGTCGGAGAGGGGCAGCCCGTTGGCGCTGGGCATGGGCTCGCACTCGGTGCTGCGGGTGGTGGTGCGGGTGACGCTGGGTGAGTATTTCCGTGACCGTGGTGGGCGGTGGCCGGGGTGCCACATCACCTCTTTGAACATCTCCCGGAAGCGGGTGGACATCAGGTTGTAGAGGATGGGGTTGGCGGCTGAGCTCAGGTAGAAGAAGACACCCGAGATGATGTGGACGTACTGGAACATGTGGAGCATGTGGCTGGTCCAGGTGGAGATGAAGCTCCAGACAAGGCGGTCAGTGTGGAAGGGGGCCCAGCAGATCCCGAACACCACCACCAGCACAACTGTGGGGAGCCGAGGAGCTGGTGTTACTGGGGGGATGGGGCTCACCCCTCTGGGGACCTCTAGTCCCTGGCCAAGCACTGCCCTGTTTCGGCTTCGGCCATAGCAAAGAACACCCAAAAAAGCACGGGAGAGAGGAAGGGGGAGAGGGGAAGGGCCTCCCAATGCCTTGTTGACCTGCCGTGGAGGTGCTGGACATCTGGGCAGGATCTCCCTCCATCTCCTGCCAGGGCTGCTCCAGGTGCTGCTATGCCACGTGTCTCAGCTCCCCATCGGCAGGCAGCCAGCCCCACTGCAACCCCACAGCATGGCTGGGGGATGCTTCTGCAGGCATCCAGCCTCCGGGCACCCTGCCACCTCTGCCAGCAAAGCAAAAGTGCTCCCTGCTAACCGGGTAACCCATGGGGCACGGCCAAGTCCAAGGAGCAAGACCTATTTGCGCCCTCTCCTTGTGCTCCGTCGATTTCTTTTTATAACCCAGCTCTGCTGATGCATACCCACATGATGCCATACCTGTGCCATGCTGCATCCCTATGGCATGCGGGGACAAGTCCCCCTTTGTCCCCCCTCCCAGCCCCGGTGCCGGGGAAAGCTGGAGAGCTGTTACCACTTGTCTGGGACGTGGCAGAGAAGCAGCCCTGGCCCTGCCGATGGACTGTGCTGGGCAACTCGCCATCGCTGTGCCGTCATGGGTCTGGGAGCACGCGGAGGTCAGCGTGCTGGGGAGAGACGGCTACCCAAGGGCAGCCAGCTCCTGCTGCTGGGAAGGGGGCCAGAGGCTGCGGGGATGGGGAGCTGAGCAAGGGCGCAGAGCGGTGGGACAGAGGGATGCTCCAGTCCAGCCTTGGGTCAGTGCATCATTGCCCCAGGTCGGTCGCAGAGGCTGCAGGGCTGGGTAGGAACTGGTCCCTCTCTGGGAAATCCCACCACCACCAGCACATGAGGTCTGGGCTGGGGGGCAGGTTCCCCCATCCCACCTCCTTTCACTTTCTCACCCAGCACTTTTCTGGAGGAGGGGAGGTCTCGCGGCCAGGAGGGAGCTGGCACGAGCAATCCCCACCGCTGGACTGGAGCCACCAGATCTGCCTTTGCCCCAACACCCCATGAGCCAGCCCTGCAGCCTTCCTGCAGGATGACCCAGCAGCTCTGGACTGGCCGTGCCTCTGTTTCCCCCCAGCACCATTCCAACACAGCCTTGGGAGATACTCCTTGGCCCTGCCCATCCCCAGCATGGGACTCCCCAGCATCGGACTCACACAGCATCTTCGTGACCTGCCTCCTCTTGACTTTCTTCTGCCCCTGGGCTTTGTGGCAGTCGCGGCCGCCGCTGGACTTGGCTCCCAAGGCCTCCAGCATCTTTTCTTTCTTGAGCTGCAGGCCGATGAGCAGGTAGAGGACACTGATGGTCCCCATGGGCAGGAAGAAGAAGACTATGGTGGTGATCTGGATGATGAGGTTGTAGGTCAAGCGCGGCTTCACCAGGGTGCAGATCTCCGAATCAGGCACCCACCCTCGGCCAGGCACATAGAGAGGCTGCAGCCCATGGAGGCTGGTGTTGGGGATGGAACAGACGACTGACAAGACCCAGATGGTGACGATGACCCTCTTGGCATGATTCCTGGTCACCACGTACTTGGCCTTGAGTGGATGCACCACAGCGATGTAGCGCTCCACGCTCAGGGCCGTGACATTGAGGATGGAGGCGAAGCAGACGGCCTCAAAGAGCAGTGTCTTGAAATAGCAGCCGCTGGCACCTAGCAGGAAGGGGTAGTTGCTCCACATGTCGTACAGCTCCAGCGGCATCCCCAGCAGCAGCACCAGCAGGTCGGAGACAGCCAGGCTGAACAGGTAGTAGTTGGTGGGCGTCCTCATGAACCGGTGCCGGAGGATGACGATGCAGGTGAGCATGTTGCCTACAGCCCCCACCACGAAGATCAGCAGGTAAATGACACAGACAGGGACAAAGAAGCTGGACCGTCGAGGTCCCAAGTACTTATCCCGCAGCTGCTCCTCTGTCAGGTTGGCATCCTTGGGGTCGAACAAGGTCTCTGGGTGAGTCCTGTTGCAGAGATCAGGGCTGATGGGCTCCACAGAAAAGTCTCGCTGGGGCAGGGGGAACTCGGGGCTAGAGCAGTTGACGTAGGGATTCATGTCTGCAGAGAGATGGGGAGGTTTGAGGGATGCTTTCCCAACCCCTCTGCTGCCCCCGCTCCCTCTGCCCCTCTCCCCATTGGTGTCAGGGTGCCAGAATGCTGCTGATCACCACGGCTCTGCACCCTCACACCCATCCTGCCCCAGCCACAGCCTTTCCTTTGGGAAACCACCCAAAATCTACCCCCAACCTCCCTTCAGGGTTCCCAAGCGCTCCTTGCCCCATTTCCCATCCACAAACAACCCTCACAGCTCCCCAGTCCACCTTGGCCCCTTTGCCCTGTCACTGGGGGGATGTCAGCAAGGCTTCCCCCTCTCCCTGCTCCCAGAGCAGAGCAGGATACAGCCCCAAAGCCAACCCCAAAAATCGATCCTGGCTCCGACTCTACTGGCCGTGCAGAGGGGCTGACGGCGTGACCATAGAACAGCCAGAGGTAAAATT
Organism: Pygoscelis adeliae; assembly: GCF_000699105.1. Lineage (NCBI taxonomy): Eukaryota > Metazoa > Chordata > Aves > Sphenisciformes > Spheniscidae > Pygoscelis > Pygoscelis adeliae. The sequence continues at coordinate 392,135 of NW_008824766.1, read as the reverse complement.
GATTTTCCAACCCAAGAAGGACTTACGGCTTGTTGGGAAGCTCCAGATGAAGGCTGAGGTCCCACTACCCCTGCGCTGGATGGGGTCGGACTGAGGAGGGAGCGTGGGAGGAGATGGAGACTTCACTGCCTTAAGAGGCAGGCTAACGAAATCCTGCCGCTGCTCTCCCCTCAGAGCTCAGCTCAGAGAAGCCGCCTTCTCCCTCTTGTCCTCTGTCTGTGGAGAGGCTGGTGGGCAAGCCAGGGGGGTGCCCGGGCCTTCCTCTCCCACCGCTGGACAAGCAAAGCCCGGTGCTGAGACCCTGCCCCTGCCGCGGACTGGTTCCTCGTTTGCAAAGCAGCACTGCCGAAAAGATGCTCTTTAGAAAGAGAGCGAAAGGAAATACGTTAAAGTAATAAACTCCATTGACTCTAAGAGAGTCCTGGGGGAGGGCGGCGTGGCAGTCTCCAGCCCCACCAGCAGCCTTCGCAACGCAGAGATTTGCCATTTGCGTGGCCTCTGTGGTGAGTAAGGCATCGATCAGCCCTGCTGCCGTCCTAACACTGACAGGCGCGGGAGCCCGCGCAGCGCCCAGTTGTCCGGGCTCATGTGGGGGAGATGCAGGCAGACCCAGCAGCTTCCTGGGGTCTCCCCGCTTCCAGATATGTAACCCCTGGGTCACCCAAATCACTCCCCCATGGAGCAGGTGGCTCCAGCAGGCTCCCGTCACACTTCGGCGCGAGGAAGTTGCTGCGCTCGCAGTGTCACCCCTCACTCCGTGCCGGGGTCTGCTCCCTCCCTGCGCCCGGGGTCTCTCTGTCTCTCTGTCTGCACTCCTGCCCGTCCTCTGCGCTGGCACCCCATCCTGCTGATAACCCCCCGGTCGCAGGGCAACACTCCCGCTCTGTAGCCGTGCGCAGACCCATGCACACACGCATACACACACGCGCATGCATGCACACATGCACATACACATGCATGCACGCAGACATGCACACACATGCACGCACATATATGCATGCACACACACAC
>NW_008824766.1:381918-390501 GCF_000699105.1 Pygoscelis adeliae | reverse complement strand
GCATCGGTCCCTTCATCCCCTCCGAAGGTGGCAGGGCCCAAGGGGACGCGGTCCCCTCCCGGGGATGACACCTTGAAGGGCTCTGGCATCCCGGGGACGCTCCTCGATTTAGCCTGTCCCAGCACCATCCTCACTGTGCACAGAGGTGTTTGGCTGAGCCGGGCGGGATGGAGCTGGAAGAGCCTCCGGCGGGGCTGGGTTCGAGCAGGTGGGACAGGGATCTTGGAGAAGGAGGCTGGAGAGACCTGCTGGGAGAGACCTGCCTCCAGCCCTGTGCCCCCCGCTCCCACCTGGGCTGAGCCCCAGCACAGCTCGCTGCGCCACTGAGCCTGGCACCTGCAGCCAGGCCGTGAAAAGCTGCCTGCATCCGGTGGCCTCCAGCACCAGGACACTTCCCCTGGGGTCCTGCACCCCCAAATCCCCCTCCTGATGCCAGAGCACACAGCAGATGGGAGCAGCACCGCTCACCCCTCTTCCCTCCCACAGACCAAGGGGGAAACTGAGGCACCAAGTTCTCACTGGTGCCCTCCTTCACAGGAGGCTTGGTGCCCGCAGGACCGCTCTGCCTTGCTGCTGTTGTGGAGGGAAGCAAATAGAGCCTGGTTGCAACCAGAGATGGTTGGCAGCACGCGGGTGGGCACAAATGTCCCCAGGGCCACCAGGCACAGCCTGGCACACTGCTCCAGAGCACCCTTGGGCTGCGGAGTGCCAGTTGCATGCTCGGGGGACGCAGCACCCCATTTCCCTACTGTCTGGTAAAATAAAGCCAAAGAAGAGCAGCAAGGGACAGCACCCGGGGGAAAGGGGGTGGCAGGTGGGTTCAGTGTGCTCAGACCAGTCCAAGGGGGTGATGCACACAGTGAGAACTGATCCCCCAAAGCCCTGGAGACGTTTTTCCTCCCCTTTTTAATATGACACAAAGATCCTGAAAGCCTTGGGAGTGCCTGGCCTGGCCTCTGCACACCCTGCCCCTCTGCATTGGCTGGCAGCAAAGGCAAAATCAGCCCACAGCCTCCCTGGCCTGCAGCCCGCTGTGCTGGAGCGATGGATCTGTGCCCGGCTCTGTCCCCGACGGGTGACAATGATGATGGGGAGGAAGGCCACAGGGATGCCAACGGTGCCATCGCTGTGGCACTGCATGCCAGTGCCAGCCCCGCCGGGCTGCGTGTCTGGGTCTGTAGCAGAGCTTAATGCTCAAAGAAATTTCAGATCAGGCGAGGGATGATAGGACAAGACCAGCAAAGCTCTGGGCCGGCTTGGTGGCCCTAAGCTGGCCCTGCTTCTGCTCCCAGGGTCTGGAAATGGAGGGGAGCTGGCAGAGTGAACATGCAGAGGGGCAGGAAGGGTCTAGGGCTGCCCTGAGACGTGACTTTCCTCAGGACATCATCTCTCGCAGCAGAGGAGAGGAGCTACTGAAGCCAAAGGGCTGGAGGGTAAATGGGTGTAAACAAGACATTACGCAAGGGAAAAAAACGAGCTGGAAACAGTGTCTGAAACTGGGAGGGAGAAGAGGTGCTGCTCGCTCCTACGGGAGTGACGAAGGCAAAGAATCCTCATTCCCTCTGGGGATGGAGACACGCTAAAACCCAGGGGTTTATGTCACAGAGCTGGTGACGGCAGGGACAGGACACAGGGACAGCAGCTGGGTGATGCTGGCAGGGGCTCAGCGGGGCTGGCTTGGCAGGTGCTGGGGTGGGTGATGGTTCCTGGGAGCTGGCACATCACAGACCACAGCTCCTGGGTGGCAGAGCCAGAAATAGTAGCTGATGGGCACAGATTTCTGTCCCTGCCTCCAGATAGAGCGCAGGCTGCTTTTCCCCCGGGGGATGCCCGAGGCAGGGGAGGGATCTGTGCCAGTGCAGAGGCAGGTTGTGCTGTACCACTGAGGTGCCAGGAGCCTGAGCAAAAGCCCACTTGAGAGATTGCATCAGGGGATGAAGCATTCCTGGAAATACCTTTCTCTCTCGTTCTCCATCCTTCCTCTCTCCCTTCCATCCTTCATCTGCCTCCCCCTGTTTTCTGGCCGCCCTCTGAGCACACACACACGCAGCCGGCTCCCAGCACAGTCCCAGCTGCTCCCCGGGCTCTGTGCGGTGTGGCACGGCCATCTCCCCCATCCTTGGGGCAGAGGCTGTTCCCTGCGTGCAGCCACGATGCCGCCCACCCCTGTCCCATTCCTCACCCCTGCCCAGGCTTTGCTGCAGGGCAGCCCCTGGGGAGCTCCCTGAGCTCTGCACCTGTGTCCTTGTCCCTGGAGGGACCCCCACAGCTCATTTGTCCAGCACCCCCATGGGGATGAGGGGATGTCTGCTGGGACTGGGATGTTTGGAGGTTGCTTGGGTTGGAGCAAAGCAATGCAGATGCTGCTGAGCTCTTCCCAAACTTCAACATCTCTTTCCCGCAAGTCTCCTTTCATAGCTAAAGAAAACACGCACATGGTAAGGATGGTCTGCAAGGAGCAAGGACCAGACGGAGCTTGGTTCACTCAGAGCTGAACCATGGGTCCATCCATCCCCCCCAAGTTGCCAGATCCTGGCTTCCAGGTGGCAACAGATCTCTCTGTCCCTCTTGCCCGTGGTCCGGCTCTCCCAGCCCCCGTTTTGCTGGGACACCAGAACCGCTGGACCGGGGGTCCTTCTGCCTTTGCCTCCCCTTTTCCTCCACCATTCGCATCAGCCTGCCGGAGCATCCCCCATAACGGGCCTCAACAGCTGCTCCCACACTACGTGCTGTCATACCGCTTTGGAAAGAGCTGGTAGCTCTCAGGGACTGCACATCACTTCTTTCCCTCGGCATCTCTGCTTCTTGCTACCCTCCTCCCCCGCGTTCCCGCAGGCCTGACAGTGCTTCAGAGTGATCCATTCTGGTTTTCAATTTTCTGATAAACCAAATAACCAGGAGGTGGCAACCCCACTTCCACTACCACTCCCCCACTGCTTAAAGGGATTGAACTGCACATGGGAGCATGATCCTTCAGCCTATTCCCCTTATCAGGTACTTTATTATATTAACCCTGCCCGGGGAGGCAGCAGGGGGGATGGCCAGCAGCACACCAAAACCTGCTCCTCTCCATGACCTGTCGGCCACAGCCCGGCTGTCTCCATGGCCAGAGCATCTCTGGGCTGGGCTGAAAATTTCAGCAGCAAGTAGGCAAGCCAGGGGCACCCACGAGGCTCCCTGTGTAACCCCAGCCCAAGGGATCTCTCCAATCTTCCTCCCCGCGGTCTTCCTCCAGCTCCCTGCCGTGCACCCATCTCTCCTAGCAAGCCGGCCAGTGTGGAGGTTGTCCCTGACGATAGCTGGGTCCCTCCACGTGCGGATTAAGGCTGGCACACAGAGGTTCAGCGAGGCTGGCCCTGCAGCATTGCCAGGAGAATTAAGAGGCCGAAAGAGAAGACAAACAGCAGCTTTGAAGCTTGAGACCTGCAGCCCTAATAACCAACTGCACCCACTCCCGGCTCTTTTCAAGGGCACATCACTCACGGTAATTGCAGGGCAGACCAACACAGCTTTTTTACAGAGCTGTCTGTGCTCCATCCCCCCGTTTCTTCCCCTGCTTTGCAGTTTTAATTAACACCCTCTGGTCCTGAGCACAAAAAGCCACCAAGCCACAGAGTGACACTGCATCTGAGAGGGAAACTGAGACATGGACAGTCGTTTGTCCCCTCCATGCCATCCTGCAGCAGGCGAGAGCCCCCGGGGTGCATGCCTCACCGCCACTGAAGCAAGCGGATGAGCAGCCCCTTCGCAGGGTGTTGCTGCAGCAAATCCTCCTGGGCAGGGATAGCCAGCATGGACAGAATGGGGTTATGAACCTTTGGGACAAGAATTAACCCTCTCCCCTTGGAGAACAAGCAAATCTCTTGGCCATGGGGATGTAAAAGGGGCTTCTCTCCTTGCTGGGAGCTGCCTACTCAAAGGTGCCCCTCTTTGGTCACCTGGAGGTGACGTGTCCAGAGGGCGCATCTCACAGAGCAGGAGAATGCTTGTTTCAGTCCCCAAGGCCGGGAAGGACCACTCAGACCCACAGGGCACCAAACAGACCCGGATCTGGGTAATTTTGCAGTAACATAGCTGGGGGTGAATGCAAGTCAGTGGCGTGGCCTTTCCAAAGCAGCGCTGCTGTCATTTACCCAGCAGACTCCACCCACATGTCCTTGTCTGGTGTGGGACACCCTCCTCTAGTAATTTTTTGGCCATCGCCACCCTGTGCATTTCCAGTCACTAACTCTCCAGAGGCCTTTTTCCACTGTGTAAAAGCTGTACCCACTCCCAAAATCTCATCTCAGCATTGTTACCTCCTCATCCCCTCTCGCACAGCCCAAGCAGGTGACATCTTAACCTCTCCCAGTAGTTAGATCGCCAAGTCCCTTTTTCTGAGCTGGTCATAGCTTGCCAGCACCCTTTCCAGGGTGCAGGCACCTGGCAAAGGAGCCAGCAAAGAGCCCTTGCTCCCCTGGGACAGCTAACTGCGTCCCTGTGGGATGCAGGGCTGGTACCCTGGGTACCCTGCTCACAGCCCGGGGTTTCTCCCTGCAGCAACCGCTGCACCTAGAAATTGCTGGGAAGGGGCATTTCTCCTCCACCCTAAACTGGGCTGAAAGGAGAAAGAAGGGGAAAAAAAGGACCATTTCAATGTTCACTGGGATAAAAGCAATCAGCTTTCTAAGGAACAGCAAAATTTGCCTCTGCTCCACGGCATGTCCCCCCCAGGTCTGCTGGGGGGACGGGGAAGGCAGGCACTCTCTGAGCAGGTATTTGGGCTCCATGGCAACCGTAATTTTGCTAATCAAGGCCAGCACAGACTTGAAATGCTTTTTCACCTGGCAGGAGCACTGGGCTTTTGCAGGTCCCCATCAGGCCAAGTTGCCTGGGGGTGCTGCCTTGGCCCTGCCCCCCGTGCAGTGATGGAGCAGGATGAGGGCTCGCTGCAGCCAGGGCATCCCAATGAGAACCCACACAGCCCCAACACTGCGTCCCCCGTCCAGCATGAGACTGGAGACCATGTTTTTCTACTGAGGCCAGGATGAATCACTCAAGATCAAAAAAGCATCAGGTTATTTCTCCCTGAGCTGCAGATGTGTCTGTTGGCCAATGCTTTGCTAATAACATGCTGTTTTCCTGCCTCCCCCTCACCACCTCCTTCAGCTCCTGTCTGACACTGCCCTGTGGCTCCGTGCGGGGTCGGCAGAGGTGGCAGAGCAGATGCTGGCACCAGAAACAGCAATGGAGATGGCATTTTGTAGCCCTTTCCAGCATCCCTGGGGAGGAGAGGTGCAGCTGCAAGCAGGGAGGTCTCACATCACCCAGCCCCATGCTCAGGGCACGGCTACTGCCACATTTTCCTTAACCTGGAAAATCCCAGCTTGGGGAGGGTGAGAGACAGCCCACAGTGGGTCCCAAGGCTGTGGCAGAGTGCTCTGTGGGCCCAAGGAGCAGCAAACAAGCCATGATGGAAATCCCTTGTTCTGGCTGAAAGCAAAGCCATGGCAAAGGCTGTGACAAGCTCGACGGGCAGGAGGGGCTTGGCGCCTGGCCAAGCCAGCCCTGCCTTCACCCAGCAATGCAGCCAAGCCAGGGGACACCCAAAGGAGCATTTCACCAGCTGAAAATATCCCGGCCAACCCATAATGAGCTTGGGATCACCTCAGCTACAGCAAGACCTCTCTGGAGCACGTTTAAATGGAGCACGGATCCAGGGCATCTTCCCAAGCATCAAGGAGTCACTTTATAGTCTCTATTCCCTTCCAAACCTCCTCCTTTGCGAGTTTTCAGAGATAGATGGCTACATGGCACAGCACAGGGACAGCCTCTCTCCCTATCCTTTGGTTCAGATCCACTTTGCATTTGCAAGTTGATTTAAGGTGCCCGCTAGGTCTCCCAGGATTGATTGCCATGACTTTTATTAGCTCTCCCACCCTGCCCATGGTAGATATACATTCCCTGCCTACACATTGCTCTCAGCACCCAATTCATAAGCATTTAAACAGGACTGGGAAGAGGTTTTCAGTTAGAAGGAAAAGCAGCTGTTCGAGCCCTGCAAAACCTTGTTTGCAAAGAACACCAGGCAAGGAAATAACGTCTCTGTGATGGGATCCCATTTGCCACATAGTAACTCACTCTCTGAGTCAAGATCAAACCCTCCATCCATAAAAAAAACCCCAAACAGCTACAATAACATCCCAACGAAACACAAACGTGGCAGCAAATAGAGATGTATGCTAGAAAGAGGGAAACTCATCATGGGGTCTGTAGTGGGAGTACCTTACACTAGTTGCTGGCACCTTTACTGGTTCACTGGTAGAAAAAAGGGCTGGGGGTAAGAGGGTGGCTGCTTCAGGGAGAAGAGCAGGGAGCGCTCTCCATATCTGCAGCATCCTCTTGCAAGGCACAGGAAAAGTTGCATGGGGTAGGTGGGAGAGGTGAGAAGGCTTTGGAGAGGGGCACGCTGACTTGATGGTCACCTTGTCACCTGAAACATCACAGCAGTCCCAGACACAGCATTTCACCAAGTATGGACCCTGGTGCTGATGGTAAAGGCGAGGGATCTCCCAGCAGAGCTCGGCTCGAGGTGCCCGGTGAGGCCCCAGCACCTCCCTACCCGGCTGGCAGCCAAGGGTGCTGCCAGTCCTCCACACAGACCTGCCTGTCCCACATGCCACATTCAAAGGCCTTTTCACACGGCCACAGAGCCTGACTGCCAGGCAGGGGACAAGATGCTCTCCCTGCATCTTCTCTATGCAAGAAGTACCAGGCTTTGCTCCAGGTCCTGGGACAGGTTTTTACTCTAAGCCTCACTTCCCAGGCATTGATAAACTTCAGGGCTGAACTTCTCCAGGCTTGCTCTGCATCCGAAAGATAAATTCAACTCAAAATTGGGGCACATGCACACACTTTCATTTTTTCCAGCAGAAAGTTTGTGCTTCAGCTAGAGAGAATCAAAACTCAAGGCACACTACGAGCTCTCAGGGATGCCAAGGCAGCAACTTTAGCGTAAATGAAAGTGGCCTGAGCCCCCAAAAACCACACAAATGTGAGCAAACAGCCTGAAATACTCTTGCCCGCTGAGAAGAAGAAATCTAGCAAACTGGGGGAGCTGGCAGGGTTCATGTCTGAGCACAGGCAGCAAACAGCACCTCAATTTGTGAGACGGCTGCCAGCAGTACTGCTGTGGTAGAGAGCGGGGGGTGCTCAGGCTCCACCGGGGAGGATGGCGGATCCAGCCCCTTCAGAAACTTACAGTGTTTTGCTGCCAGCAAATTGGAGCTGGATATGAGGAGAGCACCAGGGTGAGCTCCCAGCTCCTTGTATAACCTGCCTGACTGTCCCCTTGGTTCAGGGAGAAGGGACCATCACAGAGGCCAGAGAGACTGAAGCATCCCGGAAATCCGATTTCTGCTCTGGGATGGTTCAGATATATCACACCAGGATGGGCAAGAAGCAGAAATGGAGAAATACTATGGCCTGGGCTTTGCAGAGGGCTCACCTGCACCTCCCAGGGCTGTTGGCATCACCTCACCCCCTCCAGCAGTGAGCAGAGGTCACCAAGGTGGTCAGGCAGGAGTTGCCTCTGTCGATGGCCCCCAAGGGTGACAGCTCACCACGTCTCAGGTCAGCTGATCATCCCTCTGAGATGAAATTGCCTTTGGCCGACACTGCTTTCCACGGCTTGCCCACCCCACCAAACCCATCAGTGCTGCAACATACCTCCCTCAGCCCAAAGCCACAACCCCACCACCTACCTCCTCCTCCCTGCCACTGCAACCCTCACCAGCCCCTCCTTCACTGCATTCATACAGGATGGGGCACAGGGCGAAGATCCAACCTGTGTCTACCATCACCATAACACACATAGTAACCATACCCAGGGATGCTGGCAAACCCACCCACTCAGTGTGGCACAGGATGGGCTGAATGAGAAGCCACAGGGCCAATTCACATCAGCTTAATTATGGTGTGACATGTACAGTGATGGAGTGAAGCCAGAGGTGGGGACACGGGCACTAACAGGTTAAGTGGACACGTGCAGGATGGCAGGTCCAGATGACACCCACGCTGGGGGACCACAGCAAGACACCAAAGTCACCCTGCCATTAGTTGAGACCCTGGGGACACCCAGGGGACGGAAGAAGATTAGGGATGATAATTCTCTCTAAGTGGAGGGAGAGAGATGAGAGACTCTCAGCCTGATTTCCACACTCAGAAAGAAATGGGAATGAATAATTAAACATCCCACCTGCAAGCACTGAGGATAACCCCAAACCCACATCTCACAAGCACAGCAGATCCAACTGGTCCAGTTCCCCTCTCCGGCAGGATGGTGGTCAGTGGGTGAAAGCCATCAGGCTGGCACCACCTCACTGCAGGAAAACTCCCAGTGCTGTCCAGTACAACATGCTCCCAAACTAGGGAACAGGCTCCGGGGTGACTGCACGCACCCCCACTTCTGCCCAGACCCCAGCACGGCCCCCTGCCACCCCCTTTTCAATCCTAGAGGCAGCAGTATCCCCTTCTGTCCTATTAGCCCTTCCTGAAGTCTCTCCCCAGCCCAGCCAGGGAGCTAGCCCACCCCCACCCCGTCGT
>NW_008824766.1:379807-381580 GCF_000699105.1 Pygoscelis adeliae | reverse complement strand
TCAGTGGGGGTCGGCTGTCCCGGCTGTGTCCCCTCCCAACTTCTTGTGCACCCCCAGCCTGCTCGCTGGTGGGGTGGGGTGAGACGCAGAACAGGCCTTGACCCTGTGTCAGCACTGCTCAGCAGTAATGAAAACATCCCTGTGTTATCAACACTGTTTCCAGCACAAATCCAGAACAGAGCCCCATACTAGCTACTATGGAGACAATTAACTCTATCCCAGCCAAAACCAGCACACACTCTCAGTCCCTTTATAGCCCTGGGAAGCACCCTCAGCTGAGCCAGGCTGGGCAGCACCTAGGTGAAGGGATGGGTTGGGTTAACCCTCTACTTGCCAGCCGCCAGCTGCCAGCCAACAGCCTAATGCCGCCCTCACCAGCAGCTCCAGAGGAGAGGGTTGGGGACAGTTGTGCATCTATACATTTGGCACACACTCTTCAACTGTCCTGTCCCACCCCATCCAATCAGTCCACTCTCCCGTGCCTCAGTTTCACTCTGTGTCCCCACCTGCTGCCGTGGTTCTAAGGAAATTCCTATTTTCTCCTCTTTTCCTCCTTGAGGTGTTTCCCAGACAGGCAGGCATCTTTCCCCATCCCAGCTGGCCCACCACAAGGCTTGGGGCATGCACACACCGCTTCCAGCATCGCTGGGACCGGTAGGAAGGGTCTGGGGCACAAACGCAGCCCCTAAAATGGTTTTCCTCCTGCTGGCCCTGCAGCTCCCAGCCGGGCTTGGTGGCCTCCCAGAAGCATCTTGGCCTCTGATGGCTTCCCGTGCCCCAAAGCCCCCAGGAGCTGGGCATTTCCAGCCACTCCACCGAAAAGACAGGATTAAATGCTGGAGCTGGCTGGGATTTCCTCTCCCCGGCTGTGCCAGGCTGCTCTGGCATCAGTGCTGAGCAGCAGCCTGGTGCTGCCTGCCCGGATTTGGCCCAGATCCCATTTACCCCATGCTTTTCCCCAGCCCACGGCCTTCTTTTCTTGCCAACACCCTGGCACCCCCCTCCACTCAGCCCCAGCCTCTGATGTGCCAAAAATCTCCCACATACAGGAGAGTGGCTGGGACCCCCCAGCTGGGGACCCCGGGCTCTCCCAGCTGCTGCAGAAAGCAGCAGTTTTCAGTGGAAAGTAGGAATATGGAGAGGACTTTGGTGGATTAGACACATGGCCAAAACACAGCACCTGTTTCACTCAGGGCTGGTGTGAATCCCATCGCACGTGGCTGCTGCTAATGACAGGCTTTAAATAAACGAGCAAATGCTGGCCAAATGGGAGAGATTTTCCTCCAGCACCATGCAGCATTGCCTGTGATTTTTCTTCTCCGATTCTCCCTCCACCCACCTCCCGTCCCCATCTGGCAGGTTATTTCCATCCCGCTCCCTTTTCCCACCAATAACGTGTCTGACAATACCCAAACCTGGGGAACAGTGAGGTGTGAATGGGAAAGGGCTTCCGATGAGATGTCATGAGCTGCCTTCCCAAGAGCACCAGGAGCATCATTTCAAACCCTCCCTTTCTGGTGCATTAATTTAGACTAATCACATCCACTATAAAGTGATCAGAGCAGAGTTTCTTCATCCCCACTCTGGGTTTGGACATGGTGCTGGGTGATGACTTGAACTGGGTGAAACCCAATTGTCAGAGAGGCAATTCGGGGCTACCCCACGGTGCAGGGAACCCTCTCTTTGCTGCTGCAGTTGCTGTTTCCAGACACAACTGGCCTCAAATTCACCGAACAGGCAGCTGGGCTGGGGGGGGGTGCTGGCGGGGGGGGA
>NW_008824766.1:377823-379182 GCF_000699105.1 Pygoscelis adeliae | reverse complement strand
GGGCGTGAAACAGGTGGAGAAGGGGTGCGAAATGTGGGGGAGAAGGTTGGCATGCAGGGGAGAGCCTCTCTCAGGGCTGGGGGGGGCAGGGCAGATCCCCCCAGCCCCATCACATCCTTCCATGTCTGGCCACTTGTGGCCATTTATTGTTCCCCTTTCCCTTGCCCAGGGGACTTGGGGGCGGTTCCTCATCAGATCAGCAGGAGTTTGACTCCTTAATGCAGTCACAGTTCGGGGGTGGCCAGACCAGGTGGGGTACAGCAGTGGGGGTGATGGGATGGGGAGGGAAGACACAGCACCGGTGGCTGAGGGGGAAAGGCAGGCAGTGGGCAAGGTTTTGGGGGACATGGGGTGGTGGGAGGGGCACATAAACCCCCTTGGTGTTCAGGACAGCCTGGGAAAGCAGCGTTGCCAAGCCCCGTCCCTCCGGCCGGGGAAGGCTGTAGAGTGCAGGGATGGGGATGAAGGGTTTGTGGAAGTGTCGTGTGTCCACACGATGGCACCAGACCCGGAGTGGTGTCCCCAGCCAGGGTGGCGTGGCAGGACCCTGTCCCCGGGCCTCAGGGCTGTGTGACCCCACGCCTTGGAGACGATGGCTTTTTTGGCAGTGCCCCACTTGTGGAGGGGGTTTAGGGTAAGGGCTGTGCAACAGCTCCCTGCCAGCAGCTCCTCTCAGCATCCCTCCCGCTTTGGATACTCTTGCTTCTGCTCCAGGTATAAAAAAGGAGGGAAGTGTCTAAAACCTGGTCCTTGTTTCTCTGCTCCATCCCCTGGTCTCCTCTGCTGCCACTTCTCTCTACAAACCTCACCTGGCTCAAGTGTGCACAGAGCCACCCTGCCTGGCACACACCTCACCGCAGCAGGGGCAGAGCCTCCCCCCTCCCCACCCTACCAGACAAAGCAGAGCCCCCTCCCATGGGAAGGAGGGAGGCAGCCGGTGGGGGAGGCAGATGTAAGGGAGTGGGGGGCAGCGGGACGGATCCTGCCCTGTCCTCAAGCAGCTGGCAGGGCACGTGGGGGTTGCTCAGCGGGGACCAGGATCCATTGCTTGGGGTCTGGCAGATGAGGGCTTCGACCATCCTGTCCCATCCCATGGTAGCCTGGGCGAGGAGAAGGGGCCAGGCTGGAAGGCCACCACAGAGGGCTTATAAGTGGAATGACTGCGATAATGGCATCCCTACAAATCACCTCGGTTAAACCACATGCTATGCAAGGGTCCCAGCTGATCCTGCATGGGCTCAGCACCAGCAGGATTAGACCCCAAACCTCTCAGCAGGCAGCCAGGCTCTCCTCCATCCCCAGCGCAGCTCTATGCCCCGGGCTGGTGACTGTGGGCCAGGATCCCCCTGCTCCTTCACC
>NW_008824766.1:376559-377589 GCF_000699105.1 Pygoscelis adeliae | reverse complement strand
GCGCCCCCGGTCCCGGCCGCCGGACAGGCGTGTGCCCCAGATGGGGCTGCAAGCCCCCTCCATCCCCTGCTCCATCCCCCAGCCACAGCTCCAGCCAGACCCCCCATCTCCACGATTTTAGCAGACAAGCCCTTCCCTGCTCCCTCCCCAGCTGCCCCCCGAGCTGGGGAGTCACCCAGGCTCCCCATCCCTGTCCCCATCCCCGTCCCCTTCCTCCCCCAGGAGCCCTGCAGCCCCCCCAGCCCCAATAAGCTCAGCAGCTGTTTAACCAGTAGCAAGCCAAGATCCCGTCACAGCAAACAGCGTCTCGGCGCAGCCTCGCGCTCCTCCGTCTGCCTGCCTCCATCTGCCGGCTCTTGTCCTACTTCTCCACTGGCAGCCCCCTGTGAGCAGGGTCTGACCTTCCCCCGTCCCTCCCACCGTCTGTCCCGCCTATGCAGGACGGAGATTTGGCTCGAAGGTCTCTAAAAGGCTTTGGAAATGACGTGGAGGCTGGGGGCTCGCTGGAGCGAAGGAAGACACTGCGGGACACCCAGTCTGGCTGAACTCAGGGTTCCACCAAGAGATGCTGAGCTATTAACCCCGGGCAACCCCTTTCCCACTCAGCATCCTTAAGGAGGGCTCAGGCCACATATCCCAGCTTTCCCCATCTCCCTCCATCCAACCAAGCTGGCCACTGCCCGCCCTGCGTGGCTCTCACTAAGTAGCTTAGACTAAATCCCTGGCCGAAGGATCCTGCTAATCCCCGTGGCTTCGTGGCCAGCAGGATCGCCAGCAGCGCTGGAGCAGGCAGCTTCAGGGATGGCGTGGCGGAGGGGCAGGGCACGTCCCCAGGGAAAAGGGGCAGTGAGCGGGCATGCTCACGGGAGCGCTGCTGCCAGCCCTGCAGAGCAAAGCCACCCAGCTGTGACCCTGCCTGGCCCAGCCACAGTCCCAAAGCCAGCGGCAGGAGGGGAGCAGGGATTTGTGCCTCGGAAGGAGCAGCTCCATCGCTTTCCACGAAGCAGATGTCAGGGCTTAGGAATAAATC
>NW_008824766.1:373784-375635 GCF_000699105.1 Pygoscelis adeliae | reverse complement strand
GCGCCCGCCCTGCTGGGGAGGGGGACGGCCGTTGATGCACCATGGGGGACACCACCTCGGCGGCTCCTGAGGGAGAAGCATGAAAAGGCTTTGGCCGGGTGCTCCTCGGGGTGCAGCCGGGTGAAAGCATGTCCTGGACGAAGCAGCTAGCGTGAGATGCTTCCTGCCCCCCCCCAAGCAAACACGTGTGCACCCTTCATCCCCTGTAACAAGCATCATTCCTCCCACCTAATGCGGGCACCCCTCACCCTGCCAAACACACTCCCAGGCCCTGCACACCCTTTCGCATGTCTCTGAGCCCTGGATGTCCCTCCAGCCCCAAGTGAGGCGAGGGAAAAGAGCGGATTTTTTGGACCCTGGATAAACCTCTCACCGCCTTGGGCTACTAGTCCCCAAACTGGGACGGTAAGGCTATGCTCATAGCAGTGACCTGTGTCACCGGAGGTCTTTGCAGAAGTTAATCCCCAGCGTCACTGGTGTCCCCAGTGGGATTAGCCACTAGATAAGCACTCTTGCTTTACACACAGGAGAGGAAGCTGGCAGGTATCTGGCAGCAGGGAGAAGGGATGCTGAATGCAGCCTGTTCACCCAAGCGCTACCCACCATGCAAGACGTAATCCCAAACAGGGTGTGCTGCAGTGGCTGGGAGAAAGCCAGCTCCTCTGGCCCTGCTGCCAGCCAAAAATAACCATGGCGGGGTGACTTTCAGCAGGGAAACTATCTGCACGGCTGTACAGGCAGGGTGCTGCGCGCTGAAACGCAGCCACCTCTGCGGCGGTGACTGCTCATCCCTTGGGATGAAAGTGGCAAGGGTCAGGGGATGCTTCTGGTGGGGGAAGAGAGCTGGATCTCTATTTTGCGGCTTGCCTGGACACAGTCCTGTCAGTGGGTAACGACCCCTTCCTGGGACGGCTGGCTCCACAGGACAGCACCTACATGTGAGGCACTCACCATCGCTGGGAGAGGCTGAACTCATCCCCATGACCCAACGCACGCTGAAAATTCCCTTCATGCATTTATTTCCCTCTCGGTCGCTGTGACTCACGCTCTCCGGCTGTCTGTTTACAGGCTGTTTTCCCAAGGGCCCTGCGGAGGCGATGACCGGTCGGGAGGAGCTGGGCTGCTCGCCCAGGTCCTGGAGGGAAACCCCCCCGAGGTCTGGGAGCGGGAGGGAAGGGGCAGGAGTCGGACGCCTGCATGCTGGGACCTCTCTGAAGGGTTGGAGGCCACCGTGCATCCCACAGACCGGCTACACCCACAGACAGGCTACACCCAGGAGCCTGGGGCGATGCCGGGGCTGGCACTGCCAGCCTGCCTGGCATTGCTCTGGCAGCTGGCCACTGGCGGGGCAGAGGTGGGTACCACCCACATGGCTCCATCTCCAAAAGGTCAAGCGTCACCAGCCTGGAAATGGTGCCCACACTGCCTCCCTTCATTTCCCATCAGTGGGTGTCCAGCGTGCCAAGCCTCCTTGGGCCAGGGATGGGGGAAAGGACCCCAGGAGGATCCCAAAGGGATGGGAGGGCTGATGGCAGGGGAAGGGCAGGAAGGTGGAGGGAGCCCCAAGGGCTGGCAGGTCACCCTTGAAATAGTCCCAGAGGGAGGTTCCCTGTGCATGCATCCCGGCCCTGCCTCCCTGGGGATGCTGAGGCGCTGGGGAGGGGGAGCGGGGGGAGGCAGCGCGTTGTGGTTTCACGGTGCATCTGTGCCCTTTGAATTCCCATGTGAATGTGGAGGTGGTAAAATGTCACCAGCTGGGCCGTGGGGAAGGGGGCCGGGCATGTAAAACCCCAACAAAGGGTGGCCATTGTTTGGGGAGAGGCGGCGGGGCGCCGGCAGAGGAGCCCGCTG
>NW_008824766.1:370560-373609 GCF_000699105.1 Pygoscelis adeliae | reverse complement strand
CAGCTCAGGTGCCTGATGAAAAGGCAGTTTTATCACCCCTGCCCCCCGAGCCCCCCGTGGGAGGTGATGCAGATCCCCGGCGTCTCGGGGCATGGCCCAAACATGTCCCTCAAGGAAGCAGGGGAAGGCGGATGGGAGCACAGTGTGCCCCAGCCCCCTGACTCCGCTCCAGGCTGCTGGGGCCGCTCTCCTCCCTCCAGCCCCCCATTCCCACGTCCTGGCAAGCCTGGCCCGTGTGGGCAGACCAGATGATCCCGCTCAGGCTCAAGAAGCAGCCCGGCCCCCCGTCCGCCTCCTCCATTTCAGGGCCTTTTATGGCCATTGGCTCTGGCAGGGCAGCAGCTGGGGTGGCTTCCCAGCCCGCTGGGTCCCTGCCAGGCAGGGAGAAGGGACACTGGTGGGGTCACCCGGGGATGCCCTGAAGGTGGCTCACTCTCCACAACCCCAGGAATTGGGTTCTGCTGTGGAACAGCAGCATTCTGGGGACACCGCATCTGGCACACTGCCAAGTTTACTTTGTGCTTGCTGCCATGCAGGCAGATGGAGCGAGGGATACTCCCAAATATTTGACAAGGGTATTGTGAACTCCATGGGGTCCTGAATGGGGGAATTGTGGCACAAAAAGGCCCCCACCATGGCACAGGGCTGAACACCCCAGTCCAGCTTCGGGGTAAGGTGCCGGGGAGCTGGTGGGCCCCAGGGTCAGGGTGGGTGGAGGGAGGCAAGAGCCATCTCAAGCCCTCATCTCCATCCCTGGGCTGACGAGCTCCTGTGCTCCACCCTGGAGCTGGCTGCATGCAGGCAGAAGCAAAGCAGTCCCCCAGCCCCGGGATGCAAGGTGCTGCCGCAAACAGCACCCGTCATTTCCTCCTCCGTGGCGGGAGCTATGGAACAGGTTCTTCAGCAACCCCCTGGCACAGCAACAGGGCGGGGGAAAGGCTGAGAAAGGTGCCAGCCGAGACTTGGCACCGCCGGCCAGAGCCGCCCCGTGTGCCACCAGGAGAGGGACCCCGCGGGCCCGGGCCATGCCGGCGGGAAGCTGAGCTGGATGGGTGCTGGAGAGTGCCGTGTGGGCCACTAACCTTGGCCAAAAACCCCCGGGAGGCAGCTATAGGGGAAAACATGGATTTGTGTGCTCACAGGGTTGAGACCCAAATCTACCCACCGGCTCCAGCCAAGGGGCAGGGACAGAGATGCCCAAGGCAGCTGAGCAAGGTGGCCAAAGGTGCAAGGCTGCATCCCACCTCGCTTGGGTCAGCAGTGAGATCCCCCCTCCCAGTTGCAAACCAGGGTCCCAAATAGGGTCCCCATCCCCGTTCCTGGGCCCGGGGCTGCGGGGGGCAGGGGAGCAGACGTGCCGGCAGCTCTGCAGCACATGTATCCCAGTGTGAGCCCAAGTGTGGGAGTTTACGGGGCTTTGACGCAGGAGACGTGTGATGGGAGAATTGTTGCCAGGCTCGGGGAGGGATCCAATCGCACCGGGGTGCTCTCGGCAGATTAAGGATTGGAAAGCTCTGGTAATTACTTTGCAGTATAAAAATAGGCCCAGCTTTATCCTTCGCCCTGATCTCCCGCTCTTGCCTTGCCCTGCCCTACTCCTGCCCCCACCCAAGGGTGAGCAGATGCCACCCACCTGGTGAGCACGGCAGGAGGGTGGAAAACAGCTGCCGGCCTGGCAAGGGTGTTTCTAGGGTGGAGGGGGTAAAAAAGAGGGAGAGGGGTCCGGGATGTGGCAGCGATGGCAGCACAGTGACGGCATCTGGCTGGCACGTGCAAACCGTGCAGATCGGAGGGCTGGGAGAGGAGCCAGGGCATGCACAGGGGCATCGGCGTGTACTGCAGGGCATTGTGCCAGGGGAGAGAAGAGCCTGGGGACAGCAGCAGAGCAGATGTTTGGTCAGGAGAAGACCACGTCTGTAGGACCATCTGACACAAAGAGGGAGCATGGCCAGCTCCGGCTCTGGCCATCCCCACGTACTGGTGGCTCCAGGAGAACCCAAGAGAAAGCCGCTCCAGACACGGAGCGTGGAGTGGCACGGATCAACTTGGGGCAGTTCCCAGACCTCCCATTTCCCTTTGCTGGGGCCTAGGGACACGTGGTGGTTGGAGCCACAGGGACAAAGCATGTGGCAAACACTCCCAGACATGTAGTTCAGCCTGTCTTTTCACCTCCTCCCGCAGGCTGCAATAGCTCTGGCCAATCTGCATCTCACGGCAAAGCCAAAACATGGCCTCTCCCTCCTGTCCCCATCCTTGCACAGCACCATCCTCCTTTGCCAGAGCGTCCCTGGCCCAGGCCAAAGGAAAAGCTGCTCTCTACGCCCTCCCTGCGAGGCCTCTGCAGCGCCCAGCACGCAGGCAGCAGAGCAGGCAGCAGAGCACGCCGGGACCTGTAGTCTGGCAGCAAGCCCCAGCGTGTGGCATGCAACCCGTTTAACCCTGCAGGCTCCCACCCACCCCAGCCCCAACGGGGAAATGGCTCAGCTGCATCCAGAGTGTTCGGGGGGGGACGACAGCAGCTGCCAGCCCCGTTCCAGGCCGTGCAAACCTCAGGCTAGCGGAGCAGCACTATAAATATCTCCTTTTGTGAGACTCGGTCACGCAGCCGAGATCACGTAAGGGGAAGCACTGCCCTCGTGCAAGTCCTCTGCAGCCTCGGTGCCCGCGCAGCACAGCTGTCCCAGAGTCCCCCCATCTCCAGGTTCACGGCGATGGCACTGGGGTGCAGAGCGGAGAGGTGGCTGGCAGAGCGGTGGGCGGATCGTGCGGGCAAGTGCAAGTGACATTTCTGCCACCAGCACAGAGAAGGGGCAATGCCAGCCCTATGAATCCCCCATCTGCCCCCCCAGCCACCCTTTTTCCCCACTGCCACCCCCACTTTCCTTTACAAACACAACACCCTAAAACCACCTTGTACGGAGCCGCAAAGCCCCTGCAGGGCACCCCCATGCCCACACATATATTCACCCTCCTCGCCACACTCTGGGCACTCTGCACCCCCTAATCCATGTGCAAATCCTGCAGCCCCTCTGTACCCCAAAACCTGCAG
>NW_008824766.1:367667-369619 GCF_000699105.1 Pygoscelis adeliae | reverse complement strand
TGCCCCCCCCCATCTTTTCTCCCCTGGGTGCTGTTTTCTCATGTATCCCCGGTCTCCACTCCCCAGCATCCCCTGCACGTACGTGCACAGCTCTGGTCTTACCAGATCCCTTTCTTCCACCTGCCCTTCAATCTCTGCTTCCAGGGGTGCTGCTGGCAGGGTGCCCCCCCAGCTCTCCCCTCTCCGGGGTGTAGATGACCCCCCCACCGCCACGGATGCCCCATCAGCAGCATTCAGTCCAGCTGCAGAGACACAGCCCGCGGGAAGGGGGACTACCAGCCCCTCCAAAGCAGGTTTCACCCCCCTTTCCCCTTGCAATAGGGACCCTTTTGACCATCTGTGCTGCAGGGAGAGGTTGCTCTGCCCGGGGCTCTGCAGCTGGAGCAAGCAGGACCCCAAGCAGGACCCCAAGCTGAGAGTGGGGCAGGATGCCAAGGGAGCACAGGGCAGGGGAGAGGGGCGCAGAGCCACCCCCCCGTGCAAACCAGAAGGGTCTCCCAGGGTGCAGTAAGGGACATGCTGGGACTTGAGGAGCAGAGGGAAGGGGTGACCAGTCCCTCCTGCTTGGCCTTGGGTGAGTTATTAATTGCCCTGTGCTGTCGTGAAAGAGATTCCCCTGGTCCTGAGCTTCCTACACGGGCAATGAGGGGGTGCAGCCGGCTGGTTGGGGAGGGATCACAGGGGGCCACAGCAGCCCCAGCTTAAGGCTGTGCTCTGTGAAATCCAAGGGGGACCAGACGGGCTCATTCCTTGCCTGTGGCTGTGCCCCCTGCCCAGCAAAGCGCCTGCGGGCAGCCCACCCGCGGATCCAACCTGTCTCCAGCCACCCACATCCCGAGCGCAGCTCTGGTTCATCACCGCCACTCCATCCCTGTCCCAGAGCTGCTGCAGACGAGCCACTCCAGTCTGCTCTCTCCATGGTGGATAAGGACTCGCTGGAAGGACGGAAAGCCGAGCTGCTCTGGCAGGGAAAAGGCAAGTTAAACCTCCCTCCCTCCCTGTTTTGGTGGGGAAATCTGCACAAATCCAGTGTTATCCTGGTGCTTTGGGGCTGGGGCTTTACCCAGCTGCTGGCAGAACCCGCACAGCCTGGCACAGCCCTCCCTGCTGCCTCCCTGGCCGCCCGGCCGCTGCGCTGAGACCACGCCAACTCATTTCACCCAGGGCGAGCAATGACAGCTCCCTGCTGAGCAGGGCTGGACGGCGCGGCTTAGCAGCCTGGTTGGCTTTGCCTGCTGGAATGAGCAGAGGAGGAGGAGGGCTGGTGCCCCGGCAGGGAGGAGGGACCGTCACCGGTCCTCCTGGTGACACTCGTCCAACTCATTGCATCCGGTCTCTGCCCTCCCTTTCTAGCTGCCTGGGCTGGGCTGGGCTGGACTGGAACTGCCCGGACGGAGACAGCTGCCCTGCAAGCCACACGTCCCCAGGCACTCGTTAGGGGTAGGGGACACCGTGGACATGCAGGGGATGAGTGTGGCAGCTTGGGGCCATTTGTGGGGTGGAGGGAGTTGGATGACAGTGGTGGGATGGGGGATGGCACAGTGCGCAGGAGGGAAACTGAGGCACGGCGGCTGCAGGGGCTGCGCCCAGGGGCATGTGGGAGGCTCTGCCCAGCTCTCCAGAGGGCAGTGCCAGGGTGGAGCGGGCACAGTGCTTCCTGTCAGGGTGGCAGAGCCGATGGCAGCGAAGATAACGCTAAAAATACGCCAGCGGCTTTGTTGCCGGCGACAATAGCCCGCAGTATTTTTAGCTGTTGTGGCGTTAGCAGCAGAGCGGCTTCTCTGGTCCCACTGCTGCCCCATCCAGCCCTCAGTGCTGCCAGGCCCCCCACGGTCCCCTGGGGCTGCTTCCCGGTGCTGTGGAAACTGTAACGTTAGAAACTAAACACAAACACCTCACCCGCTGCCACCCCCGGCTGAGTCACTGTGCTGCCTGCTCCCCTCGCCCCCGCC
>NW_008824766.1:366909-367373 GCF_000699105.1 Pygoscelis adeliae | reverse complement strand
CACCCCAAGACCCACCGGCGGCTGCAGCTCCGGCACAGCCCCTGCCCGCTGCCAGGGGGAAAAATAGCCGGGCAGGAGCAGGCAGAAGCAGAAAGAGCCGCTTTGCACCCCATGGCGAGGGCCAGGCTGGGGTGCTGTGCCCGGCCCCCTCATCCCATCGAAGGGTAACGGGGTGTATGAGCAGGGGAAGGGGGTTTTGGGGTAACAGCAGTAGTGGAACATGGGGAAACGAGGCAGCTCTGCTCTGCCCGCGAGGGAGGTGTCAGCACTGGGCGCCTGCCAGACCCAGCACATCGGTGCCCTCATCCCACCTCGTGGGGGGACAAGGGACGAGCAGGACCCCATCCCACCTCCCAGGGGTGATGGGGTGTCCCACTGTGGCACCACCGCTGTGCTGCCCCAGCCCCCGCGGGGTTTTTGGGGTGGTTTTCAGGGAGCTGGTAGGCTGCCGTAGGGCAACAGGG
>NW_008824766.1:366146-366785 GCF_000699105.1 Pygoscelis adeliae | reverse complement strand
AAGCAGCATTTTGTATTCAAGGGCGGGGAGAGCGGCTGCACCGTCTCCTCCCTAAAATAAGGCAGCGGCCAGCAGGCAGGCTGGGGCGGGCAGCCGTGGCCATGACTATGTTAGGATGTTCTGGGGCTGAGGGCAGATCACGTCGCGGGTACGAATTAATTAATGCTAAGCAGTTTTGGATGGCGTCCCAGGCTTTTTTTTTCTATTTTCATTTTAGCCAACTCCAAGCCCGCCAGCATCTGCTGGGTCCTGGGTCTGGCGGGGAGGGGGGGAGTGGGAGCACCCATGTAGCCGCCCCAGCGCCTGCGAGTGCTGGGGTGGCATCGCAGGCACCCCACCGGCTCGATGCCTCCCTGCTCCCCAAAACATGGGTGGTCCCGCCGACCCTGCGGCTTCCTGGCTTTCCAGGCCAGTGTGGCCAAAGGCAGCTTTTGGGGCCCAATGTGGCCCCCACTTTTTGGCTGTCGGGTTTTTTTACCCTCCCTCTGTGCCCGTGAGAGGCTCATACACACACTTTGTGCCTGGCTTGCAGCCCTTAAAATTATCTTGGAAAGGGATTTTTAAATAAAAGTTGTAAGCACCCTCAAATGGTACTTTTATTACCCCAAAACACTGTGTGGGGTGAAGGCCCGGGTCTGC
>NW_008824766.1:363485-365584 GCF_000699105.1 Pygoscelis adeliae | reverse complement strand
CTCTGGTTGTGTGAGCCAGGCCAGCGGCCAAAACCACGCACCCCTTGGAGAGTGGCTGCCCGCCCCATGAGGTTCTGGGGTCCCGGGAAGGACCCGCGCCCTGTCCTTGCTCCCCGTGGGTGCCCCCCCAGCACTACGATGCCCAGCGCCTGTGGCCACCCCAGCCCCCACCCTGGGCAAGCAGGAGGGGATGGGAAGCGCTAAGTGAGATGCCCAAGGTTTCCCCCAGGGAAGCTGTGGCTGAGCTGAAAATGACCCCAGGCTCAAGGAGGGAAATCCCTGCTGGGTGCAAGAAATAAAAGCCCCGTCCAGTCCAGCTCGTCCAGCTCTGTTGCCCCGAGGAGCGGGGAATTCAGCAGGCATGCCATGCACGTGTGCTGACCCCATCATCGCTGCCCGCCTGCCTGAAAACTGGAGAGTGCAGCACCATTTGCCTGCGTGCACGCACCGTCACCCTGCATGTTTGTGCGTGCTCACACACACGGCCCACGCGTTGGTCCAGGTGTCCTGCTGAGCCTCGCACTCACCCCACGCCTGTGTGTGCAACCGTGGGCTCGCTTGTGCACCTACCTGCGTGTGCCTGCAGCTGTGTGCACCCATGCATGGGTGAACACATGTGCACCGTGGGTGTGTGCAACTGGGTGTGCAAACACGGAGGTGTGCATTTACATGTGGGGTTGTGCGTGTGTGTGCTCAGTGCACGTGTTTGTGTGTGCACATGCACACAAGTGTGTGGGCAGTGGGGTACACACACACGTGTGTGCACACGTGCGTGGGGGCCCCGTGTGAGTGGGCACGGGAGCGTGTGGGTGGGCAGCGTGCCTGTGGGCTGGCGTGTGCTGAGCCCAGGCACCACCAGATGGTGCCCTACCTCCATGTCACCTTTTGGGGACCCAAACCTGCACCCTGTGGAGGGACATGGCAGGGGTGCGTGGGGGGGGGGACGATGCCCTCTGTGGGGTGATGACATTGCCCGGTGCTGGCCCATGGGTGTTTGGCCTCTCCAGCGAGGCAGAGCCCTTCACCAGCTCCCCACCACAGCCAGGGGAGGGTGACAGCCACAGTGACACCTGCCAGTGCCAATGCTGTCTACTGAGATGATCAGGGTGGTGGATCAGCGCCTTGGTGGCACTGGAGGAGGGGGCTTCGCTGCAGGGGGTGCCCTCATTGCAGGGAAACAAGCAAATCTTGTGGAAGCTGCGGGGTCCATAGGTGGTTTGGATGGGTGGGCACCAACTCCAAACCTGCCCAGAGGTGGAGATGCTCGACTCACACATGAGCGCATGGGGTGGGGGCTACAGCCTGGTCCCCGTCCTCATTTCCATGAGGCTGAGACCTGAACAAACTCATCACATGTGGGCACAGCAGAGATGAAGGGGAGGACTAACAGCAAGGGGGATGGAGGGGGTGATTTCTAAGTCCGTGCCCCCTCCCAGCTCTAGGGGCTTCAGTGCCCACAGCCCCTGCCAGCCTGCCCCACATGTGTGGGTCAGTCTCAAGCCCCCCCGCCAGCTGCCTGCTATGGGTGCCACGGGCCCCAGCGAGTTGCCGTTGGGTCAGGCAGGAGGCTCAGGGGACCTGGGAGCCACCCCGGCCCCGCAGCTCCTCCGAACCGGCCTGACCTGCTGAGGAGGCCAGACCTGCTGGGGGACCCAGGCTTCCCTGCTCAGCGGGTCCCCTCCCTCTCCGCCACCAACCTCTCCCCCAGGAAAGGCCCCATCCCAAAAAGCAAAGGGACCAGCCTCTGCAGCAACACGAATCCTCCTTACCCGGGGCTGGGAGGGGGCGCACTGCTGGGGTGCTCGTGGGGTGCCAGCCGTGGGGTGCCAGCCGTGGGGTGCTAGCTGTGGGGCCTTTTGTTGGCCACCTGGGAATAAGCCATTGCGCCCCTTCAGACAAAGAGCCCAGGACAAAGCCACTTTGTGCCCGGACTTGCCGAGTTTTCCCTGCCTGTTGGAGCCAGGCTTTGTCCCTGGAGAGGCCAGGACACATACCGGCACGAGTGTGTCCCCATGCCCGTTGGTGCCCACTCGACGGCTGTGCCGCCATGATGTGCTGCTGCTGGGCCCGCAGCCCTCCCCAGCAGCACGGACCCGAGG
>NW_008824766.1:361789-362630 GCF_000699105.1 Pygoscelis adeliae | reverse complement strand
CCCCTCCCGCGCCACGGCCACCCCCCGCCATGTCCCAGTTGTATTTGAGGAGGCGGGTTATTTCAGGCCTGGCTCACGCCCACGTGTGATGAGTTTGTTCCGGCCTCAGTCCGGTGGAAGTAACAGTGGGGCTGTGCTGCGGCCCTCCTCCTGCCAGCCCCCCTCACCCCAGCCCTCCCGTCCTCTACCGGGTCTCATCCTGCCCTGGCACCGCAGCCTGGCACAGGGTGCTGCCCTAGGGCCACGGTGGTCCCTGAGGGACCCGGCACTTGTGCAAGGGAGGCATGCAGAGATGCTGCATGTGCACAGGAGAGAGGTGCACAGGTGATGCGTGCATGCGTGACTGTGTGTGCACATGACGGGCACTTGTGTGACAGTTTGTGCACATGTGATGGTGTGCATGTGATGGTGCACATGGGAGAGCGTGTACACACGTGAGGTGCGTGATTACGTGTGACAGCACACACAACCATGTGCTCCTGTGTGGCAGTGCACGTGTCTGTGCACACTGCAGTCTGCACATGTGACACTGTGTGCACATGTGTGACACTGTGTGTACACATTCTGCACATGGGACACTGCTGACGTGTGACAGTCTGCACATGGGTGCATGCACACATGGCACCGTGTGTACTCACGTGTGACAGTGTATGTGTGTCTCTGCACACATGGCATCGTGTGTGCTCACATGGCTGTGTGTGCATGTGTGTGCCAGGCTGTGGAGGTGTGCAAGAGCGTGTGCGAGTGTGCACATGTGTGCACATGAGCATCGGGAGGGGTGTACATGGGAGTCTGTGTGTGGCTTGGGGGGTGTGTGTGTGTGTGTGTGTGTGTGTGTGTG
>NW_008824766.1:358850-360694 GCF_000699105.1 Pygoscelis adeliae | reverse complement strand
AGAAAGCAAGCTAAGCAAGCAGTGTAGGGCACAGCTCACCAGCAAACGAGTTGGGGTCAGAGCCTGGTGCCATCCTCAGCCCCACAGCCCCTGCTTTTGCATGCAGGAGCCCCCAGCCCCTGTTGTGCCTCCCCTCCTCTACCCCACAGTGCTCTTGCTGGGTGCCAAGCAGGGCTGGCGACCCATCAGCAGAAGGGCCAAAATGCCAGGGCAGAGGACATGGTGGGTGCGCCGGTGCCACCCTGTCCTGGGCGGCTGCCAGCTGCCCCACGCGAGCTGCCCGGTGTGAGCAGTACTCCGATCACATCTCCCATCCCCTCCCTGGTGCCTTCCAGCCACCAGCATCAAGGCACTTTGCCGGCATTAAATATTCAGTTCCCTTCTCCATCCCCTCCCTGCGAAGGAGTTCAGCATCGCAATGAACCCGCTGGCCTGACCGTGCCCTGCGCTGGAGGGATGCATCTGGGAGGATGCTGCATGCCAGCCTCCTGCAGAAGCGTCTGGGAGCAGAGGAGAGGAGAGCCACATCCCCCGGCACACGGCCGCGCAATGGCCCTGGGGGCCAGGGTCACCTTCCCCCTCCAACGGCTGCTCTCCTGTGCATCTGCAGGCTGCAATGTGGGGTTCAGCTCTTCCCACACCTCTCCCCCAGGTTTGGATCTGGCCAGGAGCTGCTCCCTCTTCCCTATCCTCATTCCCCTCCACCCCTCAAGTACCAGCTGGCCTGTTCACAGAGAGGAGTTGCCTGTTGCACTCGGATTAATAACCATTGGGCCCCAAACAAGGTCACACGAGAGGGGTGGGGGCTCCCCGTGTGCTGCAGAGGGAGTGGGCTGTGTGGTGGGTGGCTGTCCCCCTACTGAGATCCCGCAGGATGGCTGGCAGGCGTGGGGAGCAGAGCTAATGGGGGTCTGCAAGGAGAGAAATATTTTGGGGGGTCAGCCCTGAGTGCTAGACAAGTGCTGAGGCTTGGGGTCCCTTTTCTGGGGCAGAGCAGCAGCAAACCCTGACCCAGAGCTAAGGCTGGAGAGAGAAATGGGGAGTGGGTGCCTGTGGATGGAGAGAGATGGGGTGTGAGCACCCTCGGCCTTGGGAGCCCGAGCTACAACCCTGGGCTGCGAGGGAGGGAAGCTGGACAAGAGCCACAATCCCAATATCCACCAGTGCAACTGGGAGCCCAGGGCATCAGTGCTGAGCAGGGACAGAGGGAGGGCAGTGGGAAGAAGCAGCTGTTGCAGTGGGGCAGGGACCATGTCCTGCCACCTACGCGCATGGCGGGGCCAAGGGTGACAATGGCAGTAGGTGTCTTTTTCAGAGGGAAATAAATGTTACAGCTGGGGAAAGAGAAGTGAATTCTGGTTGAGGAGAGGCTGGAAAGCACCACGCCAGGTCCCACCACCACGGCTGTCTTCAAACGCCTGGGAGAAAGCGCCAGCCCGAGGGGCTCCTTTTCTTTTTGCCTTCAGGTCCATTTTCAAGCTTCCCTCTGCGACCAGAGAGACCAGGAGCGTGCCGTGCGTGGTAAAAATGAGAGCCTGAATCCTGCTCGCGGGCCCAAAGCATGCAGGGGACCGGGACACCGGGTCATGGGAACATCCCCACGGGGTGCGCCCCACGTACGCGCTTACTGCAAGGCAGAAGTTCCCCATTTGCAGACGGGAGGGGAAACATCCAGGGCAGCACCAGGCTGGGGGGTCACAGCTGGGAAGACTCAGGACCCCCCACGAGGGCTGGGAGGACCCAACGCAGGGCACGGCCGGATGAGCCCCGTCCCGGCCTGGCAGCTCCCACGAGCTCCAGGAGCAGAGGAAAGCCCCCCCTGCCATTCCTGCAGCGTGGCATCA
>NW_008824766.1:355370-358052 GCF_000699105.1 Pygoscelis adeliae | reverse complement strand
AGCTGGCCCAGGAGTGGGGGGAACGGCCCAGGAGAAGCCACATCCCGGGAAAAGGAGCCTGGCCCCCGTTAAGTGCCTCCCCTTGAGCACCGGCTGCAGCCTGGGGACAGAAAGGGACCTTGTCCCAAGCCATGCCCAGGAGTCGCACCTCCACCAAGCAGTGAGGGTGCTTTGATCCTCCAGACTCACCGTTGCCATGCAGCCTGGGAGTGTTTTGTCCTTACCTGCTCAACCTAAAGCTCTTCCCAAAGTGTATTTTAATAATCAAACTACTTTTTAGACTGAATGGGGCAAAGGAAGCATGGCCCACGGGGCATTGCAGGTTACCTGCTCGTTGTCACCAGCCCACAGGCAGCTCCGGTGCTGCACTGAGCTCTGCTGAGCATGGTGCAGGCTGAAGCCACCATCCCTGCTGGCACCCCACTGCTGAGACAGCGTGGAAACACTGCAGTAATGCCAAGTCCAGAGTGGAAGTTTCTGGAAAACTACAGCAGAGAAGTCACTGCAACCCCTGTGCTCTCAACCTGAATACCGATGGGTGGATTCTGCAGTGGGTTTTGGGCAGTTGGGGCTTTTTGGGAGGGAAAATGGGAGCGGGTAGCTGCGGAATGAGCATGTTCGGTGGCAGCTTGCTGCCTGTGGGTTGGTGGAGCTTGGCTTCCCCCCAGCAGCATCTCCAGGGTGCGTGGGGTGCAGGTTGGGGCTGCCAGGGGGTTCAGGAGTTGGGCTGCAGCACTGGCACCAGGCTCAGAGCCAGAGTCTGTGCCCCATTGCTCCATTCCCAGCCAGAGTTCGATGCGGGGATTTTCTGAATCAGGCTGGGCACAGGCACAGCCCCCCAGCACCCTTGCCCTGCCAGCGCTTAAAACACATCTGAGGAGACGTGGGGAAGAGGACAGGCTCTTGGTGCAGGCAGGGGGGGCACAGGTGGTGGCTGGGGAGTGAGGAGGGACACATTCCCATTCTGCATGAAAGAAAACCAGCATTTTTAGATACCAGCAGATGCCCCTCAGAGGAAAAAGCATCTTTTTTATACCTATATCCAGCACCCCAGTTCCTCTCCAGCTGTGGAATGAGTCTGTTGGGGCTCAGCCCAGGTGAGTGGGCTGGCAGTCATGCCATCGGTCCCCAGGGAGCTTCCACAGCAGCATGGCTCAGGTGTGAACCCAGATCAAAGCCTTTCCCACAGGTGGAGTGCGCTGGTGCCCCATGTGTGGCTTCTCCACTGTCTAATAAGGGGTTGAGCTGCAGAGCAGCCCGCCTCTGCGCTAAAGGAAAGGAAAGCCTCTCTCTCTCTCTCCCTCCCCCCGTTGCTCATTTTTGCCGGCCCTGTTGACCTAAGCATGTTTGCAGATTGCCACCCCCCTGTCCACCGGGATGGAAATGTGGTCAAAGTTTATTAGAAGGGCGCCAGCCACACATACACGTGTGTGTGCATGCTTATGTGTATATATAGGCAAAGCATGACGGCATGACCTTTGTTTTCTTAGGAAGCCACACTGAAAAGCAAGGCCAGAAGGGGAGGAAGCAAACAGGCAGGAAGGGGGGGACACTCAGTGGGTGCATTTTCAGCTGTGCTCTGCCTCCCCGCAGCATGGGAAGGCAGGCACAGGGGCAAATGGCTGCAGCAGGAGCCAGAGCCTAGAGAATGGCACAGGGGCTCGTCCTGCGCACCCCACCTCAGGGCAACAAAAATGGTCACCATGTCCCACTGGAGCAACAGTGCCAGTCTGCAGGCAGTGTCACGGGGCCACGCAGTGCTTGGGCTCTGTCACCCAAAGGTGCTTTCAGGACCACTACAGGGCATTTCTCCTGCGGAGAACAGCCCGGGGCCTGTGCACACTCCATCCTGCTGGGATGCCCATCTCCCCTGGCACAAGGGCATTTACCCACCGGTGTTTTGCTTGTGCCAGAGGCAATCTGCCTGCCAGGGCACTTCCAGCAGGCACTGGGGCAGAGTGTGTGGCAATGGGGACCTTCAGCTGCCATTAACTAATTTTCTTCCCCAGGCCAGGCTCTGGGCGAGCTTGTCCCCTTCCAACATACCAGGGGCTGCTCTGAGGTACGGGCTCTGCTCCTCCATGCAAGGCAGGTGACATCCCATGTGCTCACCTGTGGCTTGGTCTGCAGAGAGGAGGGATGCTGCTGAGCTGGCCACACCAGGGTGGCGTGCTTGGTGGCTCGCCCATGGGTGCTGGCCACTCTTGTTTACATGCACACACACACTCTTCCTCCTTTGTGGCAGGCATAGTGATGCCTTTTGTATCTGACAGGAGGCAGCTGCCTCCAGCCTGGCCACCATTTGCATGTGAAATCACAGGGTCCCCAGCATCTGATTCCCAGGGGACAGCCACTGCCTGTGCCCATTGCTTGGGCCACCAGGGTGAAAACAGCAGGGCAGAGTGTGGCAGTGCTGCTGTGATGGTACCTGGGGATGTGCGGGGCTGTGGGGTTTCTCTGGCAAGCCTGGGCAGGCAAGGACATCATCCCCTGCTGTTGCCAAGGGGGCTGTGCCAAAGGACACAGTGCAAGAGGACTGTTCTGGGACAGAGCAGAGGGGAACCAGCCCCTGCCCTCCTGGGGCAGCCTCCCCAAATCCACTGCTAACCCCTGGTACCCCCAGGGATGTGCCACAAGGAAGGAACCAGGGTGACTTTCAGGAGATCCTACCAGGGCCAAATC
>NW_008824766.1:353837-355269 GCF_000699105.1 Pygoscelis adeliae | reverse complement strand
CACCCGCGGTGCCCCTTTTCCCAGCCTCTCTGTTCCCAAAGAGCTTATCTGCCCATCCACATCCCATGGTAGAGGTGCCACAGGGGGGTCCCCTCCATCAGGGCCCTGCAGCAGTCCCACTGTCCCCAGAGGCTGTTATGGAACCATGTGTGGAAGGACCCCAGGAACAAAGGTTGAGCTGAGAACAGCCAGAATTGGTCCTTTCCCAAAACTGCCCCCACTCTGTCCCACCACCAGCCCCCCCAGCCATTCACCACCCAACATCGCTTCCAGCCCCTTCCCAAAACAGCTGTAGGTCCTGCCATGGTTGCAGCAGCCACAGAGCCAGTGTGGAGACCATGGGGCTGTGCCATACATGGGGACTGAGCCTGGGAGCAGGGGGACCCTCAGTGCCCAGCCCTGCCCAGCCACAGGGACAAGGACCAGCTGGTGCCCAGGTGCGAAAGCAGTGCCATGCTGGAAGGAGCCCAGCTAACACTCCCAGCAGGCACCGCCACAGCATCTTGGAGCCAGGGAAGTCAGCCCTGGTGACTCAGAGGTGAGAAGGGAAATTCAGACTCACTCCTCTGCCCTCCACAGCCCTTCAACCGGTTTCTTAGCTCCTCTTGAGTTGCATAACAGCTCCCTGAGCTGCTCCCTGGGGCCGCTGGGCCCCCTGCAGCAACCAGGCCCCCCACAGCTGCCACAGGCTCCTGCGGTCAGCCCCGGCTCTCGCTCACGCAAACGGCCACACCAACGGCTGTCTGCATGTGGGGGCTTGCGAGTGCCTGCCCTTGGTCCCCAGCCAGGGCCCATTCCCATCCCAAGTGCTACAGAGACTGCAAGCCCCACTGGGGTGCACTGAGCTGCGTGGGTGCTCAGCCATGCTCCAGTCAGCAATCAGGGTGGTCACATCCCTGTAACAACACGGGTGAGGAGAGGTGACTCTGTTGGGTGGCTGTGACCGATGTCCCCTCCATCCTCTGCTCACGCAAGGCTGGTGGCTTTGGCACAGAAGTACCCCTCTGGCATCCAAGTTCACTGCAGTTTGCTGGGTGACTTCCCACGGTGCAAAGGTCGGGGCCTCTCACGCTTCCCAGGTGAGCCTGCCACTTCCCCACCACTCCTGGGTCCTCACCAGGATTGGGGATCCCTCAGGAGCAAAGACCAAACCAAGGTGGGATGGCTAACCATCACATACCTGACCCCTCTCCTGTCTCCCAGCTTCAGCCTGGGCCACCAGCATGTCCCCTCCCAGCCCAGCGGTCAGGGACATGGAAGAAAGAGTGACACAGGCCAGCTCCAGCGCCCATGGTGCTGTCGGCCAGCTCCAGCCATCACCACTCAGCCCAGGAAGGACCTTTTCCATTTTTGAGGACACAGCACAGCTCAGAGATGGAGCTTTTGGCCAAAATCCGGGAGGACGGGCAGGGCTGACTGGGGACAGAGCAAG
>NW_008824766.1:352214-352443 GCF_000699105.1 Pygoscelis adeliae | reverse complement strand
TTGTTTTGGGGGGGGCTGTCCGGGCAGCTGTGTTTTTCCCGCTCGTCGGCAGGGGGTATGCTTGTACCGAATAATCCAGCCCTTTTGTCCAGGATGCTGGCCCCTATCCCGGTCCCCGTCCTTGTCCCCCTCCTGCCGGCTCCTCGGGGCTGCGGGCCGGCGGAGCCCCGCCAAGCTGGCAGATCCCGGGGCCGGCGGGGGAACTGCCCTTGCCGCGACCCGCACCGGC
>NW_008824766.1:345533-352174 GCF_000699105.1 Pygoscelis adeliae | reverse complement strand
GCTGCCGCTGGGTGCACCCCACCGGGTGGCGGGCGAGCGGAGCAATCCTCTTCACCCCGTCCCACCCGTGGGAAGGTGCCTCTGACCCCGCCAGAGCTGCTGGGAAGGTCACCGGGCAGAGGGGGATGTTTTGGGGCTCGGTGGCCCAGACGGAGCACATCTAGTGTTCAGGGTGGCGGGACGGCCCTGCCTGCTGCAGAGAGGCAGGGCATGGTCCCGCGCTGCACCAGGAACAGTCAGGGACGCTCATACTGGTGTGTCACACCTTTTCAGTAGCCACGTGTTTGGCCAAGGGTTATTTTGGCTTCACAGGCCCTGGGTATGTGTTTGACCCAGCTACCGAGAGGGAAACTGAGGCACAGGGAAAATTTTACACAGAGACAGCCCAGGACAGTCCCAGGCCCCTGTTGCCATCCCTGTCCCCAGCCTGGAGCCCCCCAGAGCAGAGCTGTGCTCCTCGCAGACCTCCCACACTGCGTTCCCCGCTTTAACTAGCCTCTTACTGCCAAGCCTTGGGGGCCAGCGCACATCCAGTCCCCAGCAGTGTTGGCCGCCAGCCTCGGCTCTCCAGGGATGCACCAAAGAGTTTTGGGGTGTTCACCCCAGCAGCAGGACTGGGGCTGTTTTCACCCCAATGCTCTGCCTGTCCCCTGGGCCTCAAGCTGTGACTGTGCAGGAAGGAAGAGCAGGGATGGAAAAACAAATGGGTTTTTTTTTCCAGTGTCCAAAACCTTGCAAAATCCCACCCTGATGTGAAAAGTTTCCAGCCCCATTGTACTTCAGCCTGTGTGCTTTATAAAGTGTCCCAGGCTTGAGTCTGAAGTGTTCACGACCTGTTTTCTTTAAATAATTTCTGGGGTTTGTGTGTGAAGCATCACCCCTTGGTGCTGGGCGCCTTCTGGCAGGAGCAAAGCTACGGGGGAAGCACTGAGCAGTGTCCACGCACGACTGGGAAGCTTGTGCACATGCGTGTGTGTGTGTGTGTGCACACGTGCAGGTGCACGCAGGACAGAGCAGCGCCCAGGCCCTGCTGGGGCAAGATGGATGCTCTGGGGGTGGCCGCAGGAAGGGGAGGGCTTGCTGGGGAAGCAAGGGGTCCTGGCACAGGCAGGAGGGCGGGTGCCGCCGGGAACGCCAATCCCAAGCCCCTCTTTTGCTTTGAATTTCTGCAACAGCAGCGCTTGCACTGGGCTTTGTTTTCAGGGCATGGGGTGAACACCTCGCTGGGGGCCCTGACCTGTCCTCTTTGCCTGGCTGCTGAGCTCTGCTCGCCTCCCTGGGCCCTGGGCAGCAACACGTCGTCCGGGACAGGGAACCACGAGCAGTTCAGTAACGACTCCCCTTGTTGTTAATTTGACAGTCAAATTAAGTCGGTGACTCCTCTCTCGATACCATGCTGTGTGGCCATCGTCCATGTCCTCATGAAGGATTCCCCCTGGCAGTGCCAACGGAGATGGAGTCCGATGCTGTGGCCTCTTGCCCTGTCTGTGCATCTTCTGTCAGACTCGTGGGTAGCTCTGCCTGGGCAGCTGGTGTCCTCCGGGGGGGAAACTGAGGCACAGAAGCCAAGCTGGCACCAGCCAACCTGTGTCAAGTCTGCAGCCCTACCAAAACCCCCTAGATTTTAATTCAAAGCAGTGACCTGGGAGCCCTTCCCCACTGCTCTCCCTTTCCAACCCCTGTACTGGTCCACATGCTGCGAGGGACCTGCACTAAGGGCAAACAAACCGGCTCCTGCGGCTGCTGACGGAGGGGCAGACCCATCCGTGGCAAGTCCATCTGGAAGATCAGCGGGTATACAGAAAAAAAATAAGGCCACATCATACACAGGCTGTATCCAGGCTCCGTTTCTTTCATTCCTTTTTTTCTTTTTCTGTAGGGAACCTGACTCGGCTCTGGGTTTCTGCTGCTACTTTGCAGGTAGGTAAAGCTGTAGAGGGATTTTGATCAGGCTGGCTTCTCAGGGACAGGAATTAACCCCGGAGCTGAACTGTCTGGGTTAGCAGTGCTCAGGGCTCCCTGACAGACAGCGCTAATGATGACACAGCATCGGCCTCAAGACTCGTTAAAACCCACACTTTAACAAGATCACCGTGTATATAAAACCGCGCAGCCCTGTTGCAGCACCTATGTGTGAAACCAGACCTGCTCAGAAGCGCATCCGAAAACCTCCTCAGTGGCTATGGCAGGTCTCCAGGCTGCCAGCACTGGCACAAGCGGGACAAGGCAAGGCGGGTACCGGGGGTTTGAAGGGTCCTGGGCTCTGCTTGGGTAGGGATGCAGGTGGGGAAGGGCGGCATGGCGCTTCGGGATGCCCCATCCGTCCCTGGGGCTCACCTCACTGCTTAAACCCTCCTGAGGCCGAAGGAAGTTGCTGCCCAGCCCAGGCCACGCACATTAAGTTCACCCTCATCCATGCATGGCCCAAAATGGGCTGGAGCCTGAAGGAGAGGGATGCCACCGAACCCAGCTGCCTTTTCTCTCCTGAAGATAAATCTCCCACAATAGCCCAGGCAACAGGGAGAAAACAAACACAAATACTGAGCAGGGAAAGTTTGGCTGGAGCTGGCTAGAGCATCCTGGCAAAGCAAATCCTCCCGCTAGTGTTTGTTCCAGCTTTCGTGCGAAGCCCCCTTTTTTATTAAATGGGGTCCTGGCGAGTTTGCTTTGCCGCCCATCGGAGCATCCCTGTGGGGCCAGGCTGGCTGCGGGAGGGAGATGCAGAGCCAGAAAGGCCCGACCCCACCCAGGACCTTATTGCTTCTTTCAGCAAGAAGCGTAACAGCATTGCGACCCTTGGTGACATCGAGAGACTATTTGTCATTGGGAAAAATGCACGTGATGTCACTGGCAGGAGGCAGGAGGAGAGCCAAAGGCTGCAGAAAAGCACGAGGCAGCCGGTCTCATGCTCGCCGGCGAGCAGGCAGGCGTGAGCGCAGGCAGGACTCCAGCATCCCAGCACCGCCTGCTGCCTGCGCTCAGGCTCCTGCCTTCGCTGCTCTCGTGCAGCTTGGGTGTGCGTCAGGTGAGGCTCTGCCTGCATGCAGTGACATGCACGCGCATGCACCACCTTCATCGGGACAGCGTGGGTGAATTCGGCAGTCTGGCTGCTTGTCCTCATCCAGCCAAGAGCAGGAACTAAACCAGAGCTGGTTTGGCCATGGGAACGCAGTGACCCAGCGAGGAGCTGGGGCTGGCATTGTGTTTGGGACAGACTCTTCTCTAATACCAGCTCGACTCTGTCTACAGCGATGTCTTCCCAAGGACTGGAGCTTTGCAGTTGTTGCACTGATGGAGAGGGATTCCTCCCCTTCAACACGCTGCAGCTGGGCGGCTGGGCCAGGCAGCCCTGGCTTGCAGCAAATTTGAGTCAAGCATTCAAAGCTGAAATGGGTTTTTTGAAATCCTCTCAAAGCAACGGGGGAAGGAGTCAGGTCTGCTCAGGGCTTTTCAGCCGGATCCTGAGCCAGCGCCCAGCTCCACCCGTGGTTCTGAGGGATTGCAAGGCTGAGGCAGCCAGGAAATCAGCCTGGAGATGGTCTTTCATGTCCCGTGCACTCCTGGGACTGGGTTCAAGCCAGCCATGATGAAAATTCAATAGAAAAGGGTTTGCTTGAAGTTTGGGGTGGGAGACAAGCAAGGTGATGCTCCGGATGGGAGCTGGGAGCCTGACTGCCAGCCCTGGACATGCTTATCCCTACCGCATCACCTCCGGGATGAGTTCTCTTCTCTGCTCTTGTTAACCTAATAGTTGTCTTGCAGATCGCTTAGGAGCAAGCGTGTGTGAAGCACGCGTCGTGTCGTATGTGTGCATCCAGGTCTGGACGCTAGGTCTGGTCTCTGCTCCTGCTTGTTCCCTGGCATTGCTCGCCTCTTATTGTTTTTGAAGCAGCCCATCTGGATGAGGCCCCTCACCAGCCTCTCCGTAACGTGCACACGTGTTCCTGTGCCTTCAGCAGCTTCTCCTGGGCTTTCCTCCTGCTCTATTTAATTAGGCACTGAGGGAGAGGGACAGTAACCAACAATTAGGTGAGCTGGAAAAGTGCCCTGGTTTTCTAGCCTCGCTGCTCTGAGCACCTTGGGAACCACTTTCCCCCTGAGACAGGAGGAGAGGGAGGGAGCCAAGGCTCTCAGTAAGATGGAGCGAAGCAGCATCAGCTGGGAAAAGCAGGCAGTGGGTTAAATTGTGCAGGTGCAGTGGGACGAGGCAGGTTAACTCCCTGGGAAGGGGTGAGCCTGTGGGGTTTGCTCCTGGCTCTGAATCAGTGGGGCTGTGGGACTGTCATCAGACAGCATCATCTGGATGGAAGGACATCCTCACACAACATCAGTACCCCGGGAAGTGCTCAGGAATGACAGGCCAGCATGGCTGCCCGAGCTTGGCTCTGTGGCCCCTGCCTGCCAGCACGGACAGCTTACATGGGTGTGATGTCCGGAGGCCACTGGGCTCTCGTCCTTGGGGGTTGTGAGTCTTGTTCATTCATAACTGTTTTGTGATCATCAGCGATTGCCTTCCCTGTGGCCACCAGGTCAGTGGCATCCCTGGGGAGGGATTACCTCCACCACTGACTGTGTGCCTGGACCAGCTGGAAACAGCCCCAAGCAGCCTCTGCCTCTCTTTCTGTTGCCAACTCAAGGCCTTGGAGCTAATCTCCAGCGTCGCCAAGAGATCAGGTCTTGGCCCTGCTGGTAACAGTGTGATCCCAAAACATTTTGGGAACAGAGAACTTGAGATGCTGAGCCAGACGCTGAGCTCCTGGAGAAGACAGTGGGGGACGGGGGTCTGACTGCATCCAGGTGAGGCTGGAGGCTGTGATTCAGCCAGTGAAGGTGGTGACTGGGTGGGTGATAGACGGAGGTGACCCTGACCCAAAGCAACCTGGAAATGCAATGGGAACCAGCTGAAGCACAGCAGTCCAAGGCTTGGGAGCATCCCTCTGCTCTTCTCGCTGGCTGGGAGCTACCCGAGAGGTGCTGTGGGAGCCCCACGAACGGGCTGCAGCAGAGAAGGAGGATGCTTGGGCAGTTAACAGGGATGACTGGAGCCCTGGTACCTGCATCCCACTGGAAGTCTAAGGCAATCAGAGACTTCCTTGGTCCTGGCCTCTTTGAAAGGTTCAGCGTTGGCCCTGCCAAGGCCAGAGCTGTCTGTGTCTGGCCAAGAAATTCCTGCCAAGATGTTATTTGGCCAAAGTCCTGGAGGCAGGATAAATCTGTCTGGATTTGCAAACCCCAGGCAAGTGGCTGTGCGTGTGCTCAGACACGCACCCCTAGGAGAGGCCATTCCTTATCCGCATCCGCTTCTGCTGATCCCCCTTCACTCAAGGCTGTCTCAGCCCTTGCTCCTGCTCCTGGCTCAGCTCCCTTAGCTTCAAATCCCATTAGGCTTCAGCAGTGTCCTCTCAGAGGGCTTTTCAGAAGGGTTGTAGAGGGCTTTTCAGAAGGCTTGTGCGCCATTCCCCCTCATCCGGGGAGCTCTGCCTGGTGACACAGCGTCCAAGGGGGGCGTGCGATAAAAATCACCCATTTGTCCCCATAGCAAATGGCCTGGTGGTGGCAAGAGGCTGCTCTCCCATCCACGAAGCACATGCAGCTCCTCAGGGGCTGATCCTGCCTTCTCTGACTCCTGATGGAGCTGGTCCTGCATCCCCAGGTCCATGTTCTCCTCCGGCTGAGGCCACTGGATATGAATCTCCTGTCCCTGCTGCTGTGGAGAGCAGAGTTACGTATTGCTGCTGCTGAGCTCTGCCTCTCAAGGAAACCCCTGGTGGGGTGGAAGATCCTGGATCTGCCAAATTTCCCACTGGAAACAGGATATGAAAATGATCCACGGAGCCGGTCCCCTGCTTGGCCATGGCCGCTGGCGCCTCCGACTCTGCTCATCCACCGGGTATGAATCCCAACTGTCCTTGCATGATGCCACCAGCAAACAAGTGACAAGCGGCAGCAGGTTCAGCCGTGCAGAATGAGAAAGGCGCTGGGGGAAGGCTGGCGGAGAGGAGGCGAGTCCGTCTGGGTGAGGCGCATCGATCGGAGGCATCCGATACATTATTCATGACTAACCTGGGCTGCAGCTCAGGAGAAAGTGGTGAGCACGCACTTCTTGGGAAATATGCTTGTGAGCGCTGAAGAGCCCCCACCTGAGGCTGGCGGCGTTCTGAGGGAGAAGCCAAGATGCTGAATGTCTCACTCTTCTGCAACGCCTCCTCAGGCCGGCTGCCTGCGGAGAGCCGGGGATGGAGTGTAGTGGCCAGGTCTGTCCACGGCAAGGAAGAGGAGACAGCCTCAGCGCTGCAAAGTATTGCAGCCAAATGGGCTCCAGCTCATCAAACACCCTGGTAGGCAGTCATGATGTACCAGCTTCCTTTTGGCTTTTCATGCCCAAACCCACTGATGCTTGTGGCACCTAAGACTGGCTGGTGAGTCCCAGCACCCAATGGCGCATCACACTAGGGAGTGTTTCCATCCAACGTTGCTCTCTCTAAGGGCAGAGCAGCTTCTCCTTGCTGGGACACCCCAGTCCCTGCCTCAAGTACATATGGCTCATTTGAAAGCAATGCTCCACCTTGACCAGCAATTAAGGATGCTCTGTTTCCCAGCCTGGACACAAGCACAATGCTCAGCAGCAAGGAATGTGGGCC
>NW_008824766.1:342728-345458 GCF_000699105.1 Pygoscelis adeliae | reverse complement strand
GCATGGCTTTACATCAGGCGTGATTCAGCATAGGAATCACAGCCCAAGATGGGTGCAGTCCCCAGGGCTGATCGCATCTGGAAGACTTTGGGGAGGATACTAAGAAAGGAACCTTCCTCC
This sequence comes from Pygoscelis adeliae, assembly GCF_000699105.1. NCBI lineage: Eukaryota > Metazoa > Chordata > Aves > Sphenisciformes > Spheniscidae > Pygoscelis > Pygoscelis adeliae. Next base: position 345,338 of record NW_008824766.1, on the reverse strand, counting down.
CAAAGTGTCCAAGCAACCAAAGCACCTGGAGAGCCCATCCCTAGGCAACCGGGGTTTCTCTGAGAGCCAGGTCCTCTTCCAGTGAGGTGCGACATTCACACCGACTTCAGCCCAGCTGTCCAGGGGAGCCACGGTCAGGGCAGTGAGGGGCAGTGGTGTGACAACAGCATTACCCGTGGGACCTGCTCCCCACTGTTGCAGGCATCCATTGGGACAGGAGGCAGCTGGGTGACCCATGGGACACCTGCTCGCTGTGGCACTTGGCATGATGCCACCACACTGCAGAGTGACCGGGGCTGGGAAGAGACGCTGGGCTGGGGCATATCAGGTTGGAAGTGCTCTGGCGTGGGGTTGAGGGGGGTCCTAATGGGGGCAAAACTGGGCTGAGAGAGGCATCAAGGACAGCCACGCTCTACATTTCGAGGAGGGCCCTTAGAGATGCCTGGCTCTCGGTTTTATACCCCTCTGCTCATGGCAGCAACCCCACGCGGCTGGGGAGGGCTCACACCCACGCCTCCGACCCCGCGAGCATCCTCCGTGATGCTGCTTCTCTTCCTGAACCCATTTCCTCCCTTTCCCCACACCCGGGGATGCGCTGCCTCTCTGGAGGCTGCAAATAAACCCACCAGGCCTGGGACACCGGCTTCCTCCCTGGAAACATCGCTGCTGTAATTCCCAGCAGAGCTGCGGTTGGCTCCATATGGCTGCGGGCTCCCCTCCGCCCCGCTCGCGGCCTGCCCGGCCCGGCTGCCTCGCGGCTCCTCCCTGCTGCAATATGGTACCTTGGTGCCCAGCACCAGCACTGGGGGATTAGCTCTTTTGTTGTTGTTGTTGTTGTTGTTGCTTTATTAGCTAAACCTAACGAGGCAGCGGCCCTTGAGGGCAGGTGGCCGGGATTTATGACTGCAGCACTGCCAGGTGACCTGGAGTAGAGACAGACATTTAGTGCAGGGGAAAAGAGACCAGCACCCGTATCCCTGGGGATGCTGGGAGGACTGGGCAGCTGCGATGCCCAGTGACTTTTGCCGATGCCGTGTTTGCACCAAGCGAGAGCGGGCTCCCGTGGTCCGGGGGTATTCACTGGCATCGCTCACGCCAGAGCTGGCAAGGATGCTGTGCCATGCTGAGAGAGCACCCGCATTGCGAGAGGCACAGCTGGCACGGGCACGGCACTGCTCTGAAGGGGCATTTCACTGCTCAGACGGCCGCTGTGCATGAAAAGGGCATTGTAGGGGAGCGTGTGTGGCTGGGGAGCAGCTGGCATTGGCAAAGCATTGCCGCGTCTTAAAGGCGCACGAAGACCACCGCCTCCTTCCCCAAAGGGCAGTTTTGGACTGGGGTGATGAGGGGGAAGAGGGCAGGACATTGCTGGGGGGGCAGTGGACATCACTTTGAGGATGTGAGTGTGAAGGGGACAGTCACACAGGTCCCGGCTGCAATTTGGGGCCAGCCGGGTCCCTGCCCCAAGCACCCAGTGCGTGGCACGAGCGGGGTAGGTGCTGCCCTGTGCCCTGCGCTGCTTCCCACTGGGTGCTGTGGGATGCTGCGCCCCCAGAGCGGTGACACCCAGATCCGTCTAGATGGAGGGGACTTGGGGACTTAGTAAAAGCCTCTTCACTCCCTTTCTTCTAAGCCAGCCACGGGGAGCCCCTGCCCGTGGTGCCTTGCAGATTCAGGGCATCTGCCCCTGCAGCTGCCTGCATCCCTGCTGCGCCCCTGCTGTGAACGCCCCTCCTGTGCCCTGCCCAGGGGGTGCAGCGTGCCCCGTACCTGTCTGCGTAGGCGTGGTTCACACCAAAGGATCACAGAAGTTTCCTCCTGAAACTGGTTTTTGAACGGGCTCGGCTCACCCAGCGTGAAGAGCAGGACGGGCAACGCTTTATTTCAGGCAGCGGCATAAATCAGCCTGTGGCTAGTGTCGGGGTCTGCCAGACATTCCCCTGGGGAAGCAGAGGCAGCCGCAGGGGATGTTTCTCCAAGCCCGAGTTTGCAGCTCGGGGCCTGAGTACAAATCCATGGCCACGTTCAGGTTCAAAAAAAGGACCAGGGACACGCAAGGGACACACAGGGCCCTCCGGCAGCGGAGGAGAGGAGCCAGCTGGATGCTGTGATGTCCTAGCTCACCGCTGCCACCTTTGCTGGGGCCGGTTTGCCAAACTAGGGTGCATAAAGCAGCTTGGGGATGCTCAGAAGGATGCACGGCTCCCTCTGAGGAGGGACCCGAGCAAGATGGGGTGTGCAGGGAGGGTCGGGAGGCGCCAGGGCGCGAGGGAAGGAGCCACACGAGACAAAAAGCACTTGGAAAAGTCCTCGGCAGCCAAACTCACTAGCCCAGACACGCCGCAAAGCACCTCTCACTGGGAGCCGCGGCTTGAAAAGAGCCTTTGAGGAAAAGCCGGGAAGCACAAACACGTTTCTCCTCCTTCCCCTGGGGGGGAAAGGTGCCGCTCCACGGCAGGGTGCTGCACCCCACGTGGAGGAGGACCCTCGTGGGGGGGCTTGTCACGGCATCCTTGGTTGGGACCGGGGGACCGGGGGTGAGCATGAGGAGGGGGCTAATTGGGATCCAGCCTCTCCAAGCGGTTGCTGCGGTGGAGGGAAGGGGGGCTC
>NW_008824766.1:333834-342283 GCF_000699105.1 Pygoscelis adeliae | reverse complement strand
TCCATGCCCCACGGAGGGTGAGGCAGTTTGCAGCCTGCATCCCTGCCGCACGGAGGGTGAGGCGGTTTGCAGCCTGCATCCCTGCCCATGGCAGGGCCTGCCCCTGCCGCTCCGGTCCTCCCATTTTCTAAGGATTCCCTAAAGCTGGATGAGGCTCGGAGTGGCGCTTCAAGGATGTTCTATGCAGGGAATGGCTGTGACACCCCCATGGATGAAGAGACACCAATGGGAGATCATAGAACGTTAAAATATCCCAAGTGGCAAGGAAAAGGTGAGGAGCGGTGACTGTTCCTGCCACCTCCAACAGAGCGATTGGGGCAGCAAATGGAGACCGAAGATGGAGAAACGAAACGGGCGGTGTAGGTCACGCAAGGACTCCCCGCAGGACTGCCTGCTGCAGGAGGCCCTGGGTGCTTGGAGGTTTGCACATGACCGATAAATAAGCGGACAAAGTCATGGAAGAAAAATCCATTGAAGTCAGTTAAATACAAAAGCTCTGATGTCCCTGTGCTGCTGGTGGCCAGAGGCTAGAGGACCACCTGGTCAATCCCACCCTGCAGTTCCTGCTCCTGCACTGCTCCCTGCACATCTGGGAGACATCCAGGCTGGCTACCACGGGGCAGTGGTGGAGACAGACCTCTGGGCTGCCCCAATCCACCTCTCTGCCCTTTTTGCGCAGTCCAGATTCCATGCTGCACTATGTCCTACCAAGCCTCCCCCCACATTAAAAGCTAATGTGATTTTCTGGGCTTTTTTTTTTGCCCTTAAAAGAGGCCAGTTGCTCCTACCCAGGAATACCTGTCCCATCTGGCTTCTGGGTTGCTCATTTTCATTGCATGAGCAAAGGACCAAGAAATAGACCATAAAAATAACTGCCTGCAGCTGAACCTCTCTGGGAAGCTGGGATACACAAAGGAGGTGGCTTTAGGGGAAGCCGGTGTCATAGACTATAAACCACCTCCTTCCGCTGCAGGGACAGAGGCCCGCATTCGTGCAGAGGGAGGATCGGTGCTGTAATTCAGATGCTCTTGCAGAGTGTGTCAGCGCTGGGAAATCCCCGAAGCTCATCGCCACATTAAGAATCAGCTCCAGATTGTAGCAAGATGGATCGGCATCCTGGCATGGTACCCTCCGGCAGCCCATCGTAGCTGCTGCTGGTGCTATGTGATGCAGTTGGTCCCCGCTGCCTAAGGGAAGGAAAAGTTGGGGGAGCAAACAAAACAAGCGGCCAAGGAACCGGCACCATGCCCTCTGCGTCTGGCCTGATCCTGATGGCCCGAGCTCTGAGCTAATTATCAGTAGCTTGATCTTTCCTCTAACGCCGCAGCCTGGTGCCTGCACAGGGCTGCCCGGGGGGAGCTGGCTGTACCCGCCTGCCTGCTTGCGTGGATGCAGTTTTTTCCAGCTTGGCTTTGCTGGCCGCGCGTTGTGTTTCTCACCTTCCCCAGCAATGAAGTGCACAGGGCAGGGAGAGAGAAAGCTTCGTGCTAAGCCACCCTCCCTTGCCAGCCCGTGCTGCCTAGGCGCCCCAGTAAGCCTTTGGCTGTCAGCCTGGAGGCCAGAAGTTACCAGCACGGCTCAGGAGTGAGAAGGGTCCCCTGGGGACAGGACTGGGGATGACAGAGGACACGATGGGAAAAGCCACTTTGCAGAAGGCAGCGCTTGGGAGGACAATGGCTGGCATCATGGCGAGGGAGCGGGGCAGACTTGAACACGGGCTGTGTGTCCTCTCTGAGAAAGAGCCCTCTCTGCTCTGACATCCCCTCCGTCCTCCTGTCCCCCTCCCGGGGCTGGGACACAGAAAAGATTTGTTGCTGTTTCCCTTGCAGAACTGTTGGCAGAAAATTTTGCCGGGCAGGAAACTTTGCAACAGCCCACGGGGACACACCAGAGGGGGCAGGGAGGGGAGAGGGACGTCTCTCCCCGGGGCCGTTTGGCTCTGAAGAGGAAGGAGCCCACAGAAGGCCAAGCAGACTGCCCGGCATGCGGGCTGTGGTGCCCCAGGCTGCCATCTCCTGTTTGCAGAAGACAGCCCGCAGCGCCGGGGCCACCGGCCTCTTCCAGCAAACCAAGGCACACCGAGCCCTACCGGGCTGTGATCTGAATCACAATGGCCTCCTGGCTGCCTGCGAGCACTGGGAGAGGGGAGGACGCTGCTCTGCTCTCCTCTGCACTCCCCTGGTCTCCCCGAGCTGCCAGGATCTTTTCCTCTCCCTTGTGTCTTCCCTCTCAGCTGACTGCCTGCGGCACCAGGAGAGAGCCCATCACCTTGGCCTCTTGGCTGCAGGGCTGGGAGGTTCCCACATGCCCTTTGCCAGTCTGGGGCTGAGGGGTTTGTTCTGGAAATGACCCCCTGCCCTTTTTCTTGCCCCATTTCTCCCCCCACAGTCCAGCCAGGTGGCTGTTAAATACCACACACACTCCGCGCTTGCTGTGCCACAAGGTGCCCATGGTGTCTGATCCAGTGCTGAGACAACCTGGGGTGCTCATGAATTTGAGAATCCCCCAAACAGCCCAGTGAAAGGGGGACATGCTCTGGACCGGGAGGTGCCTGTGCCTCAGTGGTGCCCCAGCCCAGCAGCCACAGCTCTGGGGGGAGGCTGGAGCCACCACGGAAACCCTCTGGGCACCCAGACGAGTGGTGCTGCAGGCATTTGGAGGAGAAGAATTATAAACTGGAGAAGCAGAATCAAAGTCTGGGGTGGAGAGTTGAAAAGTAAACGCAGATGTTTAAATAGCCCAGGAGCTATAGGACATGCTGTGCTTTCTCCTGGAAGAAAGGATGGGAGATGTAGTGGTGAGGCTGGGTGGGAATTTGAAGTCATCTGACAAGTGTTTGTTGGTGTTAACACACACCAGTATGGTGTCCATTCTATGGAAGAAAGCCCAAGGGGGTATTTGTAAAGACTCTTCCAGCCCCAAAAGAAAAGGAAGAAGGTGTCAGAAGTGACCGGCTGTGTTGGTTTTGTCAGCTGAAGCCCTGGGCTGTGCAGAAGGCAGAGCTACATGTAGACTGGGGCTCTGCTGGCGACTGCTGTGGCTTTGAGATGAGCTGGTGACAGTCTGGGGAAGGACTGGGCTGACAGTGCAAGGCAAAGACACTGAGGAGATAAAAGCAGTTGAAACACAATGTGTTATGAACAAAATGAGCCCATGTGGCAGAGGACATGGCTGGAAGAGATCTTGTCGCATCTAACGCCATCAGGGTTAGATGTGTGCTTACCAAGCCAAAGGAATGGGAAGCCCTCCCTGATGAGGAAAAACTTGATGCCATTGGTAGGAATGAAAGCCACTGGTATGGTTCACGTGAGGGGGACGATGCGCTCCGCGGCTGTGGCCTGTCTAAGAAGGACAGCCTGTGTGAGAGCTGCGTGGGAGGGAGCGCTTTATGAACGGGTTGTTTCCCCAGTTTAGAATTATTGATAACTGCGAAGTGCAAGATCTGGACCGCACATGGAGCAACGTGCTAACGCCAACACACGAGAGCAGTCCTGCCTGCCAGGCTCTGCACCAGGCAGCTGAACCAGAGAGCAGGAGCTGTTCATTACTCCTTGGCCTGCTACTGGCGGAACCGGGATAAAACACACTGGGTCGTCTGGAGGAATTACACCTGGGTGAAGACCATCCTGAAGGTCTGACACGTCCACTAGTAAAAAAAGAAAGAATGAAGGTTGCTGAAACTGTAGGTAATAATCTGACATGAAAGGAACCATGCAGGACACAAAATAACGTGACTCCGGACCTTGTTATGACAGATACAGATGAATTAATCGCTGGGCTGGAAGGCAGTGGTTGCCTGGGGACTAGTCAGCGTGACCCGATTCTGCTCGTTCTGGGAGAAAAGGGGCAGTTCTGGTTCACTTATGTGTGATGCTCCATAGGGTTAATTTTATCAAAGCCAAGAGAAAGTAGGAGAGAAACTGGTTGGAAGGAATAATTCAGAAAAAATGTGAGAAAATATTGTGAGCTTTTCAGAAAGAGTTTTTGATAGCTGGCAGGTCACAGTGCAAACGGAGAGGAAATGGGTTTGGCTACAAGCCCATTCTGATTCAGTGGCGAATTAGAAAGCAAAGAGCTACACATCACAACTAGAGGGGAGGGAGGACACTAAAAATCAGTCAATAAAATGGAAACTTAAGATATTGATTAGGAAAGCTAAAAAAGAACAAGGAAAAAATTCACGTTGGGTAGGGGTGAGGACGACAGGAGAGGCTTGCAGGTAAATGGAGAACAAAAGAAGTGACAGCATTGATACAGTCTCCACCTAACACCACAGAGATGATAAAACTAACAGTGATATGTAAAAGTTGTTGTGCTCGGTAAGTAATTCCATTTGGAGAGCAGGAGGGGGATATACTCGTATCAGATGAGATATCATATAGACCACTGGAATCTTGGAAAGATATTAGAGCACACACAACAGTAAACTCACAAGCCCAGAAGAGTCCTTAGAGAGCTGGCAGAGTTGTCCTGCCTTACTAATCTTTATTTGCAAGAAGATCAGAGAAATGCTAATGTTTTGCCAGAATTTCTAAAAAAGGCAAATGAGATCATTGGATAACTCAGACCTGTTAACCTGGCACCATGCAAAAGAGTGGAAGAGAATCTGAGCTTCAACCAACACAGAGCTAACAGACAAGAATATACATAACAAATCGCCCTATTTTTGTGGCAACAGGGCTCGGTACACAAAAAACGATCCAGGGTTTGTAAGTGAAGGTCACTGCATGATCCCAACATCGTTCCTGTGAACATTTTGACTGAAGACTCTGCAATACAACATGATAAAGTATTTCCTACAGGAGCCAGCTACAGATGGGCCTCAGAAATAGTTGACCTCTGTTGACACACAGGAGTCTTCCCCATGGGCTTTCCCTGGAAGGTGGATGCTCCTGAATCCTTCTCACCGCTGATAATGCTGGCACATGGCAGAAAGACGGGTAAGGAGATAAAAGCATCACAGTCCTGCTCAGCGGTTTGCTCCTTTGGTGAACTCAACCCATTCAAACCAAACATCTTAGCAAGTCAAATGCAAGGAGCAAGGAGCAGACTGTGGACTTCACATACCAAGTGGGAAGATGGAAAGGTTCAGAGCATGCAACCAACTCAACTAGAACTCCTACTGCGATATGGGACTAAAAGGAGTAGTGTAATTTTTGGATGTTTAAATAGTGAGCAATGACATGGCTGATGCAGAAGTCCTGCCTATGCTTCTGAGTTGTGGTTGGTTGGTTGGTTTGTTTGTTTCTTTTTAATGGGGATGAAACGTGGGAGAAGATGTAGAAAAGAACCACTTCAGGGAAGCCCGAGCATGGGAGAGAACAAGAGCACACATGCCTAGTCTGGTTATCTAAATGAAACAGAGATTAAGAGGTGTATGAGTGTTTTCCTAAGGCCACAGGAAAGCTAATTTCAGTTGTTGTAAGTAACACTGAACATTTACAGAGGAGAAACCAACAAGACACAAACTCTATAGCCTGTTGCTGACACGAAGGATGCGTTCTAACAAAGCAAAACCTCCAGCCGTTTCTCATCGTGTTCCCAATCTCTCTGGCTTGGCAGAAGGAAAATGCACCACAGGTGTCGGAGACCTCACCCTGGGAAACAAAACCCTCAGACACACCCTTTGATCCCCTACAGCAATCCAAACGTACATATTCATCTCAACATACCCCAAGCAGGTATCCCATGGCACATACCTGGGATACCTACCTCTACTGGCTAACATCACATTCATATCAGTTCCGCATTAGCCGCAGCATTAGGGCCACTTAATGTATCATTATCGGTGCTTGATCTCACAAGTGTCTTAAAGAAGGCGGTGTTCATCCAGCCTGACTTTGTTAATGTCTTATGAGGATAGCAGATGCTAAAATATCCTTATTGCTCCGTCTACACTCATTTTAATCTAGCACCTTTACACATAGAGAGATTTATTGTTTTATTGCTCCATTAACAAAACCATTCGCCTTAGTCTTCATCTGAGGTCCTATGACTCTTTTCTTTATACTAACTGACAAAACCTTAACTAGGAGTTGAAGTTTTTAAAGTTAAAACTCTCTCAGGAGCCTAATTGCCTCCATTTCAATGCTAAATGCTTTAATATAGGCAACAAACCAATGGCTAAATTCCAAAGCCAGGGTAAACCCACATTAGAAATGATCAGGCTTCCTCAAGAAGAAGCATAATTAATCATCAGAACCAACCAGCTAATGAGAGACCGAGACTCTATGGGTTTATCTCCAGATCAAGATTTGGTTCCCTTCTGGAAGAGGTGTTTGATTTGGCATCCATTGTAGGAGTAAGTGGGGAAAATACAATGGCCTGTGGTGTAAAAGAAGCCACATGGGAGGAGGGGTGGCCATTCTTTCTGGTCTGACCCTCCCAAATGCACTGCACCTTCATCTGCTTCACCAAGACCCGGAGGTGAGCAAATGGGTTCCCTGAAATCAAGGCTGGGGAGATGGCTCATCCAGCCTTCCCTCCTCTCTACCTTCAAGGGACCCCTTAATATCCAGTGTAAAACAGTGAAGGGCTGAGAGCCAAAGTATGGCTAACCCCAGCCCAGAGTGAGCAAAGGCCTGGAAGCCTCTCTGATACATAAATCTTTGGCATATGTCTAGAACTGCCACCAACCTGAAAGACCGAACAGGGCCTTCCTTGGAGGTCTCAACTTGGGGAACTTGTTCCTTCTCAGAATCCTAGCCCCCAGCCTGAGGCTGAGCCCCCAGATCAGGGTGCTTAAGGGAAGTCCCATTAGATCAGAGCTGCTCACATGCTTCACGGCAGCTATGCCAGAATTGTCTTCTTACAAGCGACCCAACTTGTTGTCTTGTGATGGCGGAAGGAAGGACTCTGCTGAAGTCAGAGCAATCAAAGGAAAAGAGATATAAGGGAGACGAGCGTCAGACTGGTTGGCCTTGCCTCATGTTTGCAGGTGGTAGTGAAAGGCTGCTTCCTACAGGGAGCAGTTGGGCCATGACGTGAGGACACATCCCTCAGAAGTAGAGAAGTATTTTCCTTGCCTTCTTGGTGGAAGGCCACTAACACAATGGGATGGGTGAAAGGTGGGAGGAAGAGGAGGATGAACTGTGCGCTGAAGGTGCTTCTCCATCCTCCTTGATGACAGCAGGCATCTCAGTCTTAGATGGTTATATTAGGGGTGGTAAAATCTCACCTTCAGCTATCACCTTGAAGCATCCCTCAGTAAAGTTTTGCTCCATCTGGCAGACTTCACCTTGTCCCTCTGGATGTGGCCACATCTCTGCCACCTCCTCCCTTTCTCACCACCATTTCTGGCTGCTCCACAGCAGAACAGTACCCTGGACATGAGGACTTTTGCCCCGAGGAGACAGCAGTGAGCACGCAGTGCGGCCACATTTATCTCCAGCAACTCATGCGAAGTACGTCAAACCTGTCCTATGCTTTCCATGCCAGCATCTCAGGGTTGGAGACCACATGGGCTGATGAGGGTGGATGCTTTGCCCTCGATGCTGTTACGGAAATGATCGTTGCACCTTTGAAATGGAAGCAAGCCCTGGGTTTCCAAAAGGATGGACTTTTGACATCTTTACTGAGGTGAGTTCAAGCTCTTCTTGTCTCTGGGTGCTCCATGGTGTAAAGCTGTGGTAGAGCCTCAAAGCCAATGTCAAGGCCATTATCTGTTCCTCTGACACAAAACATTTGAAGGCAACCACAATGCTCAGCTGGGGTGGGGGCTAGAACCTCCTCAGGCACCCAAAATGGTGGAACTGACTTCTCCAAGAGGGACAGGCTGCTCCCAACCTCCCTGCAATGCCCTCAGTTTCCCGGGCCATTCATTTCTTGCCACACGAGCTCAGAGCAAGGGGCATTGCTGTGAAACATGTGCAGGCGTTGACTATGAAAACACGAGACTCTTCCATGGACTAACCATTCCCAGAGAGCACGTGGGAGGGCAACCAAAGCCATGGCACTTTGGGGAGGGTCTCCCAGACCCTGGCTGGCTGCTGAGAAGAACCTGGATGGGAGCAGGCATGCGGGATGGGTGTGGGTGCATCTGTGGGTGCTTGGGAGCAGAGCTGCCCCACGCACTTGGAGCTGCAGTCCCACACGCTTAATCAGCACCAAATGTGCATGTGCATAAAGTGAACAGAGGGAAAGCCTTTGTCAGGCAATGGCGACCACTGCTGCAGAAACAGTCAGAGAACCCTTTTCCCCTTAAAGTTTACTACTTTTACTACTAGCCTGGCCTGGAAGCCTTTATTGCTCCCAACGAAGCTGGGACTTTGCTCTAAAGCCAACCAACGAGAAGTGTCTGAAAACCTGTGCCTATATATATACGCATGTGTGCACCTTTGTGTATGCATTCCTCCGTGTGTTTGTGAGCATGCCGAGGGGTGTGAGTGTGGGTTTGGGTGGAGCGGCGTGCACCTCGCCCTCCCCGGGTGCCGGCGCGGGGAGCCAGGCG
>NW_008824766.1:332231-333287 GCF_000699105.1 Pygoscelis adeliae | reverse complement strand
GAGCCGCCAAGGCTCCCCCAGGCCCAGGGGAGCTGCCAGCAGCCCGCGGCAGCCAGAGCATCGTGACCATCCTTCTCCCCGCTCCGGCTGTCAGCCCTCCGTCGGCGGCAGGGCAGGTTCCCAGCAGCTCTTGGCCAAAGGGTCACTCCTGCAGCTCAAGACCTCAGCCCTGCTGTGCATCCCATGCACTCGGTGGGACACCTGAGGCCAGAGCATCCCGCAGGTCTGCGCTGCCTGATGGACGCTTCTGCATCGCCTGACTCCCGTCGTTGGGGTACTTTTCCTGGGACTGAAACCAACCCGCTCATGCCCACAGCAGGCAGAGGCACTCGCCCACATTTCATCTGCTGGTCCAGGTTGGCAAGAGAAGGCTGAAACCCCCCTCGGCTGCTGGCGCCCCTCCAAGGCCCCGCAGCAGCTGGGAGCCGTGGCAGGCATGCCTGCCACACCGCGTGGCGTTTCTGCAGGCGAGGAGGCCTTTGAGAGGCCGGCATAATGGCTAATAGTGCTGTTTTCCTCTGCTCTGCTTTCCTTCAAGTGAATTACCAGGGTCTTGCTGGGAATTATCCTGCCATTACCCAGTGCTCTGGGGAGCTGCCAGTGATTTACTTAACAGCAAACAACACAAAGAGCCGGACACGGCGGGAGCTACGCAGCCGAACAAGCTGGGGAACATGCAAGTGGAAGAAAAATGCTGTAACAGCAGCTGGGGCGCAGGGATCCGGCCGGGGCTGCCGGCCAGAGATGGGCACGAGGATGTCCCCAAGAGCCGCCCTCCGTTTGCACGTGGAGTAACGGTGCTGTTCTCCCCTGAGGGCAGATTTGGTCCATGGTGTAGCTGAGTTCGATGGAAATCTCAAAGGGCGGTGGAGCCGCGGTGCTGTGCCCGGCTGGCCAGGGGGGAGTCCAGGGCTGCGGCATGGGAGGAAAATCCAGTCCTCCCTGCTCCTGGAGAGCCGTGGGACTTGGGGATGGTCGGGAGGCTGTGAGCGGGTCAACAGCAGACCTGGGGCTGACCCCCTGCTCTCACAGCGAGGCCCACCCAGTGCCCGCACA
>NW_008824766.1:330936-331293 GCF_000699105.1 Pygoscelis adeliae | reverse complement strand
CAGCACCCAAATTCACATCCTGGGGCAAAGCCCGCGCAGCTCAGCCGGGGAACAGGAGTGGAGTCCCGGCCGTGCTAAGGGAGCAGATCTCAGCCTGGGCTTGCCGGCTGCGGGATGCATGGGGTGCGGGAAGTGCTGGAGGGGACCCCACTGTCCCAGCTGGGGTGGAAACGGCGTGGCTGGTGAAGGCCGAGGTGATTTACTCTTCTGGAGCCCGACCGAGGGCGTGCGAGTGGCGTGGAGATAAACAGCAGATCCGCAGGGCCTTCCTTGGCTGCCTCATTTCCGCTCCATCCTGCGGCGCCCACTGCCCAGGCTGTGACTGATCTGCCAGCGGCGGGCCCGGCGGGGGGGGGG
>NW_008824766.1:319395-325181 GCF_000699105.1 Pygoscelis adeliae | reverse complement strand
CCCACCGCCTGCTCTGCACTGTCCCGACAGGCTTTCATGCTCGCCATGTCCCCCCTCTCCTTTCACAGGCTGCCCCTGCACAGCTGCCATGTGCCCCCTCCCCAGCATCGTGCACCCCCAAGCCCCCCAGCACCCACACAGACCCCCTTGTCCTCCCGCCCCGTGCCCACTCCCGCACAGCTCTGCACATACACATTCTCCTCTTGACACTTTACAGGCGCCGGGTGAAGGCAGGGCTCCATCGAGTGCTAGAAAGTTGTTCCTACTCTGTGCTTGGAGCAACCACATTACTCACAAGTCCCTTTTTAGCGCGGGTATGTGTTTCCCCCCTTCCATCTCCAGTCCATTAGCTACTATGGAAACAACATGTCATTGCCCGGAGGTGGAGTTCAGCCACAGCCAAAACAGCCGCGGATAAATTCCAGCACCCAAATTCACATCCTGGGGCAAAGCCCGCGCAGCTCAGCCGGGGAACAGGAGTGGAGTCCCGGCCGTGCTAAGGGAGCAGATCTCAGCCTGGGCTTGCCGGCTGCGGGATGCATGGGGTGCGGGAAGTGCTGGAGGGGACCCCACTGTCCCAGCTGGGGTGGAAACGGCGTGGCTGGTGAAGGCCGAGGTGATTTACTCTTCTGGAGCCCGGTGGCGTGGAGATAAACAGCAGCTCCGCAGGGCCTTCCTTGGCTGCCTCATTTCCGCTCCATCCTGCGGCGCCCACTGCCCAGGCTGTGACTGATCTGCCAGCGGCGGCCGCGGAGGGGAGGAGGCAGCTCAGCGGCGCAGCCGGAGGGACCGCACGGGGACCCCGCTACCTCCGGCACGGGCAGAGCCTGTTCGACCCAGGGGCATCTGGCACAAGAATGCGGTGGAAGGGCTTAGCATCCCTTGAATTCATCCGTACGGGCTGACTTTCAAGTGCTCAGAACCATCCTACTCCCCGCCTCCCCCCATCCCCTCCTCCTGATGGGTTTTCAGAGCGCTGTGTGTGCCTCCCCGGCTTCTGTGCGCGGGGTGCTGAGTCCCTGCTGCTGTGGCCTTTGGAAGGTTTGTCCCCTGGGGGGGACAGCACACGTCAGAGGTGAGAGGTGGCAGGGCGAGGGCGCACTGGGTTCAGCACGTGCCTAGCGGTCTCGTCCCCCAGCAGTGCCTTTTGGTCCTGCTTGCTCCTGGCTCCCCCCATGTCCTTTCGAAGCAGACGCCCACCGCAGTGCTCTCAGCTGCGGATTTTGGCTCTCGCAACGTGTCCAGCCTGAGCAATTTGTGTGTCTCACCCAGGCCCCCATTGCAGGGGGATAAGGAGGCGCTGGTCCCCGTTGCACCAGGGCAGCCGAGGTGTCTGCTTGAGCTAAGGAGCTGGGTCCCACTGCAGGTGAGCAGTGGAGAGGGGAGCACTGCGGGGTGACCAAACCATGTCCCCATACCCTGAGTCACCCGGATCTGGGGAGGGACCATCAGTGTCCCAACACCCGCCTGGCTCCCTGCGTAGGGAGCCATCCCCGTGGCGGGGCAAGACCTGTAGGGACCCAAGGGAGTCACAGTTTGAGCGTGGCTGCTCCTTGCCATACCTCCTAGGGACCTCGGGGAGAAGGAGGGCAGGCGGGGATGGTGGCACATCCTGCCTGGAGGCTTTCATAGCAGGGGTGAGTCCTGGCCCCAGTCTCCCCTGGCAGATGGAAAATGCTGGAGATAGGAAGCAAAGCCCTTGGAAGGAGGAACTTTCCTTGGTGGCAGCCAGCAGCCCGTGACGGGGCTGTCCCACCCAGCTCTGGGGCTGCCCAGCTGCCTGCTGCTGCCCACAGGCACCCTTCCAGCCCAGACTGCCCAGGAGGTGCCATGTCCCACCCTGGTGGCTTTGCCACCCTGCAGTGCCAGCACCCGGGGACAGCAGTGTCACATAGGGTAGGGAAGAACTACCCCAGCGCCTCCGATAGCTCACCCAGAGATGGGCACCGGAGTCAGCTCTGGCCCTAGCTCGGACCCCCCCTCCCTTCCCCAGCTTCTCCAGGAGATGGAGCAGGAAAACCTGTTAGTCCCCAGGGCAGCCTGGGAGCGATCCACCAGCTTCCGAGTTAGAGCAGTGACCTGCGTAAGTGCCTGCCTGGATCGGGGCCAGCAGGAGTAAACTCTGGCCATGAGGCTCCCTCGGAGGAGGGAGGGAGGGACAGACCGGAGGCGAGCGGGGATGCCTTTCCAAAGCAGGCAGAGAAATTGCCCGTCAGCAAGGCTTCTCTGCAAAGAGGCGAGCACTGTCTCTGAGAAATAACGGAACAAACATTGGGAGGAGAAAAAAAATAATGCAGGTTTCTAGAGCAGGGATTTTCAACCTGTTCTGCTTTGCTGATCTCCAAAAATATCCCACCAGAGATGCGAGTTCCTTTTTAGCAAACCGACACCACCTGGCAAGACACTTGCTGGCCTCAGTTACCCTTCCTTAAAAGCAGTCCACGAGCCACAGGAATCCCCCAGCCACGAAAGCTGCAGCTCTTGAGAGCACTGGAAGCATGTAACAAACCAGGCTGGTTTACCCACGTGGGAGCCCCGTGGAGCGGATCGCAGCCCCAAAACTCCAGGCCTGCCAGGGCACAGCCTTTGCAAGAATGATGTTTGCCCCACGCCCACTAAGGAAGGGGCAGGAGGGCACCTGGTGAAGCTGGGAGACGCTGAGGTGCACCCCCAGGGATGAGCAGTGCTGGGGAAATTGCAGCTTCAAAACCATGCTTCAGCCGTGATGCTTGGCGTGGATTCTCTGGTGACTAATAAGAAGCCTGTGTTTGCAGTGGCCAGTCTCTTGGGGAGTGGGGGGGGGCTAGTGAGCATCCCCCCTCTGCTTAGGCACTTGTTTCCAGGACACTTGCAAGAAGATCTAGCATCTCCCTCTCACCTCCCCATCACATTTGTTTAAAATTGATTCCATAGGTTTGCAACAATTGGAAGGGAATGGGCAGCAAAAATGGGAGGAAGGCTCCCTTGCTTCGAAAAGCAATGTGGAAAGTAGCTAGGAAAAAATGCTGGGGAACGTGGGAGGGTGGAAAGGAGAGAATTAGGAAGAGAGCGGTCCTACTCCCAAAGAGGAGGTTGAAATATCCCTCTTCTCTGAGATCCTGCCTATCACGGGTGTCTCCAGTGAAGTAGGATGTTTGAGCATCCTGGCCTAGCTGGGGACAGTCCCGAGATACAGATTGGTCCCAATATACCAAATCACGTCCTTGTCCTGTATCTGAGAAATGGCACCCGAGAAAATCCCTTCCAGGCAGGGATCCTCCCTGTGTTCCCATGCTGAGCTGTTGGCTCTGCAGCTGAGCTGTGTGACACAGGGGACACGCACCCATCTGTGACCCCACTGGCATGGCATTTCCCCCCTTATCCCCTTTGCCTCTGCCTTTGGTCGCTCTGGTGTAAGAAGCATCCTTGTAACACACCTCTCAGATCAGAAAAGCCTCCTCTCCTATCGAGTCTGCACAGCCATGAGACGAGTCGGCCAAATTATTTGGTTGAAAATCAACCTCCTCCTACAAAAAAAAAAAAACGGCAGGATTTGTTTTCAGCCCAGTCCGTTCCCTAATCTGACTCTCGTTGCACAAGGAGGGAGTGAGGCCACTCACTGGGCAGGGCTGGATGGCTGCTTTTGGCAGTGGCACAGATTTTGATCGGCTTGAAGCAATCGTGAAACTGCAGCCTGAACTTCCAGTGACTCACCCAGAGAAGGGAAACTTCCTGGCTTGTGTGTTCGAGCATTTCTGGAAAAACTGCTATATTTGGCATGGAAAATAGGAAGGATTCCTCCGGCCGCTTGAAATGGGAGAAGCAGAAATGACTCAATGGGCAGTTTAAGAGAGACGAACAAGGATGCTCTCTAAATTATTCACTGTGATTCTCCACGTTGTGTGTTTTGCCCACAACAGGCTCAACAGTGCCTGCACACGGGATGGTCCAGGCTCCGCCAGGAAGATGTGCGATTTATTGCTCCGACAGCTACCCCGCCAATGCACATTTGCTGTATATTACGGACTATGGACATTATAGGCTGCTTCCCATCTGTTTACCAACAAATACTGCTCCTAAAGGTATGGCATTGTGCATATCACTACACGTTGACCCAGCGTGAAAAATCTGCCAATTTGTATTTTCATGACATCAGTAGCTAGAAATGCATTTCTTGCCAGCTTCAAACACTTTCAACTGTTTCATCTAGTATGCTGGGGAAAAAAAATGAAGAAACTGCTCTTCTGCAAATTACTGAAGTTGGTGGAAGGGGGGCTATTTCTGAGGATTTGAAATGGATTCTTCTTCTCTCTTTTTTTTTAAAATACTTGTCCAAATGGTTATTCAAATAGCTTGTTCATTAAACTCCTGAGCTGGTAAATGAAAATTGTCATTTTCAGATCATAACAGCAGCATCTAAAAGAAAAAAAGATGTGAATAAATCCCAAGAAAAAAAAAATCAACAACTTTTCATGAAACATCAGTTACAAAGAGAGAGAGGGCTGCAATCATTTTCCATTGGGTGAAATGCCAACCGGCTCCTGGTTAGCGTATATTAAATTAAATATTCAATTTGGTCATGCACTGCTTTTATTGGCAGATTAAATATCGACAGATATGTCTAGCACAGGGAGATGCTTCATGCTGCAGCCTGACAAATCCCGTGGCAGCTCTGCATCAGTGCTTCAGGTGGGACAACCTCTTCCTCCCGCCACTGAGACCCCATGAGGCTGATGCCCGGGATCCACGTGGCCATGACCATCGCATGGGGGCTACCCCTCTCGCCTTGTGACCCCCCGATGCCCGGTGTGGCTGGGGCCGCCGGGGCTGACCGGCCCGGGGCTCCCCCCCCCGCCTTGGGACCCCCCGATGCCCGGTGTGGCGGTGCCAGCAGTGACTGACCGGCCCCTCTGCCGTGATGCTCAGGGCCGGGAGCAGGAAGGGGGCTGTCGGGCAGTGACCCCCTCCCAGCTGCCGAGGCTTTGGAGTTGAGAGACCTCCAGAGCGGGGAGCGGGACCATTGGATTTAACTCCTTCTGATTTCTATGCTGAATTTATCCAGTTGCTTTTCGCCTGTAAATTTTTAAGCCATTCTCCATGCTCCTACAGCAAGGAGGCCACAGCTTGGCAGAAGAGCTGTCCCTTTCGCTGGCATGGAGCTTGCTGCTTTCTGGTGGCCCCATGCTCTTTTACAGGGAAGAGCTGGGCACCCGCCTTGATTTTGCAGGCTTTTTTCCTCCTCCCCGCTCAGCCCGCTCTTTCCGAGGGTGCTGCTCGGTGGGAACTATCCCATGCAGAGCGTTTCAGCCTGGAAGCAGAGGTCTCCTTCCCCCCAGCTCCTCCCTGCCTGGCTGGAAGGCGGCCAGTCCCTCCAGTGCTCAGCAGCGCGGGGGGCAAGCTGGGAGGTGAGGTGAGCGGAGGAGCGCTCCCATCCCCAGCACCCCACATCTTCAGCTCACCAGAAGCCCCAGGAAGGAGTGAGACGCACTGGCATCGTATCAGAGAGAAGGGGCTTGTCCGGGGCTCTGCTTTGCCTCTCAAATGCTGCCCCTGGAGATTCGGTAGCTGCTCGAGACTTCTGGTCCATCAATTATTTAATTCCCTCCAGCCATGTGGTCTTCAGCCCCGAGTGCAATCTCTTCCGAATGCACAAGCCTGTGTGTGGAGGGAGCGGGGTTGGGCAGGGGGTATGGAGCTGGGGCTGGGCGGAGGACCCCCGCCGGGAAGCAATGCAGAGGCACGGGGGACAGGTCCCGCCAGCCGAAGCATTCAGCAAAGCACTATGGCCCACACCTTCTCACCCCGCC
>NW_008824766.1:315863-319284 GCF_000699105.1 Pygoscelis adeliae | reverse complement strand
GATGGCAACTACCTCCTGCCGTAGCAGCACGCAAACGTGTGCGCGAGATGGTGTTTTGCAATAAAACAAGAGTGTGGCTCTCGCCCCTGCTCATACGGGCTAAACCACCATGGATATGTCTTTAGTGGATCGCTTAAGGCTGGTGGTCCCTGTTTGCTGCCGCTGCTCATGCCGTCTCGAGCTAAAGCAGCAAGGCACGGCACGGCGTGGCATGGTGGGCGCTGCTGGGTAGGCAGGACAAGCCACGGCACGCGGGCAGGCAGGCGGCTGGAGCCGTGTAGGTGTGTCGCTGTTACCCAATAAATAACTCAAGCCCTAAAGCAGCCCATTGTAATTACAGGGGCCCCGCGCAGATTGAAAATGAAGAAGGAGGAAAAAAAGGAAATCAAGGTTCAGTCTTCCCCAGGAGGTAGCGCTCCACAGGGAAAGCGATAGAGGGGAGCAGTGATTTATATCTCTCCAGAGGAATTCTCTTTTCCAGGGCCGCCCCAGGCGCCGAACTGCCGCCAGGTTCAGCTGAGTTTCTCATCTGAATATGCATGAGCCAGTAATTAATTCTCTCTGATACCGATCCAGATTTGGGGTTGGTTTTGTGAGTGTGTGCGTGCGCATTGTGTGTCTGGCTTCTCCCAGGTGTGCCGACTCGGCAAGGAGGGACGAGACGAAGAAGCAGTAGTTCTCCAAGCAGTTGTCCCTGCAGGATGACGGCCATCGGCACCCCGTGGCTGGCTCAGGGCAGGAGGGTGGCCCCAGTTGGGTGGGGAGCCCTGTGGGGTGGCTCTGGGGGGTGTCCTGCTGGGGACAGTGGGAGGAAGGGGGACGGAGAGCAGGACACGATCAGGGTTGTGTGCCCGGGGCTGGCCACACTGTGCAGCAATCCCTGCCCCAACACGCATCCAGCCTTGGGCACGTGCAGGGGGGTGTTTTGCCTCCTCCTGAGGACAACGCAAAGACCTCATGTTTGCAAAGCACTGGGAGAGGCAAGGAGGAAGGAGAACCTGGCCTTGCCTCCTCCCTCCCACCTTCCTCTCTTGCTCTCCTTTTAAATCTCTTCCACGCATCCCTTTGAGCAGTGGGACGGGAGCCCCAAGGAGCGAAACCACATCTCTGGCCCAAGGCCCAGACCCGGGGCAGGGTGTGGGTGTATAATCTCCATGTGATAGGCCCTTGCCCTGAGTCTGATCCACGGCGTTGTTCACTCGGGCTCGTAGTCACAACCAACCTTCAAACCGGGAGAAAAACCAGAAAACTCATTAAAAGAGAGAAACAACTGTTTTCCAACTTTACCAAGCCCACACCCTGGGGCACAGATCTCTTCCCGCTGCCTCTGAGGCAGGTTGCCCCAATGCCCTCCTCACCCTTCACTCGAGAGAAAGGCAATAATCAGCTCTGCTGCCTTTAAACCCAGCTGTGGGGCCTCAGCAGCCTGCCAGGGGCAAGCTGGGGTCATCCTGGCGCACAGGCAGGGAAGGACAGGGATTTGAGTGCTGGCTCCCGGGCCATGGCATCACTGGTGCTGGCCCTCGGCATCCAGGAAGGTGATGCTGGGTCCCCTCCTGCTGTTGTGGGCTCCCTTGGAAAAGCCAGCATCCCAAACCAGAGGCTTCCCTCGTCCCCCCCCCGTCATGTCCCCACCCTGCCCACAGGCAGAAGCAGGATTAGCAGCAGCGCTGGGGTGTATTGCTGCCCTCAACCTGGCCCTGGCTCCTGCCAGCACCTAGCCAAGGGAGGCAGAAAAGGGTGCTCCCTTGGCACCACCTCTCAGCTGGCCCAGGCGGTGGCTTCCTGGAACTGTGGAGAAGCCAGCGAGCACCTTGGACATGAAAGGACTGTCATGTCATTGCCTGCCGGGGTCAGGGGACGTGGAGAGGTCACTCTCCCTTTCCCATATCCTTCAGTCACAGGAGATAACCTCCATAGAAAGATGTCCTCACCCCGGGGCTCCATGCGGAGGCCTGAGGAGGACATCGGTGGGACAATGCCACGTCCCGCCCGCCACGTCCCGCTCTGGGTGCCGGCAGCGGGGTGCAGAGCAGCCAGACTCCCTACATCCCTCTGAGGGATCCCTGCAAATGTCTCCAGGCTCAGTGAGCAGCGGGCTGGGAAAGGCCAGTGAGTCAGAGCCCTGTTTTGTAATGCAGGGGGCAGAGCGCATGTTGGAGCAGGGATGGCCATGAGCTGAAGTGTGGGGCCCGCCTGGGCCTTTTGCAATCCTCTGAGGAAAGGCGAAGTCGGTGTCTCCATCCCTTAATTAAAGCATGCCACAGGGACCTGCTCCCTCCCGTTTACGTGGTTCGTGGGGATGGACAGAGGAGCAGCAGCCCTGGACGTGGGGAGGAGGACGGCCTCGTCGGCCCTTCCCTGGGCTGGGGCGGCTGGTGCTCGCCAAGCGCAGCCTCTGCCTCCTGCGGCGAGGTCTCAGCTTTGGCCCCACGGTCTCACAAAGATGCTTTTTGGATCCATGAGCTGGCCCCAGTGCTCTACACACCTCCACTCCCCCCTGTGAGCGCACATGAAGCTCCTTCCCACCTCCCCATCGCCCTCTGGCCCCCCCAGCAGCGCTCCTTCCCCACCAGCTCCTCCAAGCCCCGCAGAGCAAACGTCCACAAAGCCACGGCCCCCGCCTGCAACCCTCGCCCATCGAAGGACAGAAGGTGACACAGCCAGGATGTCACTTCTGCCGGCTTCATGTCCCACATCACCAGCCTGACCTAGAAACAACACTACCACGTCTCGTGCGCCGGAGCCCGGGGATGCTGCAGGCTCATCCCTCTGTTTTTCCCAGAGTGGCTGAGTGACAGTCGCCCCTCCCCTGCCTCTCCGAAGAGTGTAATGAGAATTTCCTCCGAGGAGCAGCTTGCCGCGATGAAATAATCGCCCGAGCAGCAGGATCTTCGCCGGGGATTAGAGAGGCTGCTACTTGCTGAGCTAGGGAAACGGCTGACGGGGAGGGAAAACTCCTACCGCCTCCTCTGGCACCTCGACTCCTTTGCCAAAGCAATCGCCTGCCGCAGACGGAGCGAGGTCCCAGGCAGAGCTCAGCCCTGGAAACTTCTGTCCTCGATGCTCAGGCACTTTTGCAAAGTCGCCTTCCACCCTCCTCCTCCTCCTCTCACTGCTCCCTGCGGAGCCGCTCCCCAGCCCTGGCCGGCGGGAGGGGTGGAGAAGAGGTAAAGCAGCAGCTGCCTTTTACAGGCAACAGTTTTCTTGTTGTTGTTTCTTTTTGGACTGCTGAGGCATAAAACGCCGAGCTGAGCCTGTTTCTCTCTGCCTTACGTGCCGGGGCACCCACCAGCCAGGTTATCCCGCCGCACGGAGGGACGACAGCAAGGGCTATACATGGATTTTTGACACGGAGTGGTTTAAGGCAGTTTTGCTTCCACTCCAGGCTCGGCTGGTGGCCCGTCCCCCCCCACACCAC
>NW_008824766.1:305023-310832 GCF_000699105.1 Pygoscelis adeliae | reverse complement strand
CCCGTTCCGCCGGGATCCTGCCCTCTGCCGCGGCCCGCCCCTGCCGGGAGCTGCGGCTGCACGGGCAGTTGCTGGCGCTCGCGCCCTGGGAGCAGCGCGGGAGCGAAGGTAGAGCTTCCCGGGCAGTTGGTGTATGACTAAACACCATCGCTATTTTATGGACAAACAGCCTCGCCACACCTATAATTAGAGGCTCTGTCAAAGCTTTGGAGCTAAAGCAGTCCTGCTGCACGGACTCCTCGCCTGGAGGCTGCTGTACACATCTGTCTGTTTGTGTTGGAGGGGGCCTGGGGGAAGGGAGAAGCTGTGGCCCTTTCTGCAACCCTGTTGCTAGCACAAACTTCATGACCTGGCATCCCGATGGTCGCTAAACTGAGGGCGTCTTCAGTGGCGCGGGAAAGGTCAGGGCTGGAGATCGGTCCAGCGAAAATCCCCAAGAATGAGCTGTTCCTTCACCGGGAGAATCACTTACGTTTTGTGAAGGGCTCTCTTTGAAGAGAATCGTCGGGCGCAGCGAGATGTGGAAACTCTGACTGCTTGATTTGCTCAGTGTTTAACTTAGGAAATGCTTTGTCGCCCTTGTGCCTGTTTGCCTGATGTGAGGCAACGGATGCAGAAGGCAGCAGCGCGATGGTGCGCGAGAGGTTAAATGGTTCTGATCAGCCTCTGGGAAACGGGGCGAGCGGGAGCTGCTGGCGGTGTAGAACTGTGGTGGAACTGGGCAGCGCGGAGGAGATGGCCTGGGATTCGTATGTGAGCAGTGAAAGGGGGCGGGAGCTTGTGGTTTTTGTTTTACCCCAGCCTCCTGGGATGCTGGCTTGACTCGGTGAGGTTCGATCAACAGGTGTAGTCGCCCCAAAGCTTGCTTCCAAAGGAAGTCTTTCCTCGGTGCGCTGGCAGCCTGGGTGCCTCCGGTAACAGCACCTCTGCGTGCCCTTCTGGGTCTGAGCAGTTTAAATAGCCTGGTGGTTTAAAACCCCTGCGCTGTCTCGCCTAAGCAGCCTGCAGGGCGGCAGAAACCCTCCCAAAACGGAGCAACGGTCACGCTAGCAGGGCCAGGGCCGTGCTGTTACCCGCCGGTGTTCCCACTGCGTTCCCCCGCCGGTGTTCCCACGAGGAAGGGACAGTGGCTCAGCAGGAGTGAAAGTGCCCGCTCGCTGCGGGCTGCCAAGGCAGCCGCAAAGAGCAGGCGGGAGGGGGGCAAAGCCGCTTGCCGCTGCTGCAGCGAAGTAGGGAGCTGCCAGCAACTTCTAAACACCTCGCGGTCGCTGCTGAAGCCGGCTGTGTGGCTGTGCTGCTGGCCCCGGGGAAGGGCCTCTCTGCTTTCCTTGGCTGGGGTAACGCTCCTTGTGCTGAAGGATCTCGCTCCAGCTGATGGAGGAACAGAAGGGGAGGAGGATGCAAGCAGAGATGCCAGTGTTAAATCCAAGTGTTCGTTATGCGGGAACATAAAGTTGGATCCTCTCAGTCTGTTTGCCGAGCGGCTTGGCATGACATTTTGACAGTGATCAATAGCAAAAACACACACCGCTCTGCTCGCGGTGGAGATTTGAACCGAAACTAGCCAGGCACGGCTCTTGGAGCAGTGTAAAAATAGACTTCTTCCCCCACCCCATCCTGTTACACTTAAAGCTGCGAGCTGGATCCTGGAGTCTCCTCTCTGCCGCTGCGAGAAAGGCCAGGCGTCTAATATTTGCCGTATGATTTTCCCCAGGCGGGGCAGGGACCGCAGTCTTTGCTAATGAGTCCCTGGGATTTGTTCCTGCTGCGAAGGTACCGAGCAGCCGTGGACGTCCGCAGCCCTGGGGCGGCAGAGCCCGTACGTTGGACGGGGCTGCCGGCTCTCCGTGGCATTGCAGGAGCTTGCGTGGACTGTGCTAAGATGGGCAATCGGCCAGCTCTGCTGCTGTTGAGCATATGCAGGCGGCCAGCTCTGTGTGTTTGGGAGCTCAGAGGTGAAACAGAGCAGTCTCTTTTTAAGATAGCTTGTCTCTGGCAAGGCTGACTTGGATTGAGATTCGCCCCCACGCTCTCCCGTTCCCAAGGAGGAGCCAGAACGTGGCGACCAAATCACAGAGCAAATCGGTGTGAAGAGAAACCAGCTCCCGCTCTCTCTCGGACTGTGGTTTTCACACCTGATCTGCAGCTTCTCTGACCCAGGCACCTGGAATCGGGGTGACTTCTCTGCTTTTCTGCTCCTTCCAGGATCTAAAAGAGAAGAAGGAAGTTGTTGAAGAAACAGAAAATGGCAGAGATGCACCGGCCAACGGCAACGCTGTGAGTATGGCTAAGATCTGCAGGGAGAGGCAGCCCTTATGCCAACGCCTTTTTATTTTCCTCCCCTTCTGGCTTTTGCTGCGAGCTTGTCCCCAGCCCTGCCTGAGAGGGGACCCCTCCAAATGGCAGCACCGCGCTGTGCGGAGCCCTCGAGCCTTTGGGGCTTCAGGTTCAACAGACGCTCCTGAGCCTGTGGGCAGTTCATGTGTGTGCAGAAAGGAAGGGCTGGGCTTGGATCCCCTCCCCGAAAGCCCTGTGAGGTTGTGTCCAGTGCCACCTCCTTCCTAGGCACTGGAAAAGGAGGGGGAAAAAACCCCAAACACTAGGTTTACAGTGTTGCAATTAGTTGAGTGGGGAAACACATTGTGTACAAGTAAACCGGCTGGTTTCCTATTTTTAACATGCTGGGGGAAATTTCACTCTGCATTTCAATGTGTCACAAGAGCCTTTGCAGTCTTTGTCTTGGCCTCAAAGCTGCAGCCCCAAGTTACTCTAGACGTGATCCTTCGTGCCTGGGCTCCCTGTGTGGTGTGGAGGCAGGCAGGAAGCGGGATGCGCGCCGGGGGCTCTGGTGGCCTGGTGCCTTGCTTTAGGCAGGAAAGGTGGGGACGCGCACTTCTGCTGAACGTCTCTTTCCCCCTTCTCCCTTCCCCAGTGCATTTTTTAAGTGATGTTTTGTCTTGCCAAGGAGAACGAGGAAAACGGAGAGCAGGAGGCTGACAACGAAGTAGACGAAGAGGAAGAGGAAGGTGGTGAGGAAGAGGACGAGGAGGAAGAGGGTGATGGTAACTTTCTCTGTTCCCCCCGCCCCCATCCCACGACTGCGTCCTGCCCTGGACAGCAGACTCCCGGGAAGCAGAGAGCTCTCGCCAGCCAGGCTCAGTCCTTCCTCGCTCGCCCGGGCCACCGGTGCTGGGAGTGAAGTCAGCCTTGAATGCCTTCCAGCAGGTTGAGGGCAGATTCCTTCCTTCTTCCCTCCTCTGGCCAGGCGGCACCGTACCGCGGCACTGAATAAGCGCATTAGCCCTTCCGTGCGAGTAGTAAAACCCGCCCTTGACTCTTGCGATCGCAACGGCTGCTGCAGACGCGAGTGCCGGGTGGTGGGACGGCGGCAGCCCTGGATGGCCGTTCCTTGGCACGAGGGATAAGTCACCATCCTTGTTCATGGAGCAGCTGCTGTGGACCAGCATGCTCAGAGGCTGATGCGGTCCCCTCTCCCAGCCCTTTCCCAGGCTGGATGCCATGTGGAAGCGGGCAGATGAACCTGCAGCTCTTCCCTGCTCCTCCAACGGGAGCAGACAGGCTTGCTTTGAACCTTCCCTGTCCGCAGTGTCCCGCATCTCCCTGCCCTCCCCTGTTTCCTGACCTGACCCAGCCTGGAAGTGGGTTTTGGCAGCAGCGACCAGAAATCCAGCAGTGACTTGCCGAATCACTTCTCACCCTCCCCGCTATTATTTTTTTCCCAGGATCTACTTGGATGAATAACATTGTTTATTTTTATCACTCGTTAAGGCTGGGAGAAAACCATTCTTGTTATGCTGAAATGAACTCGGGGCCCTTGATTAGCTGTTACTAGGTTAATCCCCTGTGAATTTTTGTTTTACGTGCTGACCTACTAACCTGTTGGCTAGTTTTGGGAGACAGGGACAGGGCTGGAAATTTAATGACCTTTAGGCCAGCGCCTATTCAGACAGTGTAAGCAGGGAAAGCTGCCTCCTTTGGGGTAGCGCTCTGCTCTCGGCAGCCTGCTGTCTGCTGTGCCCTTTGGTAGGAACTGGCTCGCTAGGGGAAAAACTGGAAATTGTGGCCTTGTTCATACTTGGGATTTTAACCCTTGGGGACAGAGCACAGTGCTGCCGTGTGCTGTCCTGAGCTCATCTACCTCCAACCCTGCTTCGGGGTGGAAGAGGGGGAATACTTGTCTCTCCCTGCTCCCCTCAGGCAGGAGGGGGATGCGTGTGCCGCAGGCGCATGTGTGCGGGGTGGAAGTGTTGCTTGGATACTGCTGTGACAAGCCCAGGGATCTTCGGTCCCGCAGTGCCAGTCCCGTTCTTCCCAGCCCGCCGAGCGCAGGCAGAATTTGGCACGCAGTGCTTGGAGGCGTGAACGCCTCGCCGGGATCCCGCACGGGCTCTGTCCGTCCGTGCCCGTTGCCATCGGGTGATCCCTGCCTGAGAGATGCACCTGAGCAGCTGAACGCTGCAGGAGAGAGATTTAAAGGCAGCACGTGCAGCTTGCATCAGCTTTTTTTTTTCTCAACACTTGCAGCCAAACTCCATCCTGGAGTTTGACAGCAAAGGGGAGCTTGAGGGTATATCTTTCTCACCCTTCTCCCCATCCCATCTCATTATTTGCTTTGCTTAAAGCAGCTCAAAGAACTAAAAATGCTCCCAATCAGCTTGGCACTGTCACCTGACCGGCCGGCCAGCCCGGTGCATGTGATGGCTGCCGGGGTGTTGATCCATCGCTGGGAGATAATCTTGGCCCTTCCCTCCGCATGGGCCGCGCTGTGGCCGGGCACACACTGGGGAAAGGAGAGGGGAAGGCAGGATGGGCTGACCTTAATCCCCTCGGCTGTCTATACGTGTGGCCTGTGGCGGTGGTTTAAAGCCAGCTTACTGGCCTTAACGGTCTAAGTTTTAGTAGGGTCTCCTGTTACACAAGGACGCGTCTCGGCAGCCGAGAGGTGGTTCCTCCTCTGGGGCCTCCGGTCTTGCCCCCGAACCCCAAAAACGGGCTGAAGGCAATGCACTCTGTCGTTCTGATCCACTGGCCTATTTGAGCTCAAAGTGGGTCAAAGCCCAGAGCTCTCTGCTCATCCTCCTCTCTGGCTGTAAGATAAGTTGGTAGCATTTGTTTGCCGTTCTGATAATTAGAAAGTGTTCTGACTCAGAACTAATGCGTTCTGGCTCTCTTAACTCATTAAAGATGGACTAATAGCTGCGAAGGGAAGCAGAAGTAATCTGGAGCGGTTAGGCAGAGCAGCCACTAGAAAGAGTTTTTTTCCTCCCCCCCATTGCTGTGATTTTGGCACTTGTGGTAGGTGCTGGTTTTCTCGTCCCGTTGCCTGCGCTACAAACGCGGTGTGAGCCAACTCGATGCTGCCAATCCTTATTTCCCCTTTGGTGGGTCAAGTCAGTTGGGGGATGCCCCAAAAGCCCCCGTGTCCCCGGGTGCCTGCTGTCCTGAGCAGGGGCTGTGCCAGCTGGGGAGACGGGACACCGGACACTGCAGCGTGGGGCTGGGCAGAATTAAACCCAGAGAGGAGGTGCGTGGTGCTGTAACCCTCCGAGAGGGTCTCACGTTCCTCCCCTTCTCCTCCATGCAGGTGAGGAGGAGGACGGTGATGAAGATGACGAAGCTGAGGGAGCCACAGGCAAACGGGCAGCTGAGGATGACGAGGTAGGAAGAGCAACCAGCCCCTTGGAGCCACCTGTGTCCCCAGAGGGCTTCGGGGGGGGAGCGGGAGTGGGGCCGGAGAGGCCGGGCTGGGCTCTGGGGCCGGAACGCCCTGCCTGTGCCCCACCCGACC
>NW_008824766.1:302080-305007 GCF_000699105.1 Pygoscelis adeliae | reverse complement strand
GTGTTGTTTAGACCCTGGCCTGGTTAGGGGGGTGTCCGCTCTGCCTGCGCGGAGCCTCTGGCCCTGGATTGGGGAGCCCCAGGGTGCTCATGGCGGGCCAGGGCGGGGGTGCTCAGGGGCTCCCCGAGCTGGCTGCGGGAGAGGATTTTGCAGGAGGGGGGAAACGCTTGTGTTGCTCTGTCCTTGTCCCTGAGGTGGGAGAGGGACCTGAAATCCTCTCCTGCCTCGCTGCCCGCCTTGGTGTGGCTCTCGCCAGCCCCCCCGGCAGCCCTGCTCCCCGTCCCCTCTCCTGACGGCTTTGCTTTCCCCCCAGGACGACGACGTCGATCCCAAGAAGCAGAAAACCGATGAAGATGACTAGGCAGCAAATTATTTTACTGTTCAGCACCAGCTACACACACCCACTCGTTATGCTGCGTCAGTATACTTGACCATATGCTTTTCATGTTAACATTGTATTTATTTTCATATTCATGTCGTGCCTTATGAGTCATATAATGAGTTAAATACAGTAAGGAGATTTGGGGCTTGTTTAAACTTCTTTTTGTACATTGTCTCAGTTTCTAAAACAAATGTCAAAACCTTAAGCATAGACTAGTTCTTAACTCTTAGTAGATTTTGTTTGTTCTTATAACGTTTACTATTATTTCTGCTTTGACACGTACAAATGTAGTGATATGCGGTTTGAAAATCTGTTCTTTTTCTTTCATTTACATTTTCTTTGGGTATTCTAGTTCTTAACTTTATTGTTCATGTTATGGAGTGACTGTTTGTAGTCCATTAGCAATGGATTGGGAGATAATTCTTGAGGTTAATTATTTTCAGAGGAAAGTGCAAATGCTGCTCATCCTCACGTCTTTCCACAGCATTCATCTTTGAGATCTGATGCAATGTAATTTAATAAAATGTTAACTGTTTTTCTGCAAAGTAACTAAAGTATGGCTTAATTCTGAACACAGATGTTGCCTTCGCATCATATAATTTAATTGTCTCTGGTTATGTTTCAGTCTTCATTTACTTTTTTTTTCCCAATGCTTCTTCGTTTAAGTCTGAATAATTCAATGCAATTACAAATCCTTCTTGGTCATAATTGACTTGACTGAGTAAATTCTAATATAACTCTAATGCCTGTGAAAGAAATAAGTATTCTTAACGCAAGTACATTACATTTGTTCTACAGATTGTACCTTACTGTGCCTTTTGTGACAGGTAGCACGGTCTGCTTACATGCTTGTGTGGTTTTTATTTCTTCTGGTGTCTGGGAGAGAGCAGCAGCTGTGTCAGAGAGCCTAAGAATGCTGACTTACAAAACATGTTGTCAGAAGCATTTTATCTTACTTTTAGACATGTTTTAGTATTTGTACTAAGTGTCATAATTGGACTTAATGGACAGCTTTTGGCTTCAATAAATGATACTGTCAAGTTTTTTTTTTTTTTTTTTTTTTTTTTTACCTGCTGCTCTTGGGGAGCGGTAGGGGCAGGTTGGACTGGGAAACCCATCGGAGAGGTACAGGCTAAATGAAAGTGAGCTGGCGCGTGTGGGTACGGGCTGCTCGGCAATCCTGCTGTGTCCCTGTACGATCAAGCTTGGGGACTGCGTTTGGCTGGCGCGGTGGGGATGAGAAACCCATCCCAAAAACCCTTCCTTGCAATGCCTGCTGCGGGTGGGTGACCCTCCGGCTGTGGGATGGTGGGTGCTGAGGTCAGGCAAATGCCTCCCCTTCCTCTGGGCCGCGGGAGGCGGCACGGGGCCTGTTTACAGCATTGCCGGCAGCGGGGTGGGACGGGTGTGCTGGAGGAGGCAGCGCTCAGCAGAGATTGAATTCGGCCGGAACTGGTCCCTGAGGGATGCTCCTGCCTGCACCGGCTGCCCAGCGGTTTCTGGGGTGCCAAGTTAGCAGAGGTTTGGCGGTGGGACCCCGAGAGGCAGGCTGGGGTTTGTCTGTCCGCTTTAACCAAACCAAAAATGCTGTAATAGCCTAGACCTCTGCTGCTTCGCTGCTCCTAACCTTCCTCCAACTTACTTTTCCTCCCTCCTCTAGGGCGTTGGAGCTCAGAATAGCTCGGCTTGCTCTGCCAGGTGTGCAGAGACCCGTTTGCAGGAACCCTCCTTGTATCTGTGCCTTCCAAACCCTCGCCCTGGCTCTGGCGAGTCCCCTTTCCCCCACTGACCCGGCCCCGTGCTTGAAGCCATGCCAGATGGTCTCGTTTCCTCCTCTCGCCCTGCAATCCCGGCAGTTAGCGTGGAGATGCTGGGGGGTGATTTTTTTTTTTTTTTTTTGTAAAAGAAGAGGAACTGTCGTGCGTTCAATGTGTTGGCTGCGAGGGTCACAGCTTCTCCTGATCCCTGGGAGCCGCCAGGTCGCTTACTCTGTATTTACACCGGTGGGAAATAAGCTCAAAATCTGGCTCCTTGTCCTTAATTATCCAACTAATCGTGGTGCTAGCTGATAGCTTATCAGATTTACTGCCTCGATTCACGGGCCATATCCAGCCCTGCCTCTTGCCTGCCTGGGCGATGGGGTGCTCGTGGCAGGGCTGGAGGCCGGCGCTAGATTTGATTAGCAGGTGCTCTGATGTCCCTGATGGGATGTGACAACACGGGAGCAGCAAACGGCGCTGCCGAGTGTCACCGACTGTCACTGTACGGCTGGGCGGTGCCTTGTTGTGCAGTGCCAGGCGCCGTGCCCGTGTCCCCGCCACGGCTGCCCTGTGCAGGGCTTGTGGATCGCGATGGGCTCTGACGACGTGCGATTCAAGCCGGTGTTTGCAGATTTGTGAGGCAAATTATTCAAATAAGTTTCTGCAGCTGAGGAGCCGGTGAGCAGGCTCCGCGTGTCACCGAAACATGGGGACCCTGCACGCACAGCTGGCGTGAGGCCTCCGGGGGGGGAAGATTTTGGGGGAGCGGTGGCCTTACTGCCCCC
>NW_008824766.1:299191-301359 GCF_000699105.1 Pygoscelis adeliae | reverse complement strand
CCCACCCAACCACTTGCCGCCCCCTGCCGCTGCTGCTGTCTCACCCTTCGCAGCAGCAGCTCACCAATCGCAGGGTGAGGGAGACCGCTCTGAGCCAATCCGGAGCTGCCACCTGTCAGCTGTCCCAGCCAATCAGGGGCAGCCCTACCCCCCCAAGGGGTATAAAGGCCCCTCAGTGCTGGGGCTCTGTCTGAGGGTGGAGGAGCGATGGTACGTTGAAAGAGCCTCCTGGCTGTAAGGTCCCGGGGAGGATGCGGGCTCGAAGGTGGCTCTTCATGTCATTTGGTGCCCGATGCCACACGGGGCCTTCTGGGTGCATCCGAAATGCTGCAGGGATTGCTCACCTGGATGATGTCTTGGGATGGGGACCGGGAGCAGCAGGTGCCCCTCAGCAGGAGAGGGCTTGCAGGAGTCGTGCCAGCTGAAGGCACCTCCGAGGATGTCTTAGAAATGGTCTCCTTGGTGAGCCGACCTTGTGCCAGGGGCTGCCCGCTGGGATGTGGGGAGTCCCACCTGCCTCTGGTGCGCAGAAGACGATCTCCACCACTGCCTGGTGACCAGAGCCAGGCTCTGTGGGGGCTGATGCCACGGGACTGGAAGTGAAGAGCGTATGGCCTTTGGGTGCTGTGGTGCTGGGTCCCTCACCCAGGACTTCACAGGTCGCATGTTCAGCTGCAACCTGCAGAGCAGAAGTACTGCTTGTGCTGCCCCTTGCCTGCAGATGTGACCCATGCGTCATGGACAACTTGATTCCTGGTTGGACTGCTGGTCGTGCTGGTCCTGGAGACCACGGAGGTGAACGTCTGAAGCTGTTCTGGAGTGCGCTAGCTGGCTACTGACCATCGAAGATAGCCCAGGTAGCTCCCAAACATAGTCGTCGGGAGAGCTGCAGGGTGCCTCGTATAAGCCTGGAAGGCCAATGTGCACAGGTGGCCACTTGGACCAAGGGCAGCCCTTCCCAAGGACTCTGCTGTGGCTGGGCCTCAGCTGGCACGACGGTGTCCTGTGTGTGGCTGAACAACCAGGTGAATTGAGAGCAACTTCCACGTGGTCAGCCTGAAACGCAACGCACCGGTGGAGCCATGCTACCAAAGGTCACAGCCAGTGTAACCAGTGGGGCTGAGCCCATGCCCTGCGGGCAACTGGACTGGGTATGGACCAGCAGACCTACCTCCAGTCCTGACCTCCTGCCCGTAGCAGGTTAGGGCCTGTTTCATCAGCTCAAGCTTGTCCTGCACCAGCTGTAGCTTTCAGTCCCTCAACCTCATCCAAAAATCTTCTTATTGTATCTTGACAACCTTCATGAAATTCGGAGCACCTTGAGGGCTTGCTGGAGAACCTGCCTGTGGGCAATGCAGGACTTGGACTCCAAGCTAGACATGGGCTGGGGCTACTGGTGCAGTTTGTGTCTGGGCAAATAATTGGCATCTACTTGAGAGTCTGATGAGTGAAACTGCCTTCCAGGCATGACTCCTCAAGATCACAAACACAGAAGGGGCGTTGCTGTTGAAAATAAGACATGAAGAGCTGCTCCTCTGGCAGAGCAATCGCCATCCGCCTCAGGGTGCATGGTGTCCTGAGGGAGCGGACCCCTTGGGAACGGGCTGGGGAAGCCTGGGGCCCTTGGCTGGTCTTGGCCCATCCCACATAGCAAAGATGTGCCTCCTAAGTGGCGTAGGGATGTTTGTGTGCTTGCCCGGAGAGCTGTCTGGCACAGGCGGGAAAGCCCAGCCCACGCTGAAGAGCAGATGTGGGAGATCTGGTTCCTGTCTCATCCCTGGCTGCCATGGCCTGTCCCCCTTGGTGAGCTCTGGTCCTGGACCCTGACTTGGCAGCTGTGGGGACTTGGCAGTCCCCAGCCCAGCAGAGGTCCTCGAGATCTGAAACCCAGAGGGATGCTAATCCCTGCTGCAAGCTCTCCTTGGGGCCACCACCCTTCTCCTTCCCTGCTCCAGGGTGGCAGCCTCAGAGAGGGAGCACGGCTGGGGTCCTTGCGGCTCCTCCTGCACAGACACTGGGAATCCTCCATCCTTCCATGCACTGATGGCTGGTCCCTCTCGTCCAGCTCACCTGATCCTCTCCGGAGAGGAGGAGGAAGGGCTCCGGGGGACCCTCAGCTTTGCATGCCCCAAGGAGGGATGTGGCTCCTGTTCATGGCTGGCTGGGGA
>NW_008824766.1:298326-299118 GCF_000699105.1 Pygoscelis adeliae | reverse complement strand
GGCTGGCGGGGGAGCCCCAGAGGGAGTGGTGGGGGATGGCTGGGGGTGGTGGGGCTTGGAGGGCCCCCCTGTAGTGCCACACTACATGTGATCCAGGAAAAGACCTGGGAGGAAGCAGCGAGCACCGTGCTTCGGAGCAGCTGGGGATCTGGGGAGGCTCTTGCATCCCTTTCCTAAGGATGCAGTGCAAGTGGGGCAGCTGGGGGACATGAAAGTTCAACCCTATTAGCCCCTGGAGAATCCACAGGGATGGAGACCTCTGACTGTAAATCAGCAGGGATGGGGCCTTTGCACGTGTCCTTCCTTCCCAGGAGACAGGCCTGAAGGCGAGGGGCTCTGCCTCTCCCTGCATGCCAGCGGGGTGTCGGGTAGGGATGTGGGTCCTCCTGCTTGCTTTGGGCGTGGGGGTGCCCCAGGCTCTCTGGGCACCTCTCTGGCCCCCTCTCCTTTGCTGCAGGCACAGCAAGCTCCCAGCCCTGGTCTTTCAGGGAGCTGGAAACCAGCACCCCTCTTTCATGACTTGGGGTGGGGGCGTGCAAGGGGTGATGCAGCTTGTGCCCAAAGCTGGAGACCTGGATGCTCGGCTGGTGCATGACCCATGGGCAACGCTGAGGAGGGCAACCTGTAGCAAGTGTGAGCCACCCACTCCTCGGCCAGCAGCCCGGGCACTGCCAGCCCCCGGATCCACTGGTAGGGAAGGGACGTGGCTCCAAATTGCCCGGCTGGGGTGGCAGGGAGTGTGGTCCCGCATGGGGCCGGGGAGCCTGCTGGGCCCGCCCAGGGTTGGCGTCA
>NW_008824766.1:297374-298282 GCF_000699105.1 Pygoscelis adeliae | reverse complement strand
CATGGGGTGCACCCACCCCGCAGGGATGGGTGCAGAGCCAGCAGCCCAGACTCCTGGCGAGCCAAACCTCAGCCAGTGCAGGGCAAATCCCCCTTAGCCCTGCTTATCCCCCCCCAAGGCGAGGATGTGCTGCTTCCCTGGGGACACCCCCAGCACAAAGGCCTGTCCCCAGGACAGACTGTGGGAGCAAGCCTGTAGCTCCAGGCCGATGTCCCGGGGGGTAAGCAGTGGGCAGGAGGGGGCTGTGGGGCTCTGCTGTGGGGTGGGGCAAGCGCAGGGGCACCTGCCCCCAGGCAGGCACTGGAGCTGCTGCTCCCTGCCCCTGTGCGGCACCATGGGGTGGCCGTGGAGCACCCCACAGAGAAGGCTGGTCCCCAGTGAGGGCTGGGGACTGCGTTAGGCTGTGGGGAGCCCCACCAGGCTGTTAGCCATGGCCTTGGGCTCTTGAGGCTTCTCCTGCATCCTGCAGCTTGGCAGGGGTAGGGCTGAAAGAGGGATGAAGGCAGGCGTGAGGCACGGAGGTGTCGGTGCCTGTGGGAGGTGCTGGGTCACCTCACCCGGCAGTGGGAGCAGCCCTGGTCCTAACCGTTTGCCTGTCGGTACCCCCGGGGGCTCTGGGCTGGCACGGGGCTTGGCACGTCCAGCCCAGCGCAAGGGCTGCTTCTCTCTTGGGGCAGAGTGGGTGGCACGTCCTGTCCTGGGTGGCCCACCAGCCTACATAGTATGGGGCTGGCCAGCCCGGGCTGGCCCTCGGTGGCTCTCCTGGGGTCCCTGGCTGACGCGGTGACCCAAGCTACTGTCCTCCCCGCTCAGCCGCCAGCACTGTGCAGGCGCTGTGCAGTCCAGAGCAATATTGCTGTATTGCAGCACCATCTAGTGCTGTGGGATGGGGAAGCCCGGCACCGCAC
>NW_008824766.1:294925-297054 GCF_000699105.1 Pygoscelis adeliae | reverse complement strand
TTCCTGCAAGAATCCCGGGATGCATCAAGGGGTGCAGACGTTCCCAGTTCCTGAGCCAAATGTATCTGGCCTCAGCTGCCGGTTTTGCCACCTCCTTCCATGGAAACTGAGGCCTCTGCACTCTCCTCTGACCACTTTTGCTTCGTTATCAGCCAGATGACCCTGACTCCTTAAGTCCCTCGCCGTCAGGGTCTTCACATCGCTCCCATGGCTTCCTCCTGCATCCCTGGCGGTTTCTTGGTGTCCGTCTTCCATAGCCTGAGCGTGAGCCCTTCCCACAACTTGTCCCTGTTCCGCTTTTGCACGCCCAGGGCAACGCGAGGCCTTTCCAGCCCAGCTTTTTGGACGCTGGGAGAGCTTTCCACAGCACCGTCCTGCCATCCACTCCTCCCCTTGCTCTGTGTCCCCAGCTCGTCCCTTCTCAGCTCATCATCCCTCCTGGGTGCCTGCCACGCTCCCCACCCTGCCCAGCCCCCGGGCGCTGGGGGAGCAGGCAGGATTTTTGGCGCAGAGAGGGTGGTGCAGGCAGGATTTTGGCACAGAGCTGTATCCCGTAGGAACGGGATGCTCTGCAAGAAGGGCCATGGCGATGGCTGGCCCCATTCCCCTCCTGCGGCAGGGGATGCCAGTGGTGAAAGCCACCGTGGATGTGGATGTCACACATGCAGATGGGCGAGGCGGGTGCTGAGCCCCAACAAGGATCGCACCCGGGTCCCATGGCACTGAGGGCTGGGGCGGGGGGCTCCCTAGGGCGGGAGGAGTGGTGCACCTTGGACTGAAAAGGGGCCCTTTGGGTCCTGCCTCTGCCCCGGCTGCCCCCCTGTCTTCCGGGATGGATGGGACTGCACCAAAGTCACCTGGCAGCCCTGAGGTCCCTGTGTCCAAGAGGCTCAACGCCTGGCTTGGGCTCTGCCCGTACTGTCCCGGCGACCCAGGAGCGGGGATCTCTGCCCCCAAAAGGGGACAGGGGGACCCAAACCTTCCCAGCCCTCCTGTCCCCCTCCCAGTGCTGCCGGGGGAGGATGGAGCCGGGTAAGGTGGAAGGAGACGGCGCTGACCCTGCAGGCTGCCACGCGCTGCCACGCGCTGCCTGCACCTGCAGGAAGGTAAGAGTAGCAAAGCAGGGACCGAACGTAATGTGGCTCTGGGCTGTTTGTGCGCCTTTTGTTCGCCAGTAACCTTCGTGAATCAGCTAATTAACCGCATTAGGACGGCTCTGCTTCCCCGCCTGAGTGTTATTGGGCAGGGCAGATCTGGGGCAGCGCGCCAGCAGGAGCCCCGGTCGGCTTTGCTGGGCGGTCAGGCAGCTTGAGAGCCCCTGCGGCGGCCGGGGAAGGCACCCGGGAGGCAGCCGGGGTAGGTAACACCCCGGCAAGGTGCTGGCAATGGGCAGTGAGGGAGAGAGCGCCTGGTGCTTGCTATGGGGGGGGCGGGAAGGAGCTGGCCCTGTCCTTCATCACAGCATGGAGGTGAGAGCCTGATGCACCTGGGGTTATGTTCCTGCTTCACAGCCAGCCCCGAGTCCCATCAGCGGGTGTTTTTCATTGCCATAAGCCATGCCTGTGCCTTGGGGAGCCTCTACTGATGGCTGGAGAGGGGGTGGGCGCGATGGACCCCAAAACCAAGCAGAGAGCTCCCCTAAAGCCAAAAGTGTGTTGTGCATCACCCTCCTCCTGTGCTGCCTTGCTGCTTTTACCCAGCAGCTCTGCAACACCCTGGCTTGGAGGGCTCCCAGACAAAGACGTGGCTGAAGGGCAGCGAGGATGAAGTTTTCTTTTTACAAGCTTCACCCCAAATCTCTCCGTGCCAGCCCCCCAGGCTGTGCGTGGCCCCAGCTCTCGCCTGCTTCTCTCTCCCTCCTTCCTCTGCTTCTGGATGTGCCCCTGTGGCTTCTGGCCGTGTGTCCAGGCTCTGCAGGGCCACCCTGCCCTCGCCGCCAGGTTTCTGCAGGCTGCCAGGGTGGCTCACAGCCCTCCCAATGTCGGGGGCGAGGCCTGCGCCACAGCCGTCCGGCTGGTGGGGAGCAGCCTCCTGAGCACGTTCCCTGCCCTGAGGCTCTTGCAGAAACAAATGCCCTCTGCGTGCCGGCGGCTGGGAGGCCCTCGGGCCCGGCCCCGGGGCGGGGGGGG
>NW_008824766.1:294488-294862 GCF_000699105.1 Pygoscelis adeliae | reverse complement strand
GGCTGCTGCTGCTGAATCCAGCTGGTTCCCTCTCCCCTGCACCGCTCGGCAGCAGCTCCAGATGAGCTGGGGTCTTTGTGAGCAGCTGGGCTCTGGGAAGGGCGCTGTGTGGGGAGAGGCTCCTCGCCTGGCCCAGCCAGGTCCCACCCCCCCAAAACTGCCTGTCTCACCACTGTGGAGCCCTGCCCTCATGCAGAGCCTGGTGCGTGGACCAGGCTGGGGAGGTTTCCCTGCCCCAGAGATGCCTGCCGGGGCTGTGAGTTTCTGGATGGGAACTTTTTTTTGGTAAATAAAAGGGACAATCACTGTGTTGCTTCCCGCTCCCAGGGCTCCCCCATCCGACTTTGCGCAGCGGCTAGGGTGGGCCGGTCCTC
>NW_008824766.1:253112-293651 GCF_000699105.1 Pygoscelis adeliae | reverse complement strand
ACCCCCCCCCGCGGGGACCTCCGGCGTGTGCGGCTCTGCAGGGAGGGCATCCCCGCAGGCGCCTTCCTCGCCGACAAGGTTAAGTGGGTGCGAGAATTCAAAGCTGAAAAAGGCATCCAGGTTAGATTCAGTCCCGCTGGGAGCATCCCTCTGCTACGGGGGCAGGGGCCCCCCGGCACCCGGTTGTAGCTCAGCTTGGCGAGAGGAGACACCTTCCCCCCGCCTCTGCCAGCCCCACGCTGTGCGTGTCTAGCAGAGCAGCTATCCTAGAACATAGAGGTACCAGCTCTCAAGACCCTCGACCTTTTATATTTTTCCGTTTCGGACACCTTTTGTCTCTCCCCTTTGACGGAGACCACAGTCACTGGGTGTCGTTCACGCTGGGTGCAGAAGGCAGTTTCGGTTGATCCCTTTGTATAAAGGCTGGCCTAGGACGGGTCACGCTGCTGAGAAGACTCTGCCCTGCGAATCCAGCAGGCTGAAATCCATCAGCGAGGTCTCTTGAGAAAGCTGCTACAACGGAGAATGCTCTTCTCATGGGGATTAATGGTCCAACTTCAATTCACCTGAAAAAAAAAAATTACACTGTGTCCCTCCCACATACACCCAGTGGCTGAATTCAGGATCTGAAATGATGCGTTTCATCTCCCTGTGATTCTCCTGAGAATCTCAAGCCCAGCCACGAGACAGGCTGGCCAAGGTGTCGAGCGATCATGTTTAAGATGATGTTTAAGAGCAGAAGCTGGAGATGACCCCTTCCCGAGATTTACATGCGCTAGAGCTAATTACAAATGACCAGGGGAAAGAGGAGCGGTAGGGCTCGAGAAGCAAGAACCGAGAAGCTCGATTGCCGCCGTGCGTCGTTAAAGCCGTGCACGCGTGGGGATTGTTGGTATCAGCAACCGCAGCCACAGCTGTGCTTCAGGGAGCTCAGCCCAGCACAGGGCTGATGCCGGTGGGCTCAGGGGAACACATGTTTTCCGGAGGGGTTTGAGTGTCCCCGGGAACTTAGAAGAGCAGAACGGCGTGCAGTGCCGCTCAGGAAAGCGGTGACTGGGCAAACAGGACAAACTGCCCCGAGGGATGAACGAACAGAAACGAGGCCAAGGAGAAACCTTGGTCAGAGCAGTCAGGAAACCTTTCCTACATGGTCAGCTGGAGGAAGAGAAATTCCACAAGGATATGGGGGCTGTGGAAAGCCCTGATCTGCTGCTGGCTTGAGTGACAGGAGTATGTGCCTGCTGCAAGGCATTTTTATAACAGAAAGGAAAACGCACAGAACTAACATTTCTTCCCTTCTTTGGACGGTAGGAATGTTTTAATTGAGAAATTTGTTTTAATTACATTAGGTGATATCACAGTCTATTTTACAAGTTCAGGGTAAGAGGATGTGTGGACCAGTTACACAGAAATCCAGTGAAAGGATAAAAACCTACAACATGAGAAAAATGAAAAGGTTAACTTAATCCCCCAAAAATGAAACGCATTGAGAGTTTGGTGTGAGTGGAAATGGGAGATTATACCAGGATCCAGAGAAGTACAAAGGGTGAGACTAACATAATTTACAGTATTGGTTCTGCATGACCATCGTTTGCCCGTGTTCAGAGACAGCCTCTATTCCCCAGTGCCTCGCTGAGCAGATGGTCCTGTCTCTGAGGGTTTGGTCTGGTCTTGTCAGAGGAGAAAGCAAAATAACTGATGGGCAAAGGTCACAACCAACGTTGAGCTGGTCCCCAGGGTCACCGCCTACAGGAGTGTCTTCCACTGGATAGTCGGGGGGTTCTGCACCAAGAACTGCATGGAGGAAAACTAAACAGCTCCAAAAAGCCCCATCTCAAACGTAGAAAAGTCTCACTCTGGAAGTGCTTACGAGAAGGTCGTCATCATAGAATTTGGTTTCTATAATAACATTACCACTGCGGAAGGAAAAGAGAAAGAAGAGGTATTAGAAGAGTGCATGAACGGTAGAAAACGACTGCTTCTCTCAATGTTCTCACAAGCCTGGGCTGACGTCTTACCCCCCGCAACACGAGCTTTGGTTTGGAGCCGCACGCAATGAGCACTGTGTCCTGATCTGGGGGCCATCATCTCTCCACTGCATTCCTACATGGAGCAGTTCCCCCCATCCCTCCCTTGTCGCCCCCTTTCTGGGCACAGTACCACGCAGGCTGCAGAGTGCTCTCAAACAGCAAACTTCTGCTCACTTCTATTGCTAAAAATAAACTAGCAGTCCCAGCACCTTCAGGCCCCTCTCTCTTGCAGTAAATCGTGAAAACCGATGGGAATTCTTTTTTTATTCCCCATCTCTGTCCTCTAGTGCTGAGCAAGCTGCTTCAACCAACTTAACATGTCATTTCCCTCAAGAAGTGCTTAAATGCAAACGCACAAGCATATTTTATACAAAGTGCAACGGAAATGTAGATTTGGGCGTGACAAAAGCTCTGGTGATTTAAGTTGCTGACTTTGAGATTTCGATAGACAAAGGTAAGAACTTCGGGGTCACTACAACACCTGGACACCTGAGCAGTGTGATCTGGCCATGTCAAAATAACCTGGCTCTTGAAAATCAAAGCAGCAGTTCCATCTCCACTGTGGCTCGTGGTATCTGTAACGCTGGCAAAGCTAAACATGGCAAGAGCGTAAGGTTTTTGCTGTGGTGTGGACAATGCTTGAATTCAAACGTCCCGGAACGTTCTCAGTCTGATATTCAGTCATCCCGGGAATCCTTTGCGCAGGGCGCCTTGTTAGCACCAAATACCCCATCTCCGTTCTCTCCTGCTATGGAAACATCGAGACAAACATGAGGTCTTTGGGACATCAGAAAGTGAGGGGCTCTCCAAGTCTTGGCAGCTGAAAAAAGCTGACTTCTTTGGGCCACAAAACCCCCTTTGGGTTTCTTCGGCCTGGTGATTCTACTGAAAAGCCTCAAGAATGACTTTAGGACACCTCCATGAATAGGAGAGAGATCTGGGCTGCCCACTACAAGTGGACAGACTCCAAGGAAAGAATGGGACACTGGAAAATCCTCAAGGTCACTTGAGAACTGGACTCTCACAACTCCCAGTCCTGAAAATGCCTTGATTTCCCGAGATGGTCAAAACCAACTTGTCAGATGCCTTTGTTTCTTTACTCCGATTCCCAAATCTGGCTCCTCCCGTACTGACTGAAAGCTGCCAGCTCTGGGAGCCGGGGACGTGTGTAGCACCTATGAGGTTCTGAGCAGATTGTGCCAGGGAGCACTATTTGAACACCGATGTTCTCTTCTGAGTCCGCTCTCTCTCTGAAATGTGCTGTGAATAGAAATCAGTGACGGCAGTTCCCATCCCGGTGCCTTCTCTATGCGACTGGCTTTCCTCCAGACAGGGAACGAGAGGGAAAACGCTGGAGAGGAAGGTCTTCCAGAGGACACAGTGACCTTGCAGTGAGACTGGCTGCTCCCTGTCTGCCTCTTGTTGGCAGGAGGATTCCCATACCCTTCTGTCTCTGCTGGCAACGTGCTCCTCGTGTGCTTGCCAGCACCCATCTAGCACTGCAGGGAGGGCAATGTTCTGTCAGTGATTACAGCTTCCCAGGGGCCTCCCTCAAGGAGCCCTTTCCGTCATCCCACCAAAGCTTGTACTTTGCTGTCCACACTCAGAGCAATGCCCAGCGTGCATTATTCATAATACTCAGAAGTCAATGTGCAAACAGCAGCCAGGACTAGACGTTTCTGAGGAAGGTGTGTGAATCCCATTACAGGTGACTGTAAAATGACTGTTTCCTACCTGTTAAGGGTATTTTATCCCCAGATACAACTCTATATGACTAAATGCATAGTTTATAATCCAATGTAAAAGACACAAAGCTTGCCAAAATGGTACAGTGATGAAACAAACGCTAGAGCAGCTCCTATGAGTGATACATTGCATGAAAAACAACCACCTTGGACAAGAGTCAGTGATCAATAGCTGAATTTGAAAACGGCCCAAACATCTTTTTTTTTTTCCTGGATGTAAGGCATATTAAGCTGCAAAGCATGTTAAAATCCTTTCACGGTTCACCTTTCAAAAAAATTAAGCAACTCTAATAAAGGATCAGTTCCACTTTCTCCAAACTTTTATTGCTATATCAATGCAAATTGGACCTATGGGAAAGAAGGTAATGAGGTTGGCTTAGCCCCTTTTATCTCTCAACAGCTAACAGTAGTGAACGGTGATTCAGAGTTGGTAGCAACTCCCTCTCTTCATTCCCACTGTGGCCCCCAAGGAAATGCCACACACGGCTTTTTCTTTGCCTGCTCTCAGATTCTGTAAGCCCAAGGCACTCACGTTAAAACGTTAGCTGGCATCATCTGTGATTCAGGTGCTGCCTCTATCAAGGACTGCCAAGTGTTTGTGGAGTTAGGAATCACAAAACCGAATTCAAAGAACCATTCTGCAAAGTAAAAAGAAGATCCAGAGGCACTTGAAAGAAGATAAAATCCATAAATGGTCCTTTTGCTTTTCACCTGACAGGCTGGGGAACTCCCTAAACTGTCCTGCTGTGCTGCCAACATTTTACATTGAAATTACTTTGTACAGCTTAAACTGCACTGAACCCTGCCCTCCTCTTAAAGCAGATACTCCCTTTCTAAAATAGCTGATGGTAACGATAAAGCCACGCCACTTCCTTAGCATTCAGTGGAAATTTCATCACACCTAATTGGGAACAGGGAAACCACATTCCCCCTCCTGCAGACATCCCCCGCATCCAGCTGAGACTAAGCGTACAACTGGTTGCCCAAAAGGCAAGGCGCCCAATGTTTTATCTCCCCCTCCTCCACCCCAGATTAATACTACAGCGAGGGAGATCAGATGCGCAGCTACGGAGTCACACGGACAATACTTGGTGGCACTGCTGTAACCAAAGTAAACCAGAGGCTCCTTTAGTCCGGCCTCCAGTCTGGTGGTGGCCAGCACTAGGTGCTTCCGAGGAAGACGCATGAATCCCCATAATGGGTGACTCTAAAATAACCTGTTTTCTTTCCTCAGGCAGCCTGCGTTGGATTTATGCCCTGAAGCATGATTACCCAGATTTTTTGCTTACATAATGAAGTGTTAATACACTTATGAAATGCTATCCCTAATACTGTGGCCCAGTAGTCCTGACAAGATGAGTGCTTCAGTGCTACTCTGAAAAATCAAAATCACCACCCATTTTAGTTTCTCTAATCCCCGCCACGCTGGGGGTCACTCCCTGCGCTGCAGCAGGACTGCACACAGAGCAGATGCATACCTTCTAGACACTGCCCTTTGAAATAAACTTTCTGTTCCAGTCGGAATTTTTCCATTTGTTCCGCTGAGGAGAAGTTTAACTCCCGAGACACTGCTTTGCATTTCAAGATTTTTTTAGGAACTCGAGCTGTGAAACAGATAAAGAAGCATTATTTGGACACAATAAAACAAACCCAGCTGCTTCAGGTGCTGTCATAATATACTTTGAAATAATGATTAGTGCTAGTACAAGATCATAGTAGCAGGAGAAATGAAAACACAAAGGACTTTGTTTTTACATTTGCAGGAGTGAAATCCAAGATGCAAATTGCTTAAGTATCTTGCCCAGAGCCAGGAATGAAACTTGTGACAGAACCAGGGATACTACACTGACCTCTCAGACTCCTGGTTCTTAGCTGTTCATTACTAAAAGACACAAGTCTTCAGGTAAAAATATGAGATGCAACTTAAAATTCTACTTTAGGAAGTGTGTTGAAGATCACAAGCAGCCGAAGGGCTGCTTAGTACACCAAGCATGTTAGCCCTTCTCACTTCTCCTTCCCTTTCAGACTGTGCATCTCCAGCAAACCACAAACGGCTATTTCTCAGCCCAGCAGCACTGTTTCAGCCGTCTCACATAGCTCTGAGGTCGTCCTGTAAAAGTATACAAAATGCCTGTTCCTCAAACACTGAGACCCACCGAGGCAGTGAAGTCAGTACCAAACTAGAGAGTTTAAGAGAGAGAGAGTAATTTGGCAATCCGGGGTATCTGGGCTCTTGCAATGGGTGAGACACCAACAGCAACTGGCAAACTGTACCTACTAGATATTTCATAAGGCTTTTTTCAGAGGTGGAGGAGTAAGAGAAGGGACAGTTTGGGAGCATTGATTAATATGCTGAAAGGTCCTAATCAGGCGAATATGGGGGGGGAGTCAATATACTAAAAATCTCCCAAGCCCATCATACTTCAGTGATGCGATTGTACATAATCCTTCCTGCGTATTAGAAAATGTTTCATGTAAATTTATTAGAAATAAAGAGGGGAGGGAATACAGCTGGCATGTGCTTTATGAGCCAAACTGTTCCTAAATGGAAAACGTATCAAAACATCCATGAGCAGACAGCAGGCTGCTGTTTAATAAAAAGTCTACCAAACCCCAGGCAAATCCATCTAATGTAGGACAGTTTAATGGAGTAGGACCTTGATATGAAACCAATCTAGAGAGCTGGAGGGTTAGGGAATGTAAGCTACCATCCTATCCCATGGAGAAGTACACAGCCCACAGTTTGTTTAAAAAAAAAAGGTAAAAAAGAAAGTTAAAAGTGTAAGGGAAGAGTTTTAAATGTAAAAGCTCTCTAATTATTTTTAATCTTTTTTTTTTTTCAGCATAGAAACCTGCATGGCACCATCCTTTACTGCCCTCACATGTACAGGCTACAGCCTGTTGTGAATAAACATCCCTTTGCAGTTAAGTGTAAAATGACTTCTGCAATTTAGTAATTACATTTCTTTCATCCCCAAGACAGACTGCTGAGAATGTTTGCTTTAATATTGTAAAACTACAAATAAAAGGTTACTTTTAATACAAGTAGGACTGTGTAGTCTTTAAAACCCTGATCTAAGAGATTTTAATTGATATGTATACCATCAAGCAGAAAATTTTAATTGAAATTATTTATTTTAAACTCATTTTGCTTTTATACCTCTTTTTCTCCATTGAAAAGATAGAAGAGAAAGAAGTTTCATTCTCATC
The DNA here is from genome assembly GCF_000699105.1 of Pygoscelis adeliae. NCBI lineage: Eukaryota > Metazoa > Chordata > Aves > Sphenisciformes > Spheniscidae > Pygoscelis > Pygoscelis adeliae. The sequence goes on along the minus strand of NW_008824766.1, from coordinate 286,666 downwards.
ATTTAGGACCATTTTAAAACATGCTGAAATGCAGGTAAGCATAGACTTTATCCTAAATTTAGTGCTGCTTTTTGTTAACCTGAGGATATACTACACCTGCACATTTATTTAAGCACTTACATAGCTAACGTACATTTAGTCAGATACTTAATTCTATTAGATTAGAAAGTGATGAATGACACATTTCTTATTTACTTAGCAAGTAATTTTGGGTCCAACTGCATTTAGTTAGAAACTGAAATTCAATTAAAATACCTGTATCATTATGTTTTCATATAGTTTAATAAAACTACCTTAAAAATTTGGGATGTGTAAGAAATCAAGCTACCTTAGCCAAACTTCTTTTATATTTCAGACTACATCTTTTCTTAGATAACGAAAGGATTATTTGTATTTCCTGAATGAAAGCTGGCTGTGGCGACTGGGAACAACACTGGGGATTCTACAAGTGCTAGACCTCAGCAGCTCACTCCAAGATTTGCTTGTATACTGGAAGAAACAAAACTTTACGGATTTGCGTCTCCCAGATTGCCTCCCAGTTTTGAATGCACTGTCACTGAATTGACCCGACTGAGTACATGGAAAAGCTCCTGCTGTCAAAAGCTGGTTTAGATCGTTAATTCCAGTTTCAGGTGCTCAGGCAGTGATTTGCACTACTTTCAGCGGTTTAACGTTAAGACTTCAGCAGCAATCCAATACCACATTAATATTCTTCTTATTTAATCTAAGTGGTAATAGAAAGTTTAGGTCGTAATACAGTATCATTATTTGAAACTTAAGAGTTCATTTTTTAAAAAAACCTGTACTTAAATCAAATGGAAGCCCTGTTTAAAAAGCAAATAGAAGTCCTGTTTAAAGGGAATATATTTTATTCGCTCTGCTACATATTTGATTCTTTGTTTGCTATGTCTAGACTGTGATTTGCCCTGAATGGCCACAAAACACACAAACACAAGTACTATTGAATGACTTTGAGACACATATGGCCTTCATTTTAAAACAATTATTCTGTTTGCCCTCACTGTTTCTGTTGCAGGATTGTACCAGAACCGCATTTCCCCACACCTTCTTTTAATTCATAGTCAGATTATCCTCCTTTGTTGGACACCTCTCCCCTTTCTTAGCCCATTTATTGAGAATAATCTATCCATCTCAGCCTTCTTTTCTTGCTAAGCCATACAAAAACGGCTTTTTTTCCTCTCTTCTCCTAAGAAAGACCATCCTCCCATCCGTAATCTTTTCAGTGGCTTCTCCTAATAGCTCTTCTCTGCACCTGTTCTAGTTTGCACTCATCCATCTTCTAGATGGATGACTGAACTGCACACCAGATAAGGTCTTAACAATTCCTTGTACAATGGGCATTAATCTCACGCCAGAGTATGCTTTAATTAATTCCCCAAGCTCCTCTGATGGAGGTGAGGGTTCCTGTTTTATATGTGAGAAAAATCTGAGACACAGTGAGGTGATACGATCTGCCAAAGTGAGAAAGATGGCAGGAAGGAAATGGGGCAACACAACAAACCCTCATGAGACACAGCTCCAGCTGTCCTCTCTCCCCCAAAGCACACCTTTCTGTAGTTTGCATTGAACCAAGGCAGTGCAACAGTCTGTTGAGACAGAATGAAGAGGATTCAAAGACTAGCCGTGCATCCAAGGAGAAGCTTTTGCAGCACAAAATCTGGGGAGATTGGGAATACTTTTGGCTGATTTTCTTCTGCTTTCTAAAGCCTGATTCCTCATTTCTCCTAGGTCTCCTGTTAGCTGCTGTGGGCATGCCAAATGTTACAGTTATATCAAGAAGGCACAGCATCACTAACCTGCAATTTAAGAAATTTAGTATTGAACTGATGAATTACCGCATTTCTTTTGAAAGTTGTATTTCGATTGCTTTCCTATAGGTGTATTTGAAAGGGCTGGAATGCTTTTCCTTAGTGTAGGTATCTCGTATGGTAAGCATGAGTAAGTATCTGTTAAGGCCTATCGGCAGAACTGTTTGCTGTTACCACTGGTATGAGAATGGGAGTACAAGTTAGCAAGGCTGAAGGACACAAAGCTTAGAAAATGTTCTTAGTAATCACCGAGTCATAGCTTTGCTTTCCTCTAGCTCTGACCTGCAACCTCTATTCCTGGCGTCAGGCCCCTCTTGAGCTGAGACAACCTACTACTGGTCCTAATAATGAGCTCTTGTCATAAAGCAGATGAATGTTGACTGGGGACCAAAGGAGGAGAAGGCAACTTGTTTCTCTTGCACCTTAAGCTGACTTTGAAGCCAAGTATATTGCTGGAAGACTACTGGACTCACAGTGTTTTGCCACAGATCTTCTGTACGCTCTCTGGGCAGAGAAGGATCTTTATACGCTGGTTGCCTCCTTCAGACACAACAGATTTTCCAGTTTATGGGAGAGGTAAGTCCTAGTAGTGCCAGGCAGAACTCAGTCCTTGATGTTTAACCAAAAATACATCAATGTCACCAGCATAATTAAATGATCAAGTTCACTCCACTTACTGGAGATCAGCTATGGTACTCACATAATAGAAAAGCCTTCAAAATTAATTCAGTGAGGTCAGACTCTTCACAGAGCCAAAGCAAAGCTCTTGTCCGGGGACGTTACCTATCACAGTGCTTTGTCACAAATGAGAAAGAGTAAGGGACAGTGAAGTCCTCTGCTACTCAGCGAATTCAGAAGTGGAAGGGCAACAGGCCTTCCTAGCAATGGTAGAGGGACAGAAGAGCAGAGAAAATGTGCCATGTATGCCATTTTAAAGCAGAAGTCAAATTTAGTGCAGGAGAATATTAGGACAGTTGTGGCCAGGCAAGGTAATAACTGTGTATGCTTCTTCCCCACTGATTGTCCATTTGACCTCTACCCTGACTAAACCCTGTTGTTATTCTGAGAAAAGTCAATATATTTTTATACTTTTCATTTTGGAACCAACCTAGCAAAGGTTGGCCACTCATTCCTTACCCAGCTGCGCTCCCCGCTTAGCATTGTTTAACTTGTCCCCTTTGCCAGCCACTGATCCACTCCCACCCTTCTCCACATGTCCCCAGGTTATTGTGGTGAAAGCCTCTGAAGATGTGAAGTCACAGCCAGGACATCTGTCCTTCAAAGCAGGGGTAAACTGGCAGCTCTGGCGACCCAGACATAGAGCACCACCCAGCCCCAAAATGCACAGGAAAGCCACACGGTACCTTCATGCTCCACTCCAGGTACAGACAGGTCTTCTGTTCCTTGCCAAAGGATTTTCCCTGTTTCTGCATCCCGCAGGTTCATCCAATTTCTGATTGGGAAGCAATTAAGGAAAACAAACTATCTACATCCCTAAATGCTGTGCCTACTGTTCTTTGCTAAGCCCTGAAATAGGCTACTCCAGCTGAGTTTCAATCATGTTTTCTGATTCTCAGGAGGCCAAGGAAAAGAGACACTTTTTCCCAGAAAATAAATGAACAAACCAGCCCTTGACCAGTATGAATGCAATGAGAGTTGTATAGTCACAGACTTAGTTTTCACTTCAGACTGAAGCTTGTTAACCTCATTTATCATTTTCCATTGCTTCTAAAGGATAAAGGCAATGTCACTGTGCTGCAGAGAAGCAAGAACATTACTAGCAATAACAGATAATTCTACACAAACAATTGCTGTTCTCCAGCATTTGAAAAATGCCAGACAAAGAAGTGCTTCCTATATAACATCAGAAAAACACCTGATCAAGCTTGTTTTCCTAGTTTACGAAATATTAATATCAAGGGTTGTTCTATTGCTGTTGACCTGGTAACTGCCACTCACGAGAATTCTTCAGCTGCTGAGCACTAAGCAAGGAGAGATCCTCTCTTTTCACTCTCAGCAAGTGAGGCTGTGCTAGTTTTCAAAAAGCCCAGATCAGTGAATTAGTCATTAAAGTTATAGGCAGGTATGAAATACATTTTCAAAGGGACAATTAATAATGATCTTAAGCACACCTTTGAAAAATCTCTCCCATAACGTAACTCAGACATTGACATATCAGAACAAGGAGCCTGCACACCTGCCTGATGCCATTTTGAACAGGGATATAGCTGTCAGCAAGCCCGAGGCCCCGCAGCAGCCTCCTGCTCCACAGCTCACCAGAGCAGCTCTGAGGAGTCACCGGCACAAATGTAAGCAGCCTAAATAGAGCAGGATCTGTGAGATAAGGCCACGCAAACCAACACCTTTCCAGGTGTTTCCTTTTGCTGGTTTATGGCAGTGCACCCTTCGTACTCAGTACTTCCTAGACAAGATACTGGAAACTATCTGGGAGAAGGGGAGAGACCAACTGCTCAAAGAACCGACTGGGGAGGTAGAGTAACATAAGGGGGACAATATGGATCTTGACGTAGGTATAAATAGGAGCTGTCAAGAGATATGCATATTGAACTCATCCTCTAACATACACAGTTTCCAGGCAGACTCACACAAACTCGTCACATTGATCAAAGTTTTCCAGAGCTCCAGGGAAGAAACAGATGCTTTAGCAAATTTTGTATTACAGGGTAACATTTGTTTTAAAATTATGTGTGTGGAGGAGTGAAGGGAAGATGGCTGCTTCAGTGCAGATGTGAGGAGCCTTTCCCTTCCTGAAAGCTGGCCAGACTTTCCATGTCCCACTGAAAGGGCAAGGGGGAGGAGAAAGGTGGGAATGCATGCACAGGGTCCGTTTACACAGGCATGGCCTTACAGCTCCCAAAACTTAGCAAAAACTTGGAGCACGGGAAAAAGGGGCGTAGGGCAGCCTGCTCATGTCCTTCTAGACTTGTTCTGTAGCACATAATATTTACCACTTGTTCTGGGATTAAGGCAGGGGAGAAAAGGGAAGAAGACGGAAAGCATCATCCCTGGAGGGCCCCATATGCCACCTCCATATCCTGGCAGAAAGCTGGAAAGTGGAGATCTCTCCTCAGCTACCAAACCAAGGGAGACGGGGGCTGTAGGCAGGCAAGTCAGAGAGAGAAAGTGAGCAGCAGCATGGCAAGAAGAACCTGCAGCAGGGCTGGGCACTTCATCTGGTGCTGGCTGGAAAACTCAAAGTCCCCAGCCAACGCAACCCACAGGATGGAACCGCCCCAACCGTAATTTAAAGTGTCCAAAAAAATCCACCATTTTTAGATACACCTTCCCACAGATAAACATACAAACTAGCCAGGGTGAAGCTGTTTGCATAGAAAGCAGTGTGCAATCTATCAAATACCATGTACGAGGGAAAAACAATAAATGAGACAATCCAAGCATCTCACTGACAAATTCATTTATCTTCACAACACCTTGCAATGCAAACACTCTTGACTATTAGCAGTACAGTAATTTAGTAAACTAGGCACTTGATTATGAAAAACCTATATTACTTTTAAAAAATTATCCCTTTCAGAAGTATTTACTTGCTGTTTGTTCACTATCAGTATCAGTGGGAATTACGAGCTCACAGGTCCGGCCATAGGCTGTGTAGTGCCAAACTGAGCAGTAGGCAAGGACCTCTGAACTGGAGATGAAACACTAACCAGAAGAGCAAACCCAGCATCGCACAGGAACTGATCCAGCCTCCCAAGTGCTATCCCAGCACTCTAACGAGTAGACCATCTTCCTTTTTCCCTGCCATGCCTTACCTTCCTATCCCTCTTCCCTTACCAATTTTTGGAGTACTCTGAAATCAGGTTTGCGATTTTCGAAAGTATTACATTAGAAGTGCCCTTCAAAGAATATACGTAGCCTCACAGCTTAATTGTTATCCTTACTTGAAATACATAGTTATAGAGTGATAGTGACCTACTATTTCTGGTGAGAGAAAACACTACTGTAGACTACTGACCTCTGTCGCTTCTTCCTATAAGGATTTATCTCTCAATCCAGTCCAAGAGAGATGATACAAGTTACGTTGCCATGCTGAACAATTTGGGGTGTTAGACTTCTATAAAGTGCTATCAGACTTTATTCTGTATTGATGTTCCACTGTAAGAGTAAGTCCATGCAGGACAGCCTGCCACATGCTTTGTATTCTGACTGTCAAATTAAAGCTGAAGAATAAATAAAAAGCTCAAGACTATATCCCTGCTAATGAGAGCATGCAGATAGCAATGCATGCCACAGTTCCTAGAAAATATCTTGTATTTAAACAATCTGGACATTGCTAACACATGTAATTTCCATATCAAATGAATAAAAGTTTAATGTCAATGTAGCAAACGCGTTCTGGCCTAGACAGATGCATGTGCCAGTTCAGGACATGGTTTTCCAACTTCTGCAAATAAAAAAATGAAATCAGCCTGCTATTCAGAGTGTATACACAGAGTTAAAATATGTGGATCCAGACATATTTTAAGGGATCAGAATACTCTAGACAGTTCCTAAGTTTTTTCCCAGTAACTAAGCATTATTAAAAGGGAAGAACAAATCATTGAATCTTAAAAGTGCATACACACAATCCTATTGGAAAAAACACTTCACGTTCAAGAGATTCATTCTTTTAAAAAAATAAATGTTTCAAAACAAACAGGCATCTGAAAAAAATTTCCTAAGTCAAAATTGAGATCATTTATAAAACTTAACTGTGATGGAATTAAAAAAAAAGGCAAAACCCATCACAAGCGATTTTTTGGCAAGGGAATACCTGACAAAGCAGCAGCTGTACTGCTTACCTAGTTAGTAGCTTATCACACTATTTCTGTCATCTTGGATAGAAAGGCTGGTGTTAGGACATACCCCAGAGTGAAGAAAATGGAGATCTTGAACGAACCCCCCCCACACTGTTATCTTCTAATGTGTTTAATTGGTTTAAGATTCTTCCATCCCAGCATGAGAGATATTGTTACTAAAAATAAAAAGTGCTCCATCTTCCGAGCAGCAGTGGAGACCTGCAGGCAGGATGAAGAGGGCATTTTAAATATTATTGAAAAGGAGAAAGTAAATTAATATAGGTTTAACACAATTAGTCTTTCTGAAGAGGCTCTTGTCAAGCCACCTGGCAGGGTAGCTAAGGAGAGCAAGTAGAGAGCCAGGCAGTTACAGCTTTGTGAAGTTAACATATATGAAAAAAAAAGGAAGAACAATAGTATATTCCTAATTCAGCTTCTCATTCTAAAATCACAAGAACACTCTTACACCATTAAATTTACATTCTCCTGGATTTTCTTTTTTTTTCTGTAGGAAACAATGTCTGATTTAAGACTCAATAGATCAAATACTCTTCAATCCTGAAGGCAAGGAAGGATTAGGTAGGACAGCAGAAGGAAGGGTGTACTGTTGATCTATTTATATTCCACCACTTACTGGGTCAGCAAAGTCTTACATAAAAGCTTTGTAGTAGCTGGAATTTGACTTGCTTTATATACATGACATGAATTAGCTTCCGCACAGACCTACTTTGCTTAGCCTGATGAAGGGAAATGGTTTGTGCATTTCTAAATCCAAGTTTTGTTATCTTGAATACCTCTGATCTCAGAACAGAAATTCTTTCTTTTTTGTATCTGTCATAGACATCACTCCTTTCAAACAAATCAAAATATACATACTTATCTTTAAGTGCTTTAGCATTGCAAAAGATTCCCATGTATTACCACACTGGTAATTAAGAATAACCTTGAAGGAAGAGAATGAGTACAAACAAAATTAATCATTAGAGTAGTATGGAGTTAAAGAAGTTCTGCCCCAATCTCCCTGACTATTATTTGTATGTTGCAATGTTTAGCACTTTTTGAATATCTCAACAGCTGCAGCAAATGGTAGGTGTCATTTCTTCCATTAAAATGGTCCATTTTTCATGGATTTTATTCCTTGCTGTCTACACCATTCTAAAACTTTAGGAACTGCTGCATTCTTATCTTTCATAATAAAAGCAAGCCTAATGTCCACAACCACTCCTGGAAGGGAAGGTCTTTCATCATCTTTGCCGGCTTTTTTTTTTTGTACATGAAATGCAACGTTAAGAACAGTTCACTACATGCCAGGTGCAAACAGGATCTCAACGATTACATGTTAATAAGAATTTTCCTATGGGATAAACAACAGAGAGAAGGTGGAGAAGGTGGAGCTAAAAGCCCTGAACAATTCAGATTTACATCTCTGTTGCAGACCCAGAAAAGATTCTGACTGGAACTGCCCAACTTTCACTCCTGACTTTACACTGTCTGTCATGAAAAGCAGACACAACCAGGCACTCATGACATGGGCGAGCATGTTACTTTAAAGAATGTTACAGGTAAGTAAAGATCAACCTTTAGGGATTATATTTTTATCAGACATCTTTTCCCAGAAAAATATTTGCATCTCAGTTGTTTCAATCCAGTCTGAGGAGTAAGGACCAAAATAAGTTATGCAAAATAACTACCAAACTACAGGATTATGAAGTAGACTACCCAAACGGCCTTATGCTTCTACTCCACTCATGCCATTCGTCCTCTAATCTTTCCAATCTCTAATCTCACGTTTTATTACAACTCCCAAATCCCTCTTCCACAGAACTCTTAACTGTGTGCTTAAATTTAAGCATATGCACAGACATTCTGCTGAATCACGTCCTTGAGTTCACTCTGTTCGCACTCAAGAGAAATGCTGCCGTCTTTGGTGTTTAATAAACCTCAAGTATACATGTTGGCAGTGTGTTAAGAGAAAAGGAGCCTTTCCTCCTAGCCTAAGGCTGAAATTCAGTGCAAAATCATATCTGAAGGAACTGAATGAGCGTCCATTCATTCTGTCTAGTAACAGAAGTACCAAAACAAACACACAAAATGGAAGCTATTCCTCAAACATTACTGGAGCCTTTGGCTATAGCACTGTCAACCTCTCCTGCTTTCGACAGCAGCACACTCTCTTGGGTTCCAGATTAGGCAGAAAGCATGCTATGACAGCTCTTACAGGAGCAGGTATTTTTTAAAGCTCTGCTATTATAAACCAACTTTCCTGGAGTGACACACAAGATATGGGTTACTGTGCTTCTCCAAATGACAGGAGGTGCTGGGTACTGGAAAGGTGCTCTATTAAATCCTCAGATGGAAGGAAGCCAATTATCTCTTCAAAGCACTCCTGACACTCCTGTACTCACTGTAAAAGAGCCTGCTTTTAAAGTCTCCTGCACAGAACAAATTGCTGTGCAACAGAAGCCAGGGAGATCCACAGATTAATGTGAACCACGTGACAAAATGCAGCAAAAGTCCTCAGCGACCAACAAAGTAATTTTACAGCAAATTATGTAAACAGAGGGATATATTTAACAGCTATAGCATCATAGCAACAAACCCAACACAATATCATATACTCGTATACTTTGTACTCCCCTTTTTACCTTCCCCCTTACATCTTTCCTTGCAGATGCCATCTATATGGATCTTATATCAGCACATATTTTCATCTAACATCAGACAGTCCTGGTAAGCTGTTCTTGGCCTGTACTTGGAAAGACAGTCACACATATTACTTGAATACCATGTCAACCTTACCTTGATTGTAACAGAAAATTGTGCTAATAGGGCAGAAGTTAATATTGCTACATTATATTATATTAAGTAGACCTCAGATCATTTCTGCTATGCAGCAAGGTTGGTCCTGTTGTTAAGCTACAGTATTCACTGCTACATGTCACATTCTCCCTGTAAGAACTTAGCAAAGACACTCTCTGCACCTTGGGTAACCATTTTGAAGATGAGCTATGTTCCCACCATGAAAATATTTCCTGCCTGAACCTCCTAATATATATTATCTTATCAGGGCTCACGTTGAGGCAGACTGCAAAAGTCTACAACAAAAATGCAGCATAGGTCAATTCGTAGTCAGATCAGCTGCAAAGAGATGCTAATCAAACTGGAGTAATACAGAAGCCATTTAACTTGGCATACTTTGGAAATGCAGTAAAACCATGTCCAACGTTTGCTAATAAAAAATTTATGCAGACTATCCAGTTTAACATCTGCGTCTTTCAAACAGTTTAGGTTGAATAATACAATTATTATTCACTATTTCCATCAAAAAGGAGAATTAACATACATCTCTACTCCATAGCATCCTAGTGACATCACATAGCAGAATAAGGCACAGAGTTTGCTTTCAGGTAGTTTACATTTAATTTTCACTCTTGTCAATTTACTGTCTGAAAATACTCAGGGTGAAATCTCTCTAAATCTTACATATTTAGATCAGAATTGGAGACACCTGTAGTAGGCTTAACAAAAGCAGGTTCTTGTACATAAACAATGAAGATGGAGAGCTCCTAGACTCTGGAAAGAGAATTGTCCAGCATGGGCAGGCAGGGTGGGAGAATGTGTTTTGTTTCTTCAGTAATACACAGCAATATTGCAAACTAAGCCAGGCTTCCATTTCACCGACTTTTCCTCTCTTCCTCAAACCAAAGGAGCAAGAAACAAACGGATGTACATTTTGAAGGAAAGAGTTACAGACCTACTGAGATGAAGCTAAGGGTCATCAGGAGGGAAAAAGGTAAAAAAGAATAAATTACAGTGGTTTGCAAACAGCTAAACTAGGGACAGATGTAGACACTATTGTTTCAAGATTTACCTCTCTGTCCACATGAGTCTAATCTTGTAGATGCTTAACACTCCTTCAAATTCCAGCAATTTTTGTCACTGCTGAGCAATAGGAACCAATTTTGGCATTTGCAAGCAACCTTTGATTTCTTCAGACAAAAGCAACAATATGTGACATTGCCCAGCAGCTCCTGCCTGCAGCAGATGAGAAGTCTGCCTTGTGACCCCGACATACCAGCAGAGGCCATGTAGACAATGCTTCTGGAGCACGTGCTAGGCACTTCTCTACGAACTAAGCTCAACCTAAAAAGACTAACCACTTCTAAGCGCCGAAAGAAAATACCTAAGATTTGAGATCCCTAACAACGAAAAGTTAAAACAAAAAACAAAATGCACTTGTGGTACATAGAATACAATGTTATTTAAAGTGGGAATAGGCTCCAAATCAAAACTACACACACAAATCGCCAGCTTATGGGGCAGGTTCTCCTGTCAGAGGGAGCAAGCTGCTTTCTGTGCCAGATCTGTGGAAGTGCTTTGTTTGCTACTATTAGAAATGTGTTTTGTTTCCTCTAGAAACAGATGTTAAAATGGTTCCTGGAACCAGATAACAGTGCCAAAATAAAAGCAAGCTGAAGCAATGTAGTGGCTTTATGCTGCTTTCTGCTGCCTATGTTTTTTAGGCTTTTCTTTGGCTTCTCTCAATAGGCTTGACAGAATTCCTTTATACCAATGCCTCAGCAGGAGAAACAATATGCGATCACATCTGGAGATTGCTTTACATCCTAGGTAGTAAAACAATCAATAACTTAGAAAAACTCATCATTGCTTGCAGGACCATCTCAGAAGCATGAATTGCACAAAGAAAATTATTTTCTCTTCTCCAGTGCAATAACGCTCAACTCCTCCCCATCTTCCCTGCGTTTTAAATGGATCTCAAAAATTAGCATGTTAGAAAAGCTTGAGCTCATGCTAAGAACCCTTTGAATATTAACATAATTAATGTCATCATCAGTAATACTCTGAGTTTACAGAAACAGCAGGTGAATCAATGGGAATGATGTATTCATCCCAGAAAAGAATGTGACCTTTAAAATCCATAGGGCTTTATCAGAATGCAATTTTAAAGTGGGTTGCTTGTAGCTCAGTGGAAAGAACAAAACTGAATGTAACTAAGGAGAACACTAATGGAGAAACCACATACACAAGGGAAACTAAAAATACAACTGAAACATAAAACACTGGGACCTCCTTACAGAAGATGCCCCACCTATATCAAAAGGTGAGGCAGCTCGCAGGACAGCTTGAGAAGCCACTCCAAGGAACGCTATGATGAGGGAGAGGCAATTAAAAGAAGAACATTCCTGCAATTTAAACCTGGCAGAATAGAGATTTTTTTATCCAGAGTGCTTAAAATTAAGTTAAATGCTTTAAACCCCAAAACAATTTGGAATAAAAAGTGTGCGATTCAGTTTGCCCACTTTTTAATTCTAGCACATCAAACAATTTTCCTTTCTGCAAGTGAATGCTGAAAGTGATTCAGTGATTGAAACAACTTCATTTTGTCTTAACTACTTCAGAACATTCAATCATTTCAACACAGCTGAACTATTATGATAATATTTCAAGGTTCTCAGCAATAAATGAACTAGAGGGAGTTTCATGGAAATAATCTATCAGGGGGTTCTGGTGAATAACTTCGTTTTCATAGATGAAGTTGTAACCAGAGGCCCTCAGAGGAATTTACCTCCCTGTAAATCATTATGGCCTATTGTTCTTTACAGAGTTGAAACGCAGGATATCATGACAGGCATGCAACGAAATTAGCTTTAATGGAATGAGGTATTTTGAACTTTGATATGCCTCTTTATTTTATACCATTATTCAATTGTTTTAAAATATGCATTATCGTGGCTTGCTTATAAAGGAAAGCTTGGCTTGATTTCATGTCATTTTTGCAACACTGTAGGAGTGGATTTTTTTTACATGTCTAAAAGTATCTTCACACTTCTCCATACTGACAGGGCACAGACCTGAGCAGACGAACAAAGACTTCTTTGACCAAATTTTTAAATGGGATAAACATGGCTGCTTAGCTGGCGTTTTCATATAGTTTCACTTGAATGACCAGTAGCCTTGTGTGAAGTGTGGAAAAAAAAAACCTAAAAGGCTTTAAAAAGGCAGTTTTATATAGCACCGTTTGTGGCCAGTCGATGCCTTTGTTCCTTGAAGGCCTCTGCAATAATTTCTCTATTGAGCGAAGTGATGTTTATTGAAAACGGCATAGCTGAGCATCAGCAGGTTCCCCTGCTGTTCAGTTTATCTATCCTCTGAACTCCAAGCAACATCTCTGTCTGAAAGTGTCCCCCTGGTAAAATAAGCAACTGACAACACAAAAAGCCTAGATGACTTCCAACTGCCAGTGCTTATGTTGTGACTACATGCTTTTTCCCCCATTAATGTTTGTTTTTTTTGTCCTTCTCCTCATGTCTCTTCTTACAGAGCTCTCTAGCACACCAGCCTGTTGAGCTCCAAAAACTGCTTCCAATAATCCATAGATTTATCAGATTCACGTATTTTAGAAGAATATGTAATTTACTGGAGGTATTAATATATCATGTACTTCTAAGTACAGATCTGCAGATTGGAAATTGATGGGAGATGGGGCTTTGGCATGAACTCATTCACTGTGCTACCCGTTTGCACAGCTTCATACTGTCACTATCATCTACCATGGGCTACCCCAGACAGGAGACGAATCCTATAATTTAACTAGAAGGATAGCATGTCCCACTGAATAGGCAATACACTACAGCTCAGTGACTAATAACTTAACTCCTAGTACTATGCTGTGCTTCAAAAACTTCAAAAGACGTTCTCAAAGTAGCTTTTGAATAACTGCATATTGTAGAGACTGGGAAATAAGCATGAAGACTTGCCCACAGCCACACAATGAATCAGTAAGAGAAGAGGAAAGAGATCTCAGGAGGTGTTTGGCTTCAAATCTCATGCTTCAATAGACAATACTGCCTCTCTCTTTAGACAGCCAGGAACTGTGCTCTCTAGCTAATGGAAACTCTTACTCTAACTTGGAGTAACTTTGCAGTAGCACAGATTGCTGCAATCATGCTACGGAGCGGGTGCCAGTGGTTCCTTTCACTCCGTGTTTTTCTTGCTTTTGGTGGTTTCTCATTCACCCTAACTAGAAAGCAGGGTGGTTCTGAATCACTGCCAAGCATTACTAATGCAAGTGGGGGGCAGGAAGGAAATAAAGATGACTGGTTGCAGAATTAGAAGTACTTTTTAGTGTCAAAAATGGCATATTAAAGCAGGACAAAAAATAGATGTATTAGCTCTGACAACAGGAGCAAAATGCTTCTAGCTAGAAAAATGAGTAAACCTCTGAAACTTATCAATAATATTCTTGTTCATTAAGACAACTTAAAAACATCAGAAGTATAAAATAGGAGAGTCATGGGGGAAAGTACCACATTTGTTGCTTTCTTGGTTCAGTTTAATTCAAACAGAGTTCCCATGAAAATGCTTAATTTCCTTTTCCTTTTTAACTCTGGACACTCAAGCATATTTTGAGCTCAAACAAGGTGCTTCAACAAAGTCCGCATGTGGGTCATGCTTAATATCACAGGTTGTTTCTTTGCTCATTTGAGACAAGTGGTCAGCTAAGTTAAAAAATCTCCCCCACTCTAAAAATTAGAGATGCCCCTGATACGTGGTTTCTAATATGCTTTTACATACAAGTCTTCTTTCCACAACATTTCATTAGGTATAAAAGGGAGCCCAATGAATGAGTGGAAGCACAGCACTTCTTCATGTATTCAAATTCTCCTAAAAATGGCCAGCTCCGGGAACTGTAGCAATAATTTTGCAAAACGTAGTCAGCAGTTAATCTGAAAGGACGAAGTCTTAGGACAAATGCTATGGCTGTTCATTGCTGGCAGGGATAGGCAGGCAGCATTTTGTACAAAGTGACCATCCATTTTGTACAGAATGACATTCAGAGATTATCGACTAAAGGACTCTTAAGAGCTTAACCAATATAAACATATTTTGTTTAAGTCAGAACAGCCTGATATCACCTTCACTACATCAGCACTCTCAGCATCAGACTCCTTGAACACGGGCAGTCAGTGGTCGAGCCATCAGTCTAAATTTCAGAGAAAATGCCAAGTCTTGAAGTTGTTTGGTTAAAATACTAAAAATAATCTCTCCGTGCTAGGCAGAGTTGTGCTTCCAAAATGAATGGATTCATTACAAGGATCAAGGATTACAAGGATCCATGAATGGACCCGTAACATTGAGCTATTCCTTTACACTGTTTTGTAATGGAACTGTATTTTCGGACTAGCTGTTTCCATATCCAATGAAGCTTCCCAGAGCTGGATCACAAGCAGGCAGCCACTACGGGGAAGTGTCCACCCTGTTGCATCTTGCCTCGTTTCCTTTTTTCATTACATTCTTTCAGAATCTGTTGGGATCAGAGTAGAACAAGGTCTGAGCAGTCCTGGAATAAAAAACTTCTGGAAAAAAGCATTAAGTTCCAGCAGCAAGCTTTTCCTAACTTAACTTTGCTTGAAAAAGTTTCCAGTAGTTCCAGCCTCACCAGATCCAGCTGGGAATGGGCGAGGACTCATTTTTTCACTCATATTTGTATTGTTTTTATGCAATCTATTAACACATACAGTTTAACATCTTAGTGGGAAATCTTTCAAATCTTAGGTATCTACCTGTAGTTGAACTGCTAAACATCAGGCTGCCATTTTTGCTTTCACAAAATCCCACGCAGAAACATTTATATTTGTCTTGATGGATCTCCTCTATTTGTGAAGGATGTCTGAACCTATCTGATCAGATTGCTTCACATAGGCCAATTATAAGGAGAAACAGCAGACCTGTTAGCAGAGACGCACGCTGTGACTATACAGCTGGCACCCAGATGGAGATAATCAGCCTGGACGGATCTGGCAACCCCTACCCAGAACAACTCCGGTGATTTAGCACTGCACACCTCAGCACCATAGGCCAGGAATACAGGCTAATGATAACGAGACAGGCCTGCACACAGCCAGCCCAGATCTAGCAGACCTTCAGGTGTTCAAGCTCCCTACTGAGCCTCACCTGTGAAATTTTGAGCTTCTTCACACTTTGGGAGTCACTGCCCTTGCCTGCTCTCTCTACCACAGGAATAACTTCTTGTAAAAAATGGCTACTTAGTTGCGCAAATAGGTAAAACAACATTTCAAAAGGAGGCAGATGTACTTAGAAAAGCCTCAAATGAGCTAGTTAGATACCCTGCAAAATAGTAACTGAATCTTACTTAAAGTTAGAAGAAACAAACCTATGGGGAAGCCAGTTTGTGTGGAGCACATTTTAGCTCAACCAGGATGAGCTGCTCGGTTTCCTAACACTTGTTCTATTTATTCCTCTACTACAATCTTCTCAGTGTGATGTCTTTAACGAGGAGATCACAACATTCTCTATACTGGCCAGGGAGATTAAGCAACACACACACACAATAAGAATGCAAGAGTCTTTGAGATTTAACTCAAAATCTATGCTGGTTTGCCATAAAGATTTGACATTTAAATGACTGAATAATGTTAATCTTCCACTAATATTAGACTGTTGTTATGAGTAGGTATTACAGGATAAAAACAAACCATTTCCTTTTGAAAATATATTTCTTTATCACTATATAAAAGATGTCTGCTGTTTTCCCTAGTGTATCTTATGTTCCTGGGAGATTTGAATTTAATGGTGGATTTGCCCATGGCGAGCTGGCACTTAGACCACAAGCTAGGGAACAAGGGGTTTGGTTTTCATTTTCATAAAGCTCAATAAACACACTATTCCCTACTAGAATGTCAACTGATATACAATCAGAGCAAAGTCCATCTATTTTTGAACTGACCAGTAACAGATTTTGTAGTATTTCTTTACAAGACTCATTGGTATAACAAGGATCCCAAGAACATAATGGAAGTAATTAACCTCTCATTTCTGTGTTCACATTCATAAGAGACTGCTTTAGGGTGAGAAGCAGGAAGACAGAAAAGAAGATCACAGTAGAAACAAAAAGAGAGAATTTATCTCTTGTCAGTAGTCTGGCCATACTACAAAGCAAGTACACACAGCAGCAATAAATTAGGGTTTTTTAAATAGAAATACTAACCAACAATCTTAGCTAGAACTGCATAGCTGAATGCTCAGATGTGTGGCATCTGAACAGCCTTTCATTTAAATAAGTCTGCTTTAATTGTTTATTTTCTATCTTTTTCCATTGTAAGACAAACAAAGATGCCATTGAGGATGCATCTCCCCTGATAAGGCGATCAGAACACGAGCCTGCAATTACAGTAATATTTTGCATAAAGGCTTCCCTTATATTTATTAATCCAAAAGAGCTCTAATTTCAAAAACACTATTTTACTATGCTGCCATCCTCAACAGTGCAAAAATTCTTCTGGATTCTTTGTGCTTGTACTCCAAGCTGCTCAACTGGGCTTCCTCTCTTTAGAGGACCTTTAGTTATTCCCTTTCCAAGGATTAAAAAGGCATGGTATGGAAGCATCACTGAATGTCTAGCAGTTCAACAACATCTGGTTCTTCATACTGCCATTCCTCTGGACTGCTGCCCATGTCAAAGATCAGCACCATGTACTTCACACATACAAGATACACGTACTACCTAGACATCTATATTTGTAAACCCTCCTTTTAATCATTCCTGTACTGCCATAAATTAACATTAAGTAGGTGATTAGAGCGTTCACAAAGGAAACAGTCCTGCTAGCTTGGTTACCTCTCTCAGAGGGATACTGTTTACTCAAGAATTTTACTGTAATCCCTGTTGGCAAAAAATATTCCACACAGAACAAATATATATTCCATCTTTTAGTGGAATCCTTTTTCTCAGTCTTCATTAAAAAAAAAAAACACCTTAAACAAAAAACTTGTAGCAGCTGCAGACCCACAAATTCTGCAAAATCAGGGGGAGATACACGTGAGTCCTCCTAGACTGAACTGTATGCCCCTTAAATATCCCTTCGAGAAACACTGTTCTGTGGAGAACTATTGGTAACAGAAGTAAGGTGCCTTCCATGAAAATGTTCTTACACAGATGCACGTACTAAGAGAAGAGAGAAGAAACAGGTTGTTTACCACAGAAGCAGCTGTCTCCCTCCTCTCTACCAAAGTACCCCTATTGATACAGAGCAGAGAATAGAGGAACACATTAACACGTGAGATAGTGGAAATCTGGATAGGAAAATCAGCAGTTGTCTGCAATAGATTAGTCCCAGTATTCTTTTCAGTTGAACTAAACAACTTGGCCATTCAAATTCTAAATCATTAAAAAGAGCTAATTTCAAGACCAAATCTCTTTACAATCCTACTTTAGTTCAATGATGAAAAAGATGCAGTAAGTATGTCAAGTGACAGACTCACATAATTTGTTGACATACTTGACATTGAACACGTCCTAAAGGGGACGGCACGTCCTAAAGGAGACGGGTCTTGAAAACAGAACACTTTTTTTTTTTAATCCTAGTTGTGTTAGCTACGCTTTAAGTTTGAAAACCTCTTAGTTTCCAGGATAATTTTTATGTAGCATTATCTATACATTTCAGATTAAATTTTATACTTAATCTTTATTCAAGGTACCAGTGGGAACATTGCTTCCTGTTAAATTTTTGGTGTAATACAGTAAATTGATTCACTGCATTAAAATGATAAGAAAAGGATTCTACTAGCTGGAGCTATAACTAAAACAGTAAAGCCTTAACAAGAAGCAATGCTTCCACCTATGCAGAAAAATAAAAAATTCCTTGAAAGCAATCTCAGAAGCCTCCTGCAGAACTCCTGAGATTCCAGAATTCCTTAAATGTAAATTCCAGAATCTCACAGCTTCAGTAGTAAGATTATTCTATGTATGTCACCTGTTATAAGTAAAGCTTTCTTCAGTCATCCTCTCTGGACTAAAATTAAAGCACTTCATCAGTTCTACAAGAAAAACTGGATCACATTTGTGCATCTACAAAGACTATTGGGACACCTTTTCTTCTGAAGTTCAGCACTATGTCCACAAACATTTGTATAGCTGATAAAAACTACTATACACAAAATAAATAATACTAACTTATTGGCAAAGCAATCCTAATCAATGTTGCTGAACACTAATTTCTTCTCTCAGTAGCAAGCAGCATGAAGAAATCTGAACCCAGGGCAGTGAATAGAGAGGCTCAGAGATCAATTGTATGGGATCAGGTCTGTTAAGGCCTCCCTGGGACTTATAAGAACATTTACTCTGCTGGGTCAATCTTCCTTGATTCAGACACCGATTAGATCCCTATAGAAAGAAATGAGAAAGTGATATCCACCTGCTTCTGCACAGTAATTCACTCAACACCTGTGATTTTGTTTGGACACAAGGTCTGTTAACTCAATGGCTTATCTGTAAAAGATGGCACTGATGATGTTCATTTGAAGAACTGCTTCTGTATATCCTAAGACCTCTGATAAGCAGGTTTGCCTTCACCTTCTCTTTTAAAGGGTACTAGATGGATCTGTTAATGAATGTGGCATACATACAGTTTTGTGTCTTCTTGAAACACACTCCTCTCTTCTCTACATAGTGTGTGGGAAAGGTGAAGTCTGTGGGTACGTCCTACCATAGAACAAAAGGTCGACAACTTTGCTCTGACTTCTGAAAGACTCAGGCTCCCTGGACTCAGACTCCCTGGACTTGGACTCCTAGATATTCCAAAATACCCACCTTGACAAGGAGAACCCCACACCAAAACGGTGTTATCAGTGGACAATAAGATGTTAGGAGAAAAAAGGAGCAAATTAGAATTTGTGTATATGACATGACAAGTCAACATCTACAGCCCTGTTAGCAAGGACTGTGACACAAGTCCTTGAACATCAAATCTAGCAACTGGGAGGGACTGTCATTTTTTTAAATCTTCTACAGCAGAAAGACAGGCCAGGGCAGAGCCTAGGACTACAGATTTTGTACGTTTGAAAGATTTCTTACTTCTGGTTAACTGCCCAAAGACTGGAAGAGGCTACAAGCATGCTGCACTATTACGGGGGAGAGATCCTGTTCTGAGCTGGCCCTTAAAACTCCCCTACCTGCACAGGAGGGCAGATATCCTTAACTCTGGATATCCAAGCAACAGCAGCTACCACAAAAGTCTTCAAGAGCCATAAGTTTAAAGAGCTCTGAGGTGGTAGTTTGTTGTTCTCCAGCAGTCTTATCTATTTGGTGAATGTTTGGTACATGAAAGCAGGCATTTTTCATATCAAGAGCTGTTCACCCACCTCTTTCGCATGAGGGACAGATAGTTGTCCCTAGAGAGGAAGTCCTGCCCTTGACTTTTTATATTTCTGATTAAGTTGATGTTGCTTAGCCTCTTGCTGTTCCAGGGAATCAGGAAAGAGCAGAAGTAAAACTGTCTTCAAGAGCATACTTTAACTTGTGCTGCTGAGAACAGAAACTAGGCCAGGGGAGATTTCAGAGTTACTGTCAAGTGAGGTATCCACCTATATAGAACAAAGCAAAAAATCACCATTGAAAAAGACTGTTTGTAAAAACTCCTTTTAGGGAAAATCTGTAGCTCAGTCTTCAGAGAGACATGTCTTGATTTCAGAGAGGTCTGTAAAAGAGGAAGAATTCATTTGTGCAGAGGACTTCAGGGACTCAGGGATTTTTATTTGGCCATGGAACCTTTAGGCTGTCTGTTAGCACTCCAAATCCCCATCAGATCAATAAAGCCTGCAGTCATTACATCTGATAGCTCCTACCTTCCAGGAAATGAGCTTGTGAGTTTTATTCTAATTGTTAATAGGCAGGTGTTCGCACCACCAAAATCAACAGTAACAGGAGCACTTAGAGATTCTTGTTGGCAGTCTCAGAGAAGGTACGAATAAAAGGTCAAGCACTGAATTTCTCTTGCATTCACACACTGATTCTGTTGACACTCTCCTTGCTCTACTGGAAGAGAATTTGTTCCTCAATACCTTATCAACACAGTGTTAATTTTTAAACGGTACCTTTCACTTGCAATTGAATTAATTAGGAGTTTGTCAATGCGTAGGAGCCAATCCAGATTAAGGCATGGAGTGAATTTAGAGTTGAGCTAACTATCCCTTATTTAACCCTTGCCTGGATGTTCTTACTCTGCATCAAGAGAGTCCCACTCCAAAGCTTTGAAGTGACTTCTGTGATTCAGAACTGGACACACTCATCCTGGGATAAAGGTATGCACAGTGGGGAAATCAAGCAGAAATAGTTAAGCTGGAGTAAATTTTAAGCATATAAACCCTATGGTTTTACCTAGATTAGAGCTTTTTGCAACAGCGTAGCCACCTCTTCTTTGACACTGGGGAAGAAAAGTATAGACACTGCTTTATCTCAGTGCAGTACATTTACATAGTGTAGCTACATGCATTCAAAAACTCCTGGCACTGACAAGCTCCATATTGCCCAAGACAGTTGGCATAAAGATGGTGCGTATTCTCTCAGGGTGGGATTACAGCTCTGTATGCTATTCAGGAAAATAGGCCAGACAATTGAACTTCCTTTTCCAGGTGCGTTCATATGCCCTCTCTCACAAGTAATGCTAAAACCCAACAAAAACTAATGAAGTCCTGAAAGGATACTCTTTACATAGCTTTCAAAGCAAATGCCAATTGTAGCCTTCAGGGAAAAGGTGAAACAAGTGCTGCTGCTGCAGTACATCTGTTAATTAGTCTGTAAGGATTTGTGTTTATGACAAGAGTGAAAACTAACTATTGCAACAGAAGTAGTACCAGCTGAACACATTTCTACTGTTTTGTTCAATCTCATAGCAATACTCGGCATATCTGCACTGGCATGAACGTGAAACCGGAGTTGGTAGGGCAGAAGTCACTCAGTTACTCAGTTCTACTAAAGGCGGTTTACTCAAAAGACCAGGCTTTTTTGAACCTCTGCACCTTTAACACTGCCCCGAAATACCTCATACACAGTGTATCCCTCATGTTTCAATCCAGTGTTGTTCTGTAACCAGGGATACATCTAGAGATCACCAGAGGTTCTCTGGGAAAGCAACTCAGTATCCTTGAAATGTAATTAGAGAATCACAGGGGGATTTAATCTTACCGAGATTTTATAGTAAAACAGTATTTAGCCCTGGCACTAACACTCTTCACTTCATAAACAAAATAAAAATTCAAATCAGCCAGAGAAACAGCTATGACAAGCGCTTTCATGAAGTCCACAATGACAAATGCCAATCTCCTGTTTGCTGATGCGGCACAGCAGGGGAACAAGCCACCCTTTTCCTGGCATTAGCTTAAACGGTTCCTCGGATGTACAATCCATGTGGACAGTACTGGCCTGAATTTCACTGGAGCTACAAATACTTCGGGTTTGTTGTTTTTTTTTTTAAGTTGGGCTATGTGTCCATGAGAAATGAGCATACTTTAGCCTTACAAACAGTACAACCCTTACAGCCAGGGCCTCCGTGACTAAACACGAAGAGCATCTTCACTGCCAGCTACCCTATTTTTCCAGGGATGAACTGGCAAAAAATGATTACAAACACTCTCAACACCAAGCTGAGGGAGTAAGTAAGGATATGACTAACTAGGTGAATGTGAGTGGCCCTCTAAACTCACAGGACAAGACCACAGTGAGAATCAGAGGTGGTTCTCCAAGGGACAGGAGAAAAATAGGTCATGGATCTGAGCCACTAAGGTATTTACATCTCTGGAGCCCTACGCAAGTCATTGAAAGAACCATTTTATAGTATCTTTTAAAAAGCTGTCTTTCCTCTGCTGACATGGCACTGTTATTTTTGAGAGCCAGGAACAATTTCCACTGACATGATAGGAGGCTGCTATACAAACAAGAAGTTGACAATTCATTTTAGGATACGTGGTATTAAAAACACAGGATGTAAAAATCAATAGCTGCTACACTGGACATGAGTAAGTTATTTAACAAAGTGAAAGCAGTAAATTAGCTTAATGGCAGGACCACATGCTGCAATATAGATCAAACAATTTTTGGTTTTCCACTTACAACTGACAGGACTAAGATTAATCAAGGAGAACAAGTTCATTATCCTGTCTCTTCTGAGGAAGGGAGGAAAACTTAGACCGTACAGACCAAGCGGAGAACCAAAACAAAATTGAAAATACAGTCAGGAGGGAATGATTGGCAGTTGCATGAGGAAACTAATCTTGTAAATGGACCAGAGGCTGCTGAAAGCGGAGGCAGAGAGGAGGAATAAAGGGGGATTTACGCAGATTGAGGCAGAACTCAAAAAACAAGGACTCCATAACAGAATTACTGTGCTTTTTTTAGGACCCTACTAGAATGCGAGAAGTGCTTAACCTTGCAGTGTGGATTAGTGATTTGACAATTTAACCATCCCAACATTTTACACAGTGTTAGACAGTATGGCAGTCTGAAAAGAGAGTAAGTTGTTTGGAAAAGCACTACAGCAACACGCTGAAATAACAAGTAAAAAATTCCGTTCCAAGCGAGTTTAGAATAGGTAAAATACTAATATTTGGTTCTGAATGTTGTACTTTAACCAGCCTCTACAGATACACTAATGTGAACTATACTGATGTGAACCCCTGAGCATGTCACTAGGGGATCTCTCGAAGACGAAGGGTCTGTGCCCAAACCAGCATCTCTCTGCTTCAACATGCACTGGAATTCAGATGAAAAACATTACTGTGGGGATACAATAACGAAATCTCCACTGAAACGACAAAAAAGTGATGACCTCTATTACTTCCAAGCAGCTCCTACAGCTTTCATTGTCAATAAAATCTACAGTTACGTTTATGCTAAGATTTTAATTTTATTATTTTAACAAGCTTGTAGCTGTATGTTAAATTTTCAGAGTATTTGAAATCTGATTTTTACAATTTTAATCAAAATCTATTAATACATTTTTCAGCTGAAGCAACGGAATATCTTATTTCTGCTGTGAAAAAGAACAGCATGTATAAATAATACACTCAGCTGTAGTTCACAAGTGGATTCTTTCAATTTAGTTATTAACGATAACAAAATAATAACAATTTTGTTATTGAAAAGCTAGACTTACACACAGCTGATACAAATACTATGTTTTTAAAATATTATTTTGGTGTTTCAAAGCGTGAACTTCATAAGCATTTATGTTAAGGTGAATGATAATGTTGTGAAGTTATACACAAAAAGCTCAAAAAATGCCACAGAATTAGCATTATCTGCACCCTTTACAGATGTGCCTACATTAAAATATAGCCTTTATTTATTTCAATTTGCACAACATTTTCAAACATGCTTCTGCCTCATTCACTGTATTTACTATTTCAGACCTGGCAAAACTGGGACTTGCGCAAACATCGTTATTAAGCAAGAAAACAAGGAACTACTGTTTTATCAGTGAAACAAATGCACGAGACCATCAGGAACCATGAAACAGTTTTACCTGGCCTCTGGCAGGGCTGTATTTAAATGCGGAAGAGGGCCTTGATGAGGGCAGTATGGCTAGAGGTCTTGGAGGAGTAGAGGCTTGCTCTGCAGCTGCCTGGTTAATGCCTCACCTCTACTTTGTATAGACAGGGAGAAGGAGGTCATGGTGGGGCTGCCAGTGGCAAGAAGGGATCTTCTCTGAGGAACAGACCAGAGCCCTGAAGAGGTAAGATTATGATTTTCCTTGGGGACTCCCTGTTTTTATTTTGCAAGTAGTACTTCAGTTCAGGATACTTTAAAATACATCTATAGGTTTGTGGGTTTTTTGTTTAAAACTCTAAGAAACTTATTCTAATGGTAGAATGGGCGATGCTAGGAGAACTGGGGCACCAGTTTTTTCTTTCTTTCTATGAAACTAAATGTTTTTCTGCAGAAGCTGAGCTTAAGGTTAGTGTTATACTAGTAGGATGCAGTTCCCTTTGAAGGAATTACAGAGGGAAGCACGTAAAACAATTCCTTCCTGGGGCTGTTTAAATACTGTATTTTTATGGCAACAGTGTAACTGTAATGGTTCCTTGTGGATTAATAAGGGTGCCATAAATGAACAGCCCAAACTGGATTGAGAAACTTATTGGCTTCTCCTACTATTTCTGGAAAGAGCATTTAAAAACTAACATGCATTTGCTCCAAGGCTGCATGTGATTTTCAGCCAATGATTTCCTGCATCTGGCTCATTATGAGTTACAGGAGAACTGTGCTGCTTGCTACGTGGTCTCAGACCCGGTTTGTGACTTTGCCTTGTTGTTGGGCAGTAACTTGTCACACAGCACAGTAATGCTAAAGACTTCTTGCACAGAGCAAGAGGAAAGAGAAGATGACTGCCTTACCAATGTAATCTAAAATGCATTTCTCTTAAGAGAAGTTATGTGACCACAAACTTAGCAATGTGAAGTTAAAATGCTAAACTAATAATGCTAAGCTAGGACTTCAGAATTGGTGCTGCAAGGGTCACTGATTATGGTGATGTGGAAACCTCCTCGGGTGAGTTGGTGCTGTCTGCTGGAGAAGACAGCATGAGGCTGCACTGAGAACAAGTCCATCTGATGTAAGACTGAGGCTGTGGGCATGACATCTGACAGCAGCAGTGGTTGGAGAGGACTGCTGTTTACAGCCCTCTCTAGCTGCTTCTTACTTTCTCCCTCAAATCTAACAGCTGAGCTGTTTGTAAAACTGCTAACCTGATCTACTTGACCAGCACAGCTCTCTGCTCCTTATTGTATTGCTTAAGCTGTTTAAGCTAGCATGCCTCATTCTGACTGAAACAAGAGGTTGCAGTGCTCATCTGAGCAGCTCAGCTAGTAAATCTGAAAATGAGGTAACAAGCAGCTGGGGATGGTAATCTGTGCTCTGCACAGCTGCTGTGACAGAAGCGCACATCAAGAAGAATGTAAGAGCAGATATTTTTCAGATGTCCTCTTTCCTCAGAAGCAACAAACCCATACCACTTCCTGGACTGAGGCTTTTTAAATGTCACTTAAAGGCTAATAAGGTTCAAGTGAAATAACAATCAGAAGGACTTTTTCCCTCCTCATCTCAGCTTCTGGGAAAGAAAGTAACTTTACTAGAGAAACAATGAAGTCTTAAGTTGGACTGTGACTGACAGGCAAGTATTCTAATGCACTAAAGAGTCTACCCTAAAGACTTAAACTGGAAGTCAAATGTCTAAAGTATCTCCAGAAGATCCCCCTGTATTAAAACTCAGTAGGTATTTCTTGGTGTCCAATTTCCAGATGGGTTGGTCTATTCCACCATATAGCAGTACACTAATGGGGACAATGGTTCTTCTATCTTCTCTCTCTCTCTGCAAACCTCTTCTTTCAAGAGGAGTTGGGGGTGTTGCAGAACTCCCTTTAAGCACAGAGCTAGCAACAGTCCATGCCAACAGATGAACAGAAAATGGGTTCCTCCTTAGTGAGGATCTCTATAAGCATTTTCCCATACACAGAAAGAATTTTTAATTAAAGCAATGCAAATAGCCAGTTTTTCACTGTCTCCTAAAATAGAATTTCCTTTGACTTTCCAAACCAAAGTGACCTGACGTTAACTCTCTGCTTGCCCAGCAGGCTGTCCCTGACTAGAAGTTTCTGACACTCCTAATAAAATGTCAGATGGATTTCTGGGTTCCAAGCATGTGTAACCTTCCTTTTGGAAAGGCTTAAATAAAGTCATCTGAAGTGAGGAGGAAAGAGGCAGGCAGGCAATCTGCTTAGGTGGGGTATACCTTCATTGGTGATTAAAGTGTAAGATTCGCCCCCCCATTTTCTTGATACAATAAATAGGAAAAGATGGATATAATCAACTGTCCCAGGGACTCAATGAGCTTCTGACTTGCTACAGAGTAGATAAAGCTTATGTACACAGTGCAGCATACAGACTGACCCATATAAATACTCCTGTATAGAATTACTAAGAAGTAAAATCCCCTGTACCCTCATTGTCTCTAATGGAAGACAATATTGCTCCTAGTTAGTTAGGAAATCCTTTCTATATAGGAGTGGATAAATTTAATAACGTGATGCTTTTGTGCACTGTTACTGCAAAGGCTGACTGAAAATAAAAAATTACTTTTCTTGCTCTTCCTGCCATTCTTCCAGAAGAATGTTGCCTGATATTCTAGTCATGAACATGAAATCAACTCAAAGGTTCACTCATGGCTGAATTAATCTGATATTGTTTCCCTTAAATCTCTTCTGTACCTAACATCTGTGTCACAGTGAGAGCTTGGTTCAGGGGAAATCTGACAGTGGAATCTCAAGTTCATAATCACACCTGAAAATCCTGGCTGTCTATCAGGATTTAGCAATATGCAGCTGAGACATGGTTCCTACTGTCATTCATGAGCACCTCAGTTACTGTCAGGTGTTTTCTGGACAGAGCCTCCCAACAGTCCTACTCTGTCTACTTGGACATGATGTCAAATGGCTTTGGAAACTTCATAGTAATGACCAATGAGTATATGTGGGTGGGGGTGTTCCCTTGAAAACTGTCACCTATTCCTTAACACTGCTCTGGGAGTGATGCTACACAGATGCCAAATCCCTTGTTTCTGTGAGTGCTCCTGATTCAGTCTCAGGATAAAAGGGCAGCCCCTGAGAATGTTTGTGTTTTTAGTATTCAGTGCTCACTACTGTAGTTTCTTGCACATCAACTGTAAATACATGATCTGATCCTTAAGGTGTGTGAGCAACAGATGTGCAAAAGTCACCATTCATGTGCTTACAGAACTAACTTTTGATAAATTTTGTGATACTAATATGCAGAAAAAGACAAAATTCAATATTGCCAGGTGGACGTTAATAGATCATAATATTTTCTGCTTGTTATCTGTATCTGGGAACGTAGCATACCTCATACTTCTGCACAAACTGTGACTATCTAGATTAAGCCAATGCTTTGTTTAGTCTTTAATGGACGGTCTGAGCTCAAATTTGAAGCTGCCTTAATTTCCCAGTTTAGAGCTAGAGAAACAGAAGAGGCTTATATATTACATAAATTGTGGAAGTCAAAGGCAGAAGTCAGAGTACAGTGGCCTGTTATCTTACTAACTTAATGTAAAATTTCCACTTTTAACATTCTTTCCAGATCAACTTATATTCGGAGTTAAACATGTGTAAGAGCAAGTTGAATCAGCTTGCATGCTAAGACTGCTTTAGCTAATGGAAAACTTATTCAGAGACACAGGAGACCCATCAGATGTCTGTATAAAAAAAAACCCTACTCTGAACAGAATCTGTTTAATTTGAGGATTTTTAGATGTCTTCCCTGCTTGTCTACATCTGTGTAAGCTTGGCTTTTTTCCTACATGTTGGTTGTGAAGATGCATGTGGGAGAAGAAGCTCTATCAATTCTTATTTGGTGGATTAAATGACTATCTTCTGCTGTGTGGAAATTCAAATACTGTAACAACGGCTGACATGTAAGGCACCACTGACTTCCAAGGATTTTGATCCCTGCCAAGGATGCAAAGAGTAACTGATATTATCTTAATATGACATAAAGGAAATAAGGGGCAATAATTTTGCTAATGAAAACTGTATTTTAGGTACCTTATTAGGTTGGCACTAAGCAAGCAATTAAAAATACTGAAACCATAATTCCAGTGAAATGCTGGATGGATAAGCTTTGGAGAGATGAAAGGATAAATCTTAGAAATAAAATTCTAACCACAAGGTGCTAAAGTAATATTGCTGACTAAAAAGAAAAACCCAAACTTCAATGTCAACTTACACTTTTAAATCAGTGTTAGTTAGATGTATTCTCTGCAGCACCTGGCAACTCATTTGTTTCCTGTGATGGTGGAGCTCTTGATGCCCCTTCCACTGTCAAGGGCACAAAGCACCACTTCTAACACTATGAGTGGATTGCATTAAATCTGAAATGCAGAAAACTGACTGTAGCTCATTCAGATACAAAGTTAATGCAAATCACTGTTTAAGCATGATTAAATATTTACACTTTTTTCAATGAAAGTTAGTAAGGGGAGGACGTGAAGTTTTTTGTATTCACTGAGGAACCAGGCAGGTAAAACCAAACCTGTTAAATTGCTCCTGCTTTATTTGCAGGTATGCCTCATGACTTATGCATAAGAAACATGATGAATCTGTGTTTAGCATGCCAGAAGTATAGATCATTGCATACTGCAGAACTTGTCAATGCTGGAAACAATTCTGATATGGTAAAGGTACCTTGACCACAGTGACACTTACTTAACTACCAAGTACAACCTGGCTAAAGCTTCTGTGTGAAACTCTGGCCTCTTCAAAACAAAGATCTCTTGATGCTGCCAGGGTGGGAACTTGTTCTGCAGTCAGACTAACTGGGAACGTGGACAACTCTTGCTTGTAAAGTAGTCTAAGGTTTGTAGACAGGAAAGTGGTAATGAAAGTTCAAGAACCACAGAAGACCAATTTTTCAGATCATATAAACGATGAACTCTATGCATTAGATGGAAGAACACCCTAATTTTTAGAAACCAGAAACATGGATGGGGGAGCACAAACTCATGTTTTCTAGAATGTTTTAAAATTGCATTGGGGCAAGCTACATCCAAGTTCTGCTTTGGCTCTCTACAGAGCACGCTTCCCAGCTTCTGGGCAGCCCTGTTCCCTCTTTTAGCTGGCCAGTGTCTCCTTTTAACCCATGAATTTGATGATTCATCTTTCTATTCAATTGCAAGAAGTCTAAACAAACTAAGATCTGAGGAAGCACACAGAGGAAGTCTCAAAACAAAGCAGAATTTTTAACCCAATCAAAGCTGCTATCTTGTTAGTTTTGTAAATACTGCAACAGATAAGCATTTTAAGTGAATAAGTAGCTAAAGATCTACTGGCCTAACATAAATTGGAAACTCAATTTGATGGAGCTTCCATTTGGATTTCTCAACTTTAGAATGCTGCATCAAACTAGTTCAAAACTTCAGTGACTATTCTAGGAATTGATAGGCAAGATTGTTATTGACTACAGTTTCTGTGTGTACAGCAGAAACAAGGTAGAAGTTGGAAATAGAAGTCTCTCCGTCTGCAGAGTAATATAAGGTTCATAGAAGCTCTTAATGGTTTCTCGTATAACTATATTCTCATTACAGCTCTATCCATCTTTCTAAGAGGTTAATGCTCTGCTACAATGATTTCCTAGACAGAAAAACAACGGTGAGAGGAGGATTGGAAGAAACTGGGAGCTAGGAGGATGTTGCACAGGGAACTTTGAGGATTCCAGAAAGTAGGACAGCCTTTGACACATGAAGTTTTGCCCACAAATGTTCGAGGGCCTGAGCTACAGGTATATGTTTATACTGACCACAAATACTAGTTTCATAACTCCATAATTACTCTGACCTACAGTTACTATTGTCTCTTCATGCTTATGTTCATCATATTAATTTATTTCAGGAGACTTCTGAAGTACAGTAAGATATACTGCATAGCCTTAAATGGAAGTTCATGGAGAAACTTGTCCTAAACTGATAAATATCTGTATGGCAATTAACACTATGGAGATCCAATTCTGATGAGACTCCTCTGTACAGAAGCAAATAAAATAGGTGATATCTTGTTTGACTTCTAAGACTTAAAATAGAAAACGGATGTGCTTACTCATACGTTGAGAGGCTAGACTTAGCACCTTAACTATGCTATGAGACCCAATTGACTTGTTTGGGTTTTCTCTTCCTTGCTGTTCTGGCTGAAACATTACAGGAAGAACTGCATAAAGAAGCTGAACTGTGGTCCCTCAGGAGTTGGATGTGAATCTGTTGTTGCAAACCATGACTGGATATTTCTAATCAACAGCATGGATGCTATGTAAGAAAGCAAAGCACGTATGCTTTCCAAATGTTGGCAAACCAAATTAAACAGGGCAACTGCCTACAGTGTCTTCATTCTAGTGAACATAGTACATAAAAAAAAAAAAATTCTGTGCTAATTTGTATCAGAACAAAGATAAATAGGCAACTCACAAATTATCAAGGGGGCTGGTGGGGGGGAAAGCCATGAAAAAAACCCTGGGTTTTGACTGTTGGGGAAATCCATTATTGGTGTTACTTTTTTATGAAAAAGGATGCTAAATACATATATTTAATAGTATACACTAACTCTAAAGATAAAATGACAGAATGAAACCTGAAGAATGTGTTGAAAGGGTAAGTGAGGGTCAAGTAAAATGCTATTCTGTAGCTTGACAGAGTAACTGTTCCACCTTCTGGGAAAAAAAAAGGCATAATCAAATTTCATGCATTTGAGATTATAGGACCAGCTGTGAATAAATACTTGCAGAAATAAGACTTGGCTAATATTCCAGAGGAATGAGTGTTCAGTTACCAGCTGAACTGATACTGCTTATAGTCAAATGATGAGTCTGCATTTTCACAGCACTAGACTACCTGTAGATATGTTAAGTGTAACAACTGCTGTTCAGGTGAGGGCCTTCAAAACAGGGAGTTGATGAACATACTTACAAGGTCCATTAACAAACTTACAAGCTCTATTAACAAATATTGTCTCTGAAGAAGTGACAAGCTATAAAAGTTTTTGCTGGCTGCTTTCAATCTCTTACTGCAACATACTTACTGGACTATCAGCGTTCAATTTTTAACTGGTGCCATAAAAATTCTTAGGACAAGTGTAATAAAGTATAATGAATATCCTCATTTGCCTGCAAGCATCAAATATTTCTCCTTTGGTTTTAATCTTTTTAAAATAGCAAAATCCATGAGAAGAGAGAGTAAATGTTTCTGGCTTGAATTTCAGGACACTAGCCACAACATGCTTCTGTGCTAGTGTCATAGAGGAAGGAAAGCATATCTGCATTAAAGTTAGAGGGTGGACTTGGGCTATAATTTAATTTTCACAGCAGCATGTCCCAATCAGTTGGAAAGCTGGTAATTAACTTCTCAGGAACCACAAGTAAACAGAATTTGTTTGAGGAAACTTTGCTTACTCAATGTGAACCGGATTTCCAGCTAGAGTGCCTGTTCCTGTGTGGCAAGCAAGTATTTTGGAAGCCTGCTCTCTCAGTGATGCTTTCTACCCTATCAACTGATCTTACCACACAAGGAATCTAATACAGCCAGATCCTAGGTGTAATACTATGCTAGTTTCTTGTGCTAAAAGCAAGTTCCATTTGAGGTGCCAAGTTTGCAGGGTGTGCTTAAGTTGGTGGAGTTGAACACTCTCCCTCCTGGGAGCGGAGGAAAAAGCTTTCAAGTACCCAAAGTATAAACTTAACGGCTTTTCAGAACATGTTTCTCTCTCCCTTTCTATTAAGTAAATTAAATTAGCACATACAGCAACAGAGTGGGCAGAAGATAAAGTGTGTCTTTAAAATGTAATGCTCTCTAGAATACATGCTCACTCTTAGAAAAGGAAGTGGAAGTCTCAGCTGATGGCTGCCTTACAGAGAGCGTGGTCACATCTGGGCATGAGTAGTTTCCTGTGTGGATGGCGCAGTGTCTCAAGGCTCCCTCTCATAAATGAGGAATGTGTCTGTTCAGCCACTCTTCTGGTTTACTAAAGGCATATATAGATGGTTTTTCAACTATTTTAACTTGCTAAAAGTTCCAATTATGAAATATTTGGAAAAACTTTCCTGTTTCTCAGACTTTATACTACCTGGCCTCTATGGCAACTACAGAAGTACTCTAGCATGTTTTTGGAGAAGTCAAAGTTTTGCCTAAAACTGTCCTGTCAGAAGTAAAATTGATACTAGTTTTTTTGCAAGGACAAGCAAAGGAAGACTAAACTTGAGGTACTTCAACATGGAACTGCAGAGTATTTCTACTAAAGCTTCTTGTCAATGCTATGGCTGCTTGAGATAATAGAAGTTTACCTTAGGTTTGTCTAACATCCTTTCTCTCAAAGGGCAAAAAACATCTTCTGCTCAAGCCAACAAACAACAAAATTGGTTATTTCATCCAAGGTTGGACAAAGGCCTTCATGTAAACTCTCCTATCCAGGAAAGACTATATACAAACACATGCAAAAAGCACTTAAAAGTTTTTTCCCTAGGCTTAACTTTCCAAGCACTCCTTACTTCTATCAACAGCTTAGTCTGGTCTTGTCAAAGCTTATTCTTTTTCTAATTGCTGGCACAAAAGGCTCTTAAATCATGTTTTGACAGCTGAAAGACTACATCTTCATAAATAAAAAGAACTGTCAATAGCGCTAGTGCAGAAGCAAAGGAACGAGATACAGTACTAAAAGCTGGGGGAGGGGACAATGATTCAAAAGTTGAGAAGCATCTGCTTATAGTTTGATAGCAGCTATCTGTCTAAATCCAACCTAGAAAATTAGATCCTGCTACAGGTGGCATAGAGACTATGAACATCTCACTGGATGAAAAAACTGTTTAGAAATAATAGTATTAGATCAAGAGGGTACTCTGTTCACCTCTATCCTTTTCATTGTAAGAAAGAAAAAAAACAAACAAACCACCCACCCCACAACAATTTTCCAGTGTCTAAAGGTCAAGCTAGCAAGTTTGCATTTATCTTCCAAGCTTAGAAGAATCTACTACAGTGAAATAAAGCCACTATATTTTACATGGTGGCATATTTCTCCCACCCTTAGTTTGCATATAGGCCTTTAGGTTGAGCCTTTCTCTACTTTACTGAAATCCTGCGTTGGAAGGGTGCACACAGGATCTCGCTTCTCTTCCAAGCTCAGATCTATCTCATTTCATCAGCATTAAATTCATATTCAGATAACACAGACGTGAAATGAGAATGCTTTTTGAAAGCCACAACATGAAAAGTTTTAAAATGAACTGCACAGAAAGGCATTAGCACCTAGAGTATGTCAGCGTTAGCAATAAAAGATGTTGTATGACCAACCATGACCAACACAACGTGTGCCAGTACCTCACAGTATGAAAAGGAACAAGATATTTAGTTGCTTCTGGACCTGAAGACCAGGTATTCCCTTTCCAAGTAGAGGTGCCTAAGCGCAGGCCGGAAGGGATGGGATTAGATCCTCCTGGGACCGAGGGCACCGGGCGCCGAGCTACTTCACCTGCCCTCTGTAAGCTGTCCTC
>NW_008824766.1:250593-251959 GCF_000699105.1 Pygoscelis adeliae | reverse complement strand
CGACAGCCCTCACGGCTCGGTGCCGGCCGGGCGAACGCCGCCTGGGCTGTGCCCGAGCTGCTGGAGCTCGGTTGGCGCTTCTCCTCACGCGGTGGGCAGGTCTGGCGGCGAATTCATCCCTCGGGCTGCTTGACGGCCGCTCAGCCGAGCTCCGGCCGAGAGTTTGGGTAGCGCTGGGGACCTGGGCGCTTGCTGTGTTCAGGCCCGGAGCAACTTCTGCGTGCCAAGGCCGGAACGAACAGGACCAGCGTTATGGAGGAAGTTTAAAATAAATAGTGTGTTTTCCCTGAAAGAAAAGTGGCCTTCTTTGTACTGCGGAAATTTGGCCTTTGTGTAACAAAGTAGATTGTGGGGGAAAGTCTTTGGTTCATTAGCACACCCCAGAAGCCAAGCTATTCTTTAATATGAGCACGATAAATTAACTCCTCCGTTAACAATCTGAGTGCAGCTAATACAAAGTATTAATAAGTCATGAGAAAAATAAAGGCAGCGGTTGTAACGCAGGCTCAGAACAGGACCAGCGAACAATCAGGGTGCCATCAATAAACTTATGGCTCCGCTTGCTTCCAAATCAGCCGCTGTACAAATGGGGATAAGATGAACATTAATAAAGGTCGTGTTTAATGCATAAGGACAAGGCCACTGCCAGTATAACCAATAAGAGATCTTAATAATAAAAATAGGTAGCATTTATTTCCCTGATATATGTGATCTGTGCTCAGTTCCACACCATCAGTTTAAAAGTGTATGAACAGATCGTTTTGAATCTGGGCAGAGCGCCAGGGGTACGCCATGCTAATACATATCTATCTTTTATTAAGAGTCCTTCCTGGGTTTTAGATAGGCTGTGTAATTGCATGCTATCTAAGGAAGAGGGACTAAAGATCACCGAGGAGAAAAGACTGATGGGGAGAAGAGGCAAGCAAGAAGAAAAGCAGACCTGAAGAAGGCAGAAACAAATGGTCGTGTGTGTGTGAGGAGCCTGCCAGGTGGAAGTATGACATGCCGGTTTACACAAGACACAAGGAACTCAATCCTGCCTCTGTTCAGGCTCCTCAGAGATGAAAGAGCTAAAGACCAAGTGGACCTTGCAGTGTTGAAAGGCTTCTCTAGCACAGGGGTAGGAGTGTTTCCAGAATTTAGAGTTGGGGCCTGTGTGTTTTCTGGCCAAATCGCAGAGTTCCCAAATTCACTTTGCTGTGCAGGGAGGCACAGGCTTCATCCCACCCCACACTTGATGGAAGGGGTTGTACAGCTGCATATCTGCAACCACCCAGACACACACATCACTCCTGGCCTGGCCAAGGTGCGAGGTCCGAGTCCAACGAGCAGCTTAGTCTCTGGATCCTGGAAAATGCAGAGAGCT
>NW_008824766.1:247831-250500 GCF_000699105.1 Pygoscelis adeliae | reverse complement strand
AGGAGGTGGGACCTCCGATCACCCTGTGCTCTGGAGATGGGTGCTGGAAGCTTGGGGGTCAGAAGCCTGGAAGGAGAGAGGATAAATGGATGAAGCATGGTGAAAGCATATGCAGATGAGGAGCGAAACTGCATCCAGGACTGTGTTAGCATTTACGCAGTCTGGCTTACCCCTAGAGATATTGGCCATTTGGTCACGTGCAGATGCACCTGCTCCTGCTCTAACATGGCCATGGTGCCAACAGTTGAGTTTATTTTGCTTTATGTTGCTGGGAAGTAAAATCATTACAGACACTTTAGGAACTAGATCCTAATCCTGGCAGCTAAATCTAGCCTAGTGTATGATTCCTGAATATAATGTGTATTATGTGAGTTATTGGTAAGGTCCTGTGTTGTCTTAACATACCTCTTTTCACAAGAGTTTTTGATTTAAACCGCTTTATTTATGAAAGGTGAGGAAAAAGATAAGAAACACAGAAGTACCCGCTTTCACTGTCTGCCCTCCCCTTGGTGAGGCCGGGTGGTAGTTTTCCTGCCAATGACACATCAGAATTGGGACTTTAGGAGGGGAAGAACCGGCTCCGGAACCGTGTCCCAGGGCACCGGGAGGTGCACACCTACAGGGGGTGAAGCTGGTGCCGCTGGCCTGGCAGGCAGGAGGCAGACACAGGCAGGGTGCAGAGGCCGGCAGGGTGGGCAGCTGGAGGCACAGGGCACCCAAGAGCCTGAAGAAGCAGACACTGAACACAGTGTGATGGAAGCTGCAGGACAGAGGGGCGTCATTGTGCTGTTAATCACACCCTTCCCGGTCTCTGTGCCTTACAGGTGACTTTGCAGCCTCGTGCCTTGGCTTCTGACTGAGAGAAACCATGTTCTCAAAGCCTCTCTCTGGGACTCCACGATCCCACTGCTTGGGGACGTTACCCTGGATCTACGGTTTCTTTTCTCAGGCAATGCAGGGAAATAAGGTGAATTATCTGCTGCCTAAAAGGGACCTGGATTGCAGAATCGCAAGGGGAAGAGATGGGGTGCGTTAAGAGATAATGCCAACGTTAAAAGATAAAATGGATTAACATCTCCCTGCATGCAGAAAGCTGCGTGGGTGGAGCAAGAGGTTGCAGTAGCAGTTTAAAAGGGGACGAGACAGCTGGGCATCCTTGTATTTTTCTCTTAAAAAAAAAAAAAAAATCCATCCTAAAAGCTGAGCTTAGCTGATGTGATCCTCCAAAGTCCATGTCAGTCAGCCAGGCTGGCTGTCCGCAGTCGGGAGGTGTCAGGACAGCCCGAGTAACACACCCTCCTGGCTGACCTACACGGGGCTATAGTGCAGCTGATTTTCACCTGCAGGCTCCAGCAAGAGGTTGCAAAAATGAGCCATGGGAAATAGCTCACAATCATCTATTTCCATTTCTATTTCAGCCTGGGATTTCAGCTTTAATGACTCTTGAGACAAACGAGGCCACGCACGGCTTGCCCAAGGCAGCCGTTCCAGTGTGTCTGTGGGGTGACACGAACCATGGTGGAGGGCCTGTTTAGGATGTGATTAAAGAGGTAATTCTCCCTCCCTGTGCAGATGAGATCTAAGCGTGGCTTAGGTAAATTACTGAGCGGCTTGTTACAGCCGTGGCCGAGTTCCCTTGCTGCGCAGGGCCTAGTGTTTTACATCCAATTTGCTGTGGAGCCCAGAGTGTCACAACAGCATCCCAACATCCGCATCTCTGCGCTTGTCTGACCCCCCTTCTCTGGAAGATGGGACCCCGGAGACCCGCTGCGGATGGCTCTGAGGCGCAGGCTAAGCCCCATCAGTTTTCCTAATAGTTTCTGATGTTCATTCCCTGAAAGCTCCCCCCTCTTGATGATGCTGGTCCACGGCTTGGTCTTCAGGGACTAGCTGACTGAAAGCCAGAAGCACTTTGGTCTTGGCTAAAGGATTTTTAACAGAAGCACGCCTTATTCACAGTGTGGCACAGATGATTGTGCAGACCTCGGGAAGGGTAACAACCCCAGAAGCCCTCTTGTTCCCACCCCTGCTCTTTTACCCCCTCGAGAGTCTTTTGGCTCCTGATCTGTGTCCTGGAGAGGATCTCAACCCCTCCAGCTCCCTCCCCGCTCCCCCACATCACAGACTGAGCTCTGCCCTTTGGTTTGTCATTTGTATGGGCCACTTCTCTATGGAGTTTAAAATCACTTCTGGCACCTTGTGATCTTTCACCCCGTGCCTTGGCATTTTTCCACTCGCACCCCGGCAGGACTGGCGGCAGGCTGGTAGCCTCCATCGTCCTGCCCCGCACAACCGTTCAATCCTTTGCTGCCGTCAATAGCCCCACTTCAGCTTCTCGGGCATGGCCCGGTTCTTGCCATAAAACGGAAGATTTAATCCCCTCTGAAGGCTGTAGCGTGCGCGAGGATTCGGAAGAGGAACGGGACCTGTTCGTGTGAAACAGACCCGCGCTGGCCGCGCCGGCAGAACAAAGAACAGGCTGAAACGCGGCCTGACGATGGTGGTCCTTCGCACAGGTCATTTGGGAGCGCAAAAACCCCGCGACGCTGCCACAGCACCTCACATCCCCGAGAGAGAGCAGCAGAAACTTCACTCGCTTGTAATTTAAACGGCTGCTCGGGACGCGGTGAGGCGGCATTTGCTGTGGGGGCTACTGTGCCATAGCTGAG
>NW_008824766.1:238823-247250 GCF_000699105.1 Pygoscelis adeliae | reverse complement strand
CCCGAGGGCCCTCCCGGGGGTCTGTGGGGACGGGAGGGCCGGGGCGCCCGGCTGCCTCCGTGCCCTGCAGCCCGCCTCCCTCCTGTTGGGTCTGCGTGCCGTTTCCTGCCCTGAAACCCCTTCAGGTACCTTAGAAAGGCTGCAGCAAGGCATGGCTAGGGGGAGAAGCCCGGTTTATCCCCGTGTATGGGTTATTGTAGCCTTTGGGCAAGCTCCGTCAAAGTGTCTTCCATTTGTATTTCAGTCGCTTCTCAGCAGGGTGAGTCGGCTGTGGAAAGAGCAGCGAGGTCGTCCTGGTGACACGGCTGTGCAGGCAGTTTGCAACAGCAACGCTGTTGTCTGAACGTTAACTGGGAAAGGGGCAAAGAATTGGCATTCCTTTCCTAGCAGGGCATGGATACAGCTAACCAGTCTTTTGTAAGCTCATACACCGGCGTGTGTTTTGACTACCTGTGAGGGAGGACAGTGGCTTGGGAACTGTGAAATCTGGATTTCATTCCCAGCTCAGTCACTCTGTGCGCTCTCCTGAGAAAATTGTCAGTCTGTGTCTGTTTCCTTATCTGTGAGCGGGGAGAGTAGTACCAATGTACCTTCAGGTGTATTAGGAAGCCACATTGAGAGTTATCGTATTGTAGGGATTTCTCAGTTGAAACTGAGGTACTGTTCCGTCAGGCTGCATGTGTGCTGTTGATGAAAAGAATCCCAAAGAGACTTTACACCGAGAACCGAGAAATCTTTGTGTGGAGAGTGCAAAAGATTGCCCGCTCAGGTTGAGACCATTTGTACCTGCAGGTGTAATGGAATGGAGTAAAGTGTATGTTTAGAAGTTGACTAGTAAAGGAAGCTGGCTGCGTTGCCTTCACAAGTCTTAATTTGGTTAGGCATGGCAAAACAGTGCAAACACCTGTGTGACTGTACCACCCCCGCGGGGGCAGATGTGGTCCCAGTGGTCACACAGAATGAGACAGGTTCTCTGGTGTCTGGTTTTCTTCACCAGAGTAAGGGTTACATGCTATACTTGAGAATTGTCCGATACAAACATAACACAAAAAAC
This sequence comes from Pygoscelis adeliae, assembly GCF_000699105.1. NCBI lineage: Eukaryota > Metazoa > Chordata > Aves > Sphenisciformes > Spheniscidae > Pygoscelis > Pygoscelis adeliae. The sequence continues at coordinate 246,196 of NW_008824766.1, read as the reverse complement.
CCCTTATCTGCTAAGTTCTTTGTTTGGTGTCTGAATAATATGCTTCGGAAGTTTTTTCTTAGTTGTTTGTAAATAAATAACTCATTTTGTTGAACTTGTTAATAAATTCTGTTTTACATTTCAAAAACAACATGTTGGTGCTGGGAGACAACATGCACACCAGGAACGTCAGGCAACAGATGAAGACAAAGACCTCTCTTTACAGGGACTTAAATAGAGCCTTTGTAGAAAGGGTATTTTTATCACTTCAGCTTTCCAGTTAACCCAAAACACATTAACTGTACAATGTAGCCTGGTAAGCTACTTACAGGCCACAGTTCTTTTTGCCTTTTAGGCTAAGAAAGCAAGAGGAATTATGTACACACGCTTTAGCTATAGCCGGTGTCAAAGGAAAAGGTACGATGTGCGGGCCTACAAGGTGGATCAATTCTTCACGGAGAATTAAGTTAGTTGCTGTTTTGAGGCTGTGTGATGAGGAAGGAGGAAGTCTTAGCTGGCCTCTAACAGACGTAATAATAAACATCTTTGCAGTTGGCATTATTCGGCAGCATCAGTAGAAGGAAAAGTCTGAAAACAGCATGGAATCTAAACTCCTTTCCTACTAGCAGGAGTAGATCTTTTTAGGGAACTGACCAGACAGTCTGCAGAAATTTTGCTCAGGTGTTGTGTGAATCGTTCTTGCTCCCCAGATAAATCAGCATTCGAACCTGCTGGGTTCCTCGCCTGTCCTCTGAACGCTGAAGAAAAACCTGGCTATTTATGACACCATAAAGTTACTATGCTGAGCCTACCTTCTGATCCACTGCCAGACAGAATTCAGCAGAGGAGAAAGGATGTATTAATATCATGTTCTTTTATTGACAGATTGAAAACCTAGAATGGCAGGAGAACAGAAACCGTCCTGCAATCTTCTAGAGCAGTTTATTTTGCTAGCCAAAGGTACAAGTGGCTCAGCTCTGACTGCTCTTATAAATCAAGTGCTGGAGGCTCCTGGGGTTTATGTCTTCGGAGAGCTGTTGGAGTTAACAAATGTGCAAGAGGTAAGAGAATGAGTTTCTATTATAATGCCCCTTCTGCACTGCCAGTATAAGAGATCCCCAGAAGTTTCCACAGACAGCCTGCGCGTGAAATTTCTGTGCCAGGAAGGGCCTGGTGCGACTTATCTTGGTTCTGAGATGTTTGTGTATGAGAGATTGATGTTGCTTTTGCCTGTATATATTACATGTTAAAAAATACTTACATAAAGCTTTGCTACCTTAATGCGACTGCTAACACAGCAAAAACCTGGCAGCAGCACAGTAACAATTTTAAGAAGGCACCTAGCCAGCCAACAACGAAAAAATCCCTTTCTACTCCTTCGTTGTCCTGGAAAGCATAACTTCAATGGTCTCCAAAAGTCTTCATGAACAGATGTCTAGCGTATCAGGCCTGGGTAGTAACCAAACCATTTCAAACCAAGGTGGAAAGTAAGTTCCAGAGCTTTTACTGAGAATGCCTTGCCAGCACTCGCCTCTACTACAACGAGGGAATCTAGGTTGAGTATCTCTGCAGCTGGGGTAATGTGGCGTACAGCAAGTTTGGCTTTCCAAACGGGCTCTTAGATATGCCGAAAAATGCCTCTATGTTTGTTCAGCATCAAATCGCAAGTATGTTTTTTTCCTGGATCTGTGTGCGGCAAATGGTATTTAAAAAAAAAAAACCACTCCATAAAAATCACTGCTTGGTGCTGCAGTTATTCCAGTGAAGTGTTTGCATGTGAGAGGAGTGCTATTACTTTCAAATGCGCTCAGCTTACAATGTTCTAGCTTGCTTTGCTTTGAAGTTTTTGTGGCTCTGCAGGTAAGCTGTCTTAGCTTTCCCAGTAACAGCAAGGATGCTTAACCAACCAACACCACTGCCTGCTTGCTTGTCACGTGATGAGAAGAGCTGGCCCTGTAGGACGTCAGCTGAAATTCAAAGTTGCCTTTTTCTTTTGCCTCCTAAGGGGCTGCACAAAGCAGTTGACAGTCCAAACTGTAGTTAAGTTCTGGTGCATAGAAATGGCTAGATCATCTTGACTCTGAAACTGCTGAAATTTGCTGCTGCTCATGAGGCCTTATAAAGGGTCCAGCTCTTTAAGATCAGGACATAATTACTTTTCTGGGTACTACTTGTCCTATATAGACTTTAAACATGCTCTGGAGAAGTCACCTACCAGTGTCGTATTGACTGTTACCGTGTTACATGGAGTTTCTTTTGTCGTCTTCCCATCCAGCTTGCTGAAGGGTCTAATGCTGCTTATTTCCAGTTGCTGAACCTGTTTGCGTACGGAACGTACCCAGACTATGTAGGTAAGAGACTGCCACCTGTTTGCAGAGTACGAGACTGGGTTGCCCTTTAGAATTGTCAGAGGCAGTTCTTTGCTTTCTGTGGTACCTGGTATAGTGTGGCTGGGTGGAAGTGTCCAAGAACAGAATTTGCTTGGGAGGAGAATTGTTCGTAGGGGCTGTCTGGGTCATATGTGCTTTTTAATTGCTAAAAAGTGGAGGAAGGGCTAGAGATGATGGTCTTTTGCTGGTTTGGATTAGACTGCGGCACTGGATTGAATTGGTCTGTAGCAGTATTCATTGACGTTCACAGGCCGCTTACCTCTGCGGAGTGCAATTCCAGACATCTGTTTTGAAATTTAGATGACACCGGTTATGGAAGCTGCAGAAATCTTAGACAAAATTGTTCTGCATTATTTATAAAAACCTGTAAGGTTTATGGGATAACCTTTTATTCTGTGATGGCATTGCTGAAACAAAATGAAGCATTTCTTAGCTAGAATACAAATCGTAATAATGACTTTTATACAGCTTCAGAAGGACTATGTGTGAATCATCTTAGTATCTGTCGAGATGTGCTTTTATCTCTGGTGCTTATGCTTCCATTCTGCTACGATTTAATACTTCATTTGTGGGTAGCAGCCTAATCCAGACCATTACAGCGTGTGACAAATAATTCTGTCATAGTGCTGGCTATCACTGTGGTGGATGAGCTGTCTAGTTCCTGTAAGGAGAAGTGGCATCCGTAAGTGCAAGGACTGGAAATTCCAGTGGCTGTGGAGCAACACGAGCCTCATGAATTCTGTGACTGATTAGAAGATGTTTGCTGTGCATGGGTCTTGTGTCCCAGCATGTGACAGCGCAGTTCCTTCTTCCTTTTCTAGTGAAGAAAGAGAAGGGGGGAAAAGTAGTGAAAATGTAGAGCACTGAATGAAGTGGGATGGATGGGAGAACTTGAGTGGCCCTGGAACACTAATTTCCATTAAAGCAGATATTTTAAAGAGTTTCTTTGCTTTGGAAAGCCGCCGGTTTCCTTTCTGTTTTTAAATATTCATGAGGCACATGAATATAGTACAATGACAGTAAGGCCATGTAAGTATCTAGATTAATAATTTTTCCTCTCTTCCTCAGCCTAGTACTTTACACTTTCAACCCTAAATTCGACAGCTCTCCAGAGAAATAAAACCAGCTGTATTTACAACCAGATCAGCAAAGGGGGAAGATTTTATTCTGTCAGCTCGTTAATGAAATAAAAATGACTTGGTGGTAGAAACAAAGCATTGACCAACCGTTTTGGCAGGACACCACTTGTGTAGATGTGAATTATGTTCTAATTCCAAAACCAGAATTACTAAATAAGCAGAGAAGAATGGAATTGCCAACTTGTTTTTTAACTTTTCCCCTCTCTCCCTGGGTGTGCTAATCTGCCATCAGCCGCAGCGCTCTCTGCTCACCAACACGCACAGTAGCTGAAGGGGTTCAGCCTTTCAGGGTTTAGTGTAGTGCAACTAGCCTGAAGTTCTGCAGCCTGGATTATATAATTCTTGAAGGAAGGTCCTGAATCTTGTCTTTTTAACATTAACAGCAAACAAAGATAACCTGCCTGAATTAACAGCGACTCAGAAAAATAAGCTGAAACACTTGACGATTGTAAGCCTGGCTTCCAGAATGAAGGTAAAGTGCACTTTGTATGATAGCAGTCATCTTCTGGTTTGTTTTTGTTTTTGAAAAGAGCATCAATGCCATAGCATTGAAGTTGTATCGGACTGCGTGAGTACTCACAAAAAATCCTGCAACTAGGAAAATACCTGTAATGTAGAGTGTTCTCTCATGGTACATTTGGGACATTAACTTAGTGGACTTCCATGGATGAGCTGTGGGGGTGTCTGGACTGCCACGCAAATTGGTCAGTAAGGGCTGCGAAACTTTGTATGGCTTCTTTCACTGCTGGAGGTGGAGAATCATTCTTAAAAACACTGACTTTTTGTTCTAGAGAAAACTAAGCAACACTTTTAATTTCTTCTACAATCCTATTACCCTTTTTCCTGCAGAACACGCTGTGCCAAAGCTTCAGGAATTACCAAAGTTGTGTCAGAATGTTATGTAGCCTAGTAGCAGGTGTTTGTTCTGTCATGATCAGTCACTGCTGTACTTGCAGGTTAAAGTGTAGGATACAATAAACATTTGGGTCTTGACCTTCTGAGACTTAGCTGTTCATTTTGGCTCTAGGACTGTTAACTTATTCTTGGACTTGCTGTTTTTAGTGCATTCCCTATTCTGTGTTGCTGAAGGACCTGGATATGAGGAATCTGAGGGAGCTGGAAGATCTGATTATTGAAGCGGTTTATACAGATATTATCCAGGGGAAGTTGGATCAACGAAACCAGGTGCTAGAGGTGGATTTTTGTATCGGCAGAGACATTCAGAAGAAGGACATCAGTAACATTGTCAAAACACTCCAGGAATGGTGAGGCAGTCTCTCCACCTTCCTTGTTCCTTGTACGTAGCTTGTCCTGTCTCTTTTTTTTATTCCTCAAAGTTTCAAGCGCTGGCTCAATTTTACCATGTTCCATTAATCAGGAGTCTTATGCTGTAAGGAGGCACTTGAAGGAGCACTCTGTTGGGCAAGTTTTCCAAGATCCCACCTAGGATTTAATTTGTGTTATATATCAAGCCAAACTATACTAGGTTTTGAGATTCTGCTCTCACCGTCACTTTTCCATGGCAGAATCCTAGCAAGGAGTCAAGGGTCTTCTCAAACAGACATGCCGAACTGGACTCACGGTCTTATGGTGGGAGCTACCCCCCTTTCTGCTGTTACACTTGATAACAAAAACAGAACTGTCCATTACTTTTCAGCCTACTTTCTCAGCCTGTGATGAGAACTGCACGGGCAAATTCTAGAGAATCACAGTTCTTTGGAGGGGATGTCTCTTCAAGTTTGAAGTTTCAGATGCCTTTGCCTTCTGTTTGTTTCTGCAAGTGCAGGCTGCACGCAACCATATTGGGACTGTGGTACTATCTTTTTGTACCTTTGCCAGGAAGCTGCTTCTTGTCTTTTTGTAGGATTCCCTTCCCACCCAAAGAAGTTCCCCTGTAGAGTGTGGAGCCTGTGGCAGGTTCTGAGCTGACTGGGAATTGCGTCCTAGTTGCTATGGTAACGGGTGCATGAAAAGTAATTAAACTGTTGTGCAAATACGCTGTCCTGAGGTGGGGGCAGGTTTTTTGCTTCTCTACTCCCAACTCCCTCAATCCCATCTCAGCGGGAGGGCTCTGGCAGCTTCCAGGACCTTACAGCACTGTTTGGAAGGTAACGATGAACCCACTGCCAATTCCCTTTCTGTCCTCTCCAGTTAGGAGTTCTGTGTTGGAGGAGTGCTCTTGTCTTTTGAACACTTAACAGGCAGGGGGATTCTCTCAATCTGACTTTTTTGTTTAATTTTAAAATTTTACTTACTTTTGAAACATGCGTTGCATCCCGGTTTAAGCAGTAATTCTGATTGAAAAGGAAGTGGAAAGTGCATTGAATCTGCACTTACTTTTTGATGGGCAGGTAAGAGTAACATGGACTCTCTAAAGAATGCTGTGAAATACATTGAGTAAACAGCAAAGCTTTTTCTTGCCAGCTTTTTGGAACTCTAATCTTTAAGCAGGGAGTATCAATTTAATAATCTCCTAAACGTTTAGGCGAGCATGACTTTTCAGATTGCCTGATTGAGCTGTTCCAGAGAGAACTCGTAAACACTGTTTGACATTGTATCTTGCAGGTGTGATGGTTGTGAAGCGGTTCTTTTAGGAATTGAGCAGCAAGTACTTAGAGCCAACCAATACAAAGAGAACCATCACCGAACTCAGCAGCAGGTAGAGATGGAGGTGGGTACAGAACCACTTCAGACTGCTCTATGCTTTTTTGATAAATGTTTGTTTACTGAAGAAAATAATCTGGTAGCACCTGGTTAATGGTCGTGGCTTCTCTGAAGTAGGCTAGCAATCATGCAAATCAGATGTGCTGGTCTGGGGTAGGAAGAAAACACATCTGCTTCCATGTCCTGGTAACATCACAAACATCACATTTGCCCACTCTGAGCAGGCTAGAATTTTTCTTTATAAAAATATGCTAGGTGGGTGCACTACCTATAGTTTCCTGAATTGATTTGTTAGGAAAAGCATGCTTTTAGCACAGAGCTTGGATGCAGTTCTGTTCCTTTTGTGCAAGGCAGGAAGGAAGGAAAAAAACAGTTCACTTTGTTTTAAACCTGAAAGTGTAATTAACAAAAGTCTCTCGAGTCTCATTGCTTTTGCAAAAAGTGCCCTCGGCAGCTTCCTTCGGGGTCTTTCTCTGGGAGCCAGGCTGAGCACCCGGACAGGGCTCTCTGACACGCTCCCTTCAGCAGCGTGACCTGGGAGCGCTCCTGCCTCTGCATGCACAGCTAGGCGGTAGATGGCAGCACGGGCACGCGATTTTAGCCCCTGCTGATGTGTATTTACTTATGAGAACAAATCTTGGCTAATACAGCTGTAAAGGTGAAAATGGTCCTCCCGAGACACTTGCTCAGGGTTTACTTCTTGCAGAGTGCTGCATCCCTGCAGGTTTACTTTTGCCTTCTTAAGCAGCGTATGCTTGGCAGCTTGATTGGCATCTATAGCGCATTTGGTTTGCCGGATGCCTTTGGCCTGGAGTTGGCACACCTGACTCCCAAACGTGATTTTGCCTGTGGGTTTTTTTTAAGGTTTGCTCATGGTATTTCTGGTGAGCCCTACTGGGTTCCAGGGGACAGAGTATGGTGCCTGGTGCTGTATCTCTCCTTTTCAGCCAGAGTAGCAGAAGCACTAGTGCTGCCTCCCACGAAACCAATTTCTATTCCTGCTTCTAGCAAATATCTGTGGCTCAGACAGCCAGCTAGGCCAAATAGCATTTTCCCTTTTCAAGCGCTGTCCTAAATGTAAGTTTGTTTCTTTCACAGTCTCCTTTGTCCTTCCTGCTTCTGGCCAACATAACGGTAGGGTGGCTGCCTTCTGCACCAAGGCAGTAATAGGTCCTGCCAGCCAGCCGGATAGGTGGTACGA
>NW_008824766.1:226465-238764 GCF_000699105.1 Pygoscelis adeliae | reverse complement strand
GTGTGTTGGGGGGGGGGGGGGGGAGTAATCTCTAGTTATTCCGTATTAGAGCCAGACTGGAAATATTAACAACTCTGGCTGTAAGTGAGGATGAAACATTACCTTTAATAAACACAAGTGCAAAGCATGTTTCTGGTGGGAAAGTTTATTTTATAATCTCCACTCTATACTCCAGGGGTTTTTCAATATGTTTATGAACAGAGTTTCTACTGCAAGGGGAGGAAGAAGCAGGTGCTGATTCACTGTCTCTTCTTGGCCAGGTCACAAACATAAAGAAAACATTAAAAGCTACAGCCTCGTCGTCGGCCCAGGAGATGGAACAGCAGCTGGTAGAGCGAGAGTGCCCTCCACACACAGAACAAAGGCAGCCCACAAAGAAGATGTCCAAAGTCAAAGGGCTGGTCTCCAGCCGTCACTAGAACATACCATCCAAATGTCATTCAGCTAGGAATGACAACAGGAGGAGCAAAAAAGGGCCTGCGTCTCCTTTTTCAGTGGGTTCTGGGCCAGTCCCTTCCAGGCTGGCAAATAAAAGCCCTGTTTGAATACAGCTCCCAGTTAGCAGCACCTGGCTAAGTTACACTGTGCAGCCCCTATTAATTTCCAGGGTGTTCCTGTTCTGGTCCTGTAAAGAGGGACTTCTAAAGAGAGGGACTAACCAAAAGGGGCAGGAAAAAAAAATATCTGTGGACAGTTTTTCTCTCTCCCAGCCAGTCTCATTGCTGCTTAACCTTGAGGAAGCTGCTGTACTAAATCAGATCTTGGGAGAACTTCTGTAGCAAGTGTCTGAATCCCAGGGTTGAAGTGTGGCTACCAAAGCCAGGCTGGGAGCGAGGAAGCCATCAACACAGATCTTTCTATTCCCAAAGGGAGCACAGAAAGGTTTCTAGGTCAGGAACTGCTTTACATGGAAGTCTTCAGCCTTTCCGCTACCCCTGTCTATTTTAAACTGGGGTGGAATTCACACTACCTCGCTCTGTGAAGATGAGATCCAGTGCTGGGCTGTTTACTTAACTCTCTGTTTACTGCCCTTACTAAGCCCTTTAATCTCTCACAGATTTAAAGCACTGTTCTGCATCTCTGAGGCCTCAATACAATAAGGAGGAAGCAGGCTGCTCTTTCAAGCCTTCCTTCTTGCAGGTGGTTAGGGGCATACTAGAAACTGTTCCTTCTGAATGTGATGTGACCTCCCAGAGCTGCTTGTGAGTTCTTTCCCCCATTGATACCTTCAAAGGGTAATACATTTGCTCTTCCTTGGATGCTAGCGACAGAGGTCTGCATGGGAGAAGAGCCCGTTTAGCATCGTGGCAGGCTGGTGGCCCAGGACCCACTGGCAGGGGTCGCAGCAGCATCCCCTTGCTGAAGCAATGGACTTGACTAGTCTTTCTGAATTTTGGACACTTTCAGGTTGTATTTTCCTCCCTTTTTTGTACATTGTTGTGATTCTAAAGCATTGCAGCCTTTGTTTTGTGTTTTTTATTTGTTACAGACTAACTTCAGGTGATTTGCACCTACTTTGGCAAGGTGTGGGTTTTTTTTTTTTAAGGGGAAGGATGGGGTTGGCATTGAAACAGCAGTTCACAAAAAAGCACATTTTAGAAAAAAAATTAAAAATGCTGATTTAATGTCGGAGTCTGGAGTCTTGGCTTTAAGGCTGCTTTAGGCTTGTAGTCCAACAGCACTTACTCACTTGAGCATCTACTTGATTCTTGCTGTTATGTTACCAGAAGGTCTGACTAATCTCCCTGATGCATCCAGGAGGCAGGGAAGTGCTTTTCCCGTTTTGTCAGTAGTTCATCTTTGTCCAAATCTGTGCAGAAGGATCTGTGGCAAAGCCAGCAGCTGTGCCCGATGTCCTGAGCCTTAAACACCTTTGATGCCTGATTGTGGAAGGTTTGTAGTTGTGCTCTGTCTTAGGCCAGTTCATTCCTTCCTCTGGGTCTAGCAGAGTACTGCTTTGTAGTTTGGCCCTTGCATTTCACTTTGCTCCATGCTGTAAAGAGGAGGGCTTTCCGTGAGCGGGTAGGGGAGCTGTTCAAACAGAGGACTGTGACAATGCTTCAGTCCTGCAGCCAGCTGTCACCTGCACGCGCTTGTGCAATGCGTGTGCCTTCCTCTTATTGCTACCAGAATTCTTTGCCATCTGCGTGTTTTCAGTCCTCAGTCACAGGACTCATTGTACACTTGTGAAGGTAAATTCCTCTCCTTTTCTTCGCCTGCAGTGCAGGCCCACCAGCGTTTAATCTTGAGAGATGGATCTAAATACATCCCATCCAGCTGCCTCTGGGTCAAGTCCCTTGGTTTCTGATTCTTTGCAAGCTCTCCCCCCTAGAAATACTAGCCAAAAAATTCCCAGTGAAGGATGTTAAGTGAATAAGCCCAGAGCACGAAGCCTTTCCTACATCTCAAGGGAACTGTTTCCCAAATAGTGGCAGTACTAGTTTCTGTACTACTAGCTTCTCCCAGTGTTTAGTTGGCAGCTTCTCAGGAGATGTAGGTGGACTTTGTGTACCCGAGTATAATACACCTGTGTGATGGAGATGGACTGAGCCTCTTTCTGGCTTCCTGCATGGGCAGCTGCAGTGTGTGCTGGTCATCCAGTTCCTTGCTAGATTTGACTAGCGAGGAGAGGTTCTGTGGCCCTCACTAGCTGTTTTCTTCCCATTTTTAATATCAGTCCTGCAAAGAGGCAAGAGGAATACAAATGCCGTTGGAAATCGTTTTAGCTCCTCGGCAAGCCACAGTCTGCTGGGGAAATAGATGTGAATTTGGCATCCTTGGTGTTTATTCCCTGCCAGTTACAGGAGTCACATTAGTTTGCTGAAGCTTCTTTAGTGTGTTGGAAGTTTTTGAGTTTGTTCTTGCGTTTTTTCTGTCTCAAAGCCTGGCTGGGGGTGAAGATCTTATTTATGCTTTGGTACACATTGCCTTTGATCAGCAAAGAAGCAAGGGAGGAAATAGCACTTTGAATAAAGAGCTGTCCCATGCTTGACGGCGAGAGAGGACGGAGAAGGGAAAGGGGTATTGGAGGGAACTGAGCTGTTTGCATGTTTGGCTTTCCTGGTGTGCCAGCAATGCGCTTTGTGCCGCAAAAGGAGGGGGGCATCTTTGCAATGAGCCCAGTCTGAGATGAGTCATTAACAAATGACATGCACGGAGTACCTGGGGGAGGCAAACAGCTCTGCAGCAGCTGGTTAATGAATCTGGCTTGATGGAAAGAGTTAGCAGCTATTCCAGGAATGAAGCAGAAGGCATAGTTGTTAACAGGGAAGGATGCAGGAGGTGCTATGATGTTTGAGAAGGACAACGGATAAAGGCTGCATTGGCTCCTTGTGACTACAGGGAGGGCAGCAGCTCAGAGCAGAGTTGTGTGAATTAGGGGCTGGTAGGGGCTGAATTGCCGACCGTTTCAAGTGGGGAGTGCCTGGGGAGCTTAATTGTGCTATGGGGACAAGAAGGAGATGGAAGCAGAGGTGGATTTGATGCAGACTCCCATGTATTGCATGTACCTGCTGGAGGCAGCTAACACAGCTTGTCTGAGCACTGCTGGACACTGTTCCCTGACGTGGGGAGAGCATCCTGCCCTACTTTGTTTTATGGCAGCAGTGGGCTGCTCCAGCTGCAGCTGACTTCAGGATTGCAGCAGGACAGAGTTTGAGCTATCGAACTTCTGTTTACGCCCTCCACCCAGAGGGAGACAAAGTAGATGGAGCTGCCTTCCCTCTGCTCTTCAGGGCTTTATTGTCTAGCTTCATGTTCTGCAGCTCCACTTGTACTAGTGCTTGTTTAATATGGAATTGAGCACTGAGCTGGAAAATGGAAGAGAGGATCTCGGCTGATTGCAGTGCTGGTAGACTGCCCTAGCCCTAAAGCTGTGCCTCATGCTAACAAATGTCCCTGGCACTCCTGCTGTGACTCAGTTGATACCAGCTAACATCAGGCAATTCTGGAACATGATAAAGCAATGCTGATGTCAGTCCTCTTACAGAAGAAAGTTTTGGCTCGAAATCTATTGTTCTTTTACTTCCCTCCTCACCTCCTTAGATAAGCTGAATGCTAGCTTAGTCTTCTGTTGAGAGCAGGAGGGAAAATCAGTGATGCTGACAGACCCTTCTGTGTTCAGATTTGAGACCCATCCTGCAGTCGGTCTTGTGCAGGCTTCTGAAATCCAATGGGTGCTTGTGGAGCTGCATGCAGGCTTGCAGGTCTCTCTCCAGGGATCAGGTACAGGAGTAGGACCTGCAGACCTGCTCTCCAGAGTGAAGCTGGGGAAAGTGAAGCTTTTGTTCCCATAGAAAGAGTGGTGGTAAGAGATGGCCATTCCCCCACCAGCCCAAAAGTGAATTTTGCTGAACAGCTTTCTGTTCCTGGAAGAATGGAAAATGATACAGAACCCAGTGGGTGTTTTTGTTTTTGCTTTTAGTGTTGTTCTTATCCTTTGAGGGGAAAACCCTTCCAAAAGGAAGTTGGGCTTATTAACTGTGGGGGAGGCAGAAGTGAGAGTGCCATGAACTTCGACGGCTGTATTAGAACGTAACAAGTCACGTGGGTAAATCAGACTTTTCCTAAACTTTCAGTTCTGTACAGGTTTATATGGGTGCATCTAAGCTGTTTAGAGAGGCCTCTGATTCTGAAAAGCAAATAAAGCCCAGCTCCTGCTGGGGTAAAACAGTCAAAGTTTAGGCGTCCCTAGGCCTGTTGGTGCTGCTGTTTGTTACTTCAGTATCTGAGCCTGTTGCAAGCTTTGCAATGGAGAGAAACAACGTTGCTCTTTATTATTCCGAATAATGGGGAAATGGAGAAATTAAAGAACCTGCCCCACAAGTATATAGACCCAGCTAGCCAGATCTCTGGCACCTGCTCCTATACTGTTGTTTTTCCCTCCTGCTAAGTCCTCTATAGCATCTGACCTAATGCAAGGGAACCAAAAAGTGAAACTGTCTAGCTTATTTTTGTGTAATCTGAGAGAGAGTAACCCAGGGGCATCAAGAAAGGTAAATTAAAGTTTAGAGTGATCTCAGTTCCTACTTGTAACCTCAACCTTGTATTTTTATTATGGAATTTTAACCTGACAGTCTGATTGAACTTCTCAGCAGAGTTTTTAGAAATATGTCATTGTTTCACTCTGCTCCGTGGCGAAGGTCGGTGTCTCTCAGGGACTGTTGACATTTTGTTGATATTTCATCAAGTTTGGTCCTAGCACAGAGCTAACATAGGTAAGTGAGTGAAGCTAGAGAGGTGTCCTGTAAGGAGAGTGCGTATTTACCCCCTAGCCTGATTGCCTGCACCCTGCTTCTTAGTGGCACTGTGGTGGTACCCCCGTCTCTGATTAGTGAACCAGGCAAAGGATTAGGCAGAGCAGCGCTTTGCTCCCTGTCTCCAAATGCACAGGCACGCACGCTTCTTTTTCCCACAGTGTGTAGACCTCACGAGATGCCCTGATGTGTTTGCTACAGGTTGCAAATTGCATGAGTGCTGTGACCATGGCTTTTTCTTGTCAAGAAGAAGAGAAGGTGTCCCTGCTCTAGCGAATGAACGTACACACTGGGAATTCTGCGTGGTAGTGGGATGCCATAATGTTATTTAACAGTCCCGAAATGTGTATTTCCCCACAGAGTGCAAAAGAATTTGTGCCAGTAGTCCTCGCTTGGTGTAATTTTAGTAGAAGGTAGGACACCCTTCCACAGCCCCTGGTCTCCTATAAAGGCTTGTGAATCTCTGTGTCATTAGGTCATTTTTTTTAAACGCTCGTGCACGCATGATACCTCTGTGTTTCCAGAAGAGCTGATTGTGGTGGGTAAGTGAAGCCTCGCTCCATCAGAGATCAGCCTTTTTGTGAGTATTTTGAGCTTCTCTGACTATAAGGCCGTATCTTTATGGGTATGAAGTTTGGGAGTAGCGCTGTCTAGGCCTCCAGACTCTCTCTGAAGATGCTGTTTATCTCATCAGCCCTGATGTTTCAGTCGCTGTCTCACGATCAGCACAGTCCTAAGGCTGATGCAATAAGTAATGTCTTGGTGTTTCATTGTCACCTTCGCAGCTTTTAGAGAGCACCAGTTCCTACAGGATCACCTGCCAGCTGTGATGCTATACCTTTTACATCACGACTGTGAGATGACACCTCTCCTTGCTGGCAGACAAGCCGGGTGGGCAGGCATTGCTCCTCAGAGCTGTTCTGCATCTTGGGAGGCGCAGGCTGTTGCCTGGTTTAGCGTAATGGAAATCAAGGACAAGGACAGCGTTAGAAATAAGGGGCAAAGCGCAGAGCTGTGTCCTGTTCCAGCTCTGCTACGGCTGCAGAAGGCAACCTTGGGCAAATGAGCTCCTCTGCAGCTGCGTTTCCCAGGACAGCCTCTCTCTTGCGTGCTGACTTTGTGACAGAGGTTTGTAAAGTGCTTTGGTCTGGCTGGGCAGCGGCTCGCTGCTGATGGAATTGAAGAAGATGCATGTGTATGGGAGGGGGGAATCGTAAAGATTTTTAAGCTTTTCTAGAAGTCATCTTCCTCCTGTGTACCGTACCCTTCTTCTCCCCTGATGCAGGTAAGGTGGTCCACCGTGGGAATATCAGCCTGGGGTGTTATGGGTAATACGCCAGATGAATTATGGAAGGGGCAGGAAAAATAGCCTGTGCCGTTTTCAACAATATCAAAGGGATGCTACCTAATGATTTTCCTATTAGCTCTTTTCTCAGCCTGCCAGAGTCACTGCAGAAGTGTCATTTACAAAGGCAGTTTGCAACTCATTACCCTGGATTTTCACCGTAGTTTTGCTCCAGAGAGCGTGGGCTTTTGCTGTGCCCCAACCTAATGAATTGCCTGATTCGGTTAGTGCTGCCATCCCTTCTGACAAGGTTAGTTGCTGACTGACAGGAAGGGGACTGGATTCAATTCCCTTCTTGTTTTCGACTTGCGCTCGTGTCAAGCGCAGGCTCCCTCTGGAAGCTGCCCTGTGATCCCTTCCCTTTGTTTTTCTGCATTCTGAGGGAAGCAGCCCATGCTTGGAGAAGTCCTAGAGCAAGTGGCAGGGGCGTGTGTGCTGCTGCCCCCAGCAGTCCCTGCTTAATGGCTCAAGTCCCTTTCCAGCTGGAAAATTCCACTGCTTTCCCGCTCTGGGACTCTGGGCTTTTCTTTTTCTTCATTGGTTTGGGATTTGCTGTCACCTGAGCTGGGCTTTGTAACTCTTCAGCAATAAATACCTTGGAAAAGCTGCATTAATGGTACCAGGGAAAAACATGCAATGTGGGCTGGGGGAACAGAACTGATTTCCCACACGTTAGAGGGCAACTGTGTCCCTGTGGTGGGAGCTCCAGGGTCTGCTCCGGCCTGTTTGGGCTTTGCAAGGCGCCTGTACAACAGCGCTGGAGAAAGCTCTTGTCCTTTTTCACCAGAGAGCAGTGTGCCTTTTTAGGCTGGGGGGCCTACGGCTCATCTCATGCTAGGAAAAACTCCTGGAGAGGGGAAATCAAGGCTGTTCTTATGTCATGTCACAAGCGCTCCCACTTGGAAGCTGGCTGTGGCTGCTGCTCGTTCAGCTGGTAGAGCAGGAAACGTGCAGGTCCTGTGGGCGCTAGTCTGACCTGAGTGTGGACAGAGGAGCTTGGGAGTGTGTATATACACCTCTGCTAAATGCCATTCTCCGAGTCCCCTGTTGAGATGTCGGATGCCACCCCCCTGAGGCTGCAGCTTGCATCCAGGACAGCTCTTGCTGTTCAGTTATGCCATCTCCAGGCTGGGGTTTGGCGAGGGAGTTACCCAGTGCTGGCCCTGGATCCTTTTACTGGATGTCGTGAGGGTTTGACCTAGCTGGCCCACAAGGGAGGCAGTGATGCGAGATCAATTTGTTTCTGCTGCGCATGAGGCCTCCTCCCCTCTTAATTAGATTCCTGTGGCCCCTCTTTTTCCTGCTGGCCTTGTTTCCTACTGAGCCCCTGTCAGGGAGACCCAGTTGTGGCCTTATCAGGTGCTCGCTGTGCTCTAATGAGCCGTTTCCGTTTCCCATTCTGCCTGTCCCACGAACCGAGGAAGGTGCTTGTCAGCGCTCTGAAAACTGACCTCTACTCGCAGTGCCACGCTCTGCCCGTCAGACCCACCGGTCTGGCTGTGCCGCGTGGGTGCGAAGGTTGAGTGGATCTGAAAGTTTTCCCAAGTGCTCTTTCACCCCTGGGTGCTGCCTTCTCTTTTGCACATCAGCTCACACCTCCATGTGGGCACAATGTTCCCGTCCTGCAGGTGGGAAACCAGCATGCTGAGGGACGGGGTGACTTACCCCTGGTCAGAGCGGAAGCAGCAAAGCGAGGAGCCAAGCTGTTAATCCCCTCCCGCCGCCCAGGGAGCTCTCGCTCTGATCGCTCCCCTTCTGCCAAACTAGTGTCCTTTTGCAGTGCAGCTTTGTCCTTTTCCTTGGGCTTGCTCTTTTCCAGGAAGCCCGGTGGATGGAAGGAACCCGTGCTGCGGGGCTGCGCTTTTCCCCTCGGACTACGCTGCAGAGGAGAAACGGGAATCCAGACCGTACGCGACCCCAGACTGTGATCTCTGGGATCTCCCCGACCCGAGCTCGGGTTGTGCCTCACATAAGTTGTCAAATTTTGGGGACTGAATTCCTGAGACCAAGTTCCCTCTGCTCTGTTGAGGAGAAGCCCTCTGTCACCAGGCAGATGGCTTTATTCCAGCTCTGGCTCTGCAGCAAAAAGCCAAAGCTGGGAGGGGAATTGGCCCCACCTTGGTCCCAGCCTGGCACTCTGTTATGGTCGCTACTTCATGCTCAAGGACCAGGACTCTGCGGGCGACCCGCAGTACCATCTTCTTACACCCCTGTTCACACCTGCTGTGCAAGGTCTGCGCAGTAAGTGATTCCTTATTGTCCCTTAGGTTTGCTGGGTGACAGTGGACAGTCCCCTCTGACGGACATCTCTTTAGGAGCTCCTGGCACAGCCCCTCCTTCCCTCTAAAGGTGTGCGGAGCCGGTAGGGTGACCTTCACGGGTGTTGTATTTGCCTTACAGAGAGCCCTGACGGTGGGTTGTCATTACCTACGGACATCTCTGGAGGGCTCTAGCTGAGCCCGAGGCAGGGCACTGAGCTGCCAGCTGCCCGTCCTGCCGCCCTCCCTCCCTCCCAGGGCCTTGATTTTGTTCCCCATAGGCAACGCCTTACGTGGTCCGTCAGCTGCTGCTCCCCATCCAGCTGGACTCTCTGGGCACCGCGAGGTGGGTACCTGTCTCTGACGGAGGCTTTGCTCGTACGAGGCTGGAAACGTCATGTGCGCGCTCCTAACCTGATGATTGAGCTGTCGGGTGTCTGGATGAATCCTCTTGTTCTGTAAACATAATGTTCTCTAATAGTTGGGGAGAATCTGGCTGGAGGTTTCTATGGTTTCCTGGTGGTTGCTAAGGAAAAGGATCTTTTTGCCTCTAGGTCTTGGTGACTTTCTTTTTGCCCTGTCCTCGGCACCAGAGCCCAGCGGAACATAATGCTCGTTGTTTCCCAGCCCACTACAATGGTCAGGGCATAATTTGCGACTCCCGTCACGGCCCCCCTCCCCCTCTTTTTTTTTTTTCTTTTTTTTTTTTCTTTTTCCCTAAGGCCTCTTTGAAGAATGAGACCAAAGAGCCTTCATGCAGGAGTTTGCGTGTTTGCTGCGCTCCCCGCCCCCTCGCTTGCTGTTTGCTTTAGAGCTCCGAGTCATTTTAACGATTTATTTCATGCACTTTACATAGCAAGAAGCTGTAGCAACAGCTGTGTCCGTGAATCCTTACCAGGCAGCCCTCAGTATATTTTGGTCTGTCTACGCATTGTCCCAGGCACAGTTAAATAAATCTCTGCCGGAGGAAGGGACTTTACAGCTTAGCAGCGAAGGTTTGGCGAATGGGAATATCAACAAGATACTTGGTGAGCTGCTGGATCCTAGAATAACAGCGCCTCCGGCATAAAGCTCTGTTCCCACTGGCACAGCCGGGGGCCGGATCCACCGCGGTCTCTTTGTCGCTCTCGGCTCCGTACGGCGCCCAGCGATACGGCTTTACTTACGGGATGAAATTTGGACCCAAACCTGCAGGCTGGAAGCGGTTAAAACGCGCCTAGGCCAAACGCTGCTCTTGTCGCACTGCTGTCTGTCAGTCCAGATCTAGGCTGCTGAACACGATGGGCTTATTTCCAGGGGTGCCACTCAGGGTCTGGGCGATAGACGAGCTGCCCGAGGCCGCGTGCTCTCGCAGGGAGTTCAGCTGGGTTCTGCAGAGGCTCGCAGCCGCATGCAGCGCCGGGCAGGATTCGGTCCATCAGAGCACCGCAGGATTAGGCGCAAGTTTACTTTTGCATATGGGATCAAAGCTTAGAGTATCAGCTGGCCTTTCTCTCGCTCCTGACTTTTCTAAAACATCTGAACAATTTCTTCTTTAACTGTTAAAATCAATCAATCTGACATTTGAACTGTATGTGAATTTGATAAATAAAGACAGGTTACAAAATGCCACACGGAATGATTTTTTTTTTAAAGTTTTTCAACTACTTAGGACAAAAAAATGTTACAATGCTTGACTTTTCATTTAGTTACATAAATAATTCTTTTTATAAATATCTCTTTATAAACAATATATAAATAGCTTTACAACATAAATACATTTATGCATGACATGAATTTACAAACAGCAACGTTATACAGCTGGCTTCATCAGTCTCTTGGAAAAGCACTGTCCCTTGTCTCGGTGAGTGTTTGTATATATAATATATATAAGATAGAGAGCACTTCTTAAAAAAATAACAAAACCAAAACAGCTGGTGCCATGACTCCTCGTACCAAAAAGAAAAACACAGCCACATCTTTTGTCCGTTCCGGGGGGTTGTCTCTGCTCTTCTAGGCGTTGCCTGGGGGATGGCCCTGCCTGGCCACGGTAGGAGAAAATGGACTATGGATTCAAAGCCCTGCGAGGAATGAGAACAAAGTGCCTGTTAGTACTTGCCATACAACACCCCTTACCCGTCCCGAGCTGAAACCCCCGTGGGAATAATCCTGGCATGGGCCCCGGGGGTGCTGAAGTCAACAGAAACCCGCTCTGAGCTTTTTGCTCGTGCTAAAGCAAGGAAGAAGCTCACCCTTTGCTTTTGGGCTATTTGGTATTTAGGGGAGAGGCTGAGGGAAGCGTGCTGCTCCCCCTGGTCCTAGGTCTAGCAGAAATCTTTTTTTTTTTTCCTGATGAGAATTTAACAAGAGAGGATGGGTGCGAGCTGGCTGCGCGGTGTGCGTGCGCTTCTCGGAGCCTTGAGCTGGGCGATTCCTTGGGAATACTGAGGAGCCGCTACAGGAGGGAGCAGAGGAGCAGCACCCGTCCCTCCGGGCAGGGCCAATGACCAGCGTTGGCATCCTGCGGGCACTTTTCTTCCTATTGCTCCGCAGAGCAGCGGGGTGTCTGGATCCGGTCCCCTCCACGCCTGATTACGTTACTGCAGGGCCAAGGCATGTCCCTTTGAGCGGGGCCGTGCCGTGCTGAGGGAGGAGGAGTGAGAGGCCTGGGCTGCAGTGGGCAAGCGCTTCCCCAGGTGTGGAGTTCAGCCGCGTGCGACCTGCTGGCAGGGAACAGGCCAGGGTGGTGCCTCGCTCCCCCCCAGCACCCTCGGGGAGAGCTGGTAGGGGAGGAGCTGCCGTGCTTCTCCCAGATGGGTCACTGCGGGGAAGTGATGCTTCTCTTGCCTATCGCTCCCTAAGCGGAGTGGCCGTGGAGTGCTGTGGGAAGAACTTCTCCCAGCTTCCCGTAACTTGCTCGGATGCAAAGCCCGGGTTAGGAAAGTGCTACCCTTGGCTGTCACCACAACTAGGAGACACCTGGGGAACTCGTGTATTGTTTTCCCTCGAATTAAATTAATTGGAGCACGGCTGAGACAGGCGCCTCACTAATCCTCCCACCACAGGCGTGTGGGGGGTACCCTGCCCTCCTGAGACGTGTCCATAGGTCACCTGTGTCTGTCAGGCATAGGGGGCTCGGAGCAACTGGGAACGTATGGCTGCACCGGAGCTCCTTCTGCATCCTCCCTGGAGCCTGCGGGTCTAGTTCACGCGGAAAGGAGAATCTAGCCTGAGCTGCTGCGGGAGCGATGAACTACAGCCGGGGTGTCTGACCCTCTGCAGAGGCAGGCAAGGCAGCCGGGCAGCAGGAGGGTCGTTGGAAGGGTGGGAGTGCAATTAAAGCCAGCTTTGGGGTCTCCCTCTTTACCCACCAGCAACAGCGGGGTTTGCAGACGGCTCAGCGGGCTAACTACCCGCAATCCCGCCCGGTGGCATCTCCCGCCCGGCAGCGTACGGAGGAAC
>NW_008824766.1:224579-225119 GCF_000699105.1 Pygoscelis adeliae | reverse complement strand
CCCCAGTTCCCTACGGAGACACTCCCAGTCCCGTCCCACCGCTGTCCTGGGGCACCCCTCAGTCCGCGTCCCCATCTCTGTGCCAGTGCCACCCAGTGTCGGTGGCCTCCGGTGCATCCCTCCTCCTCAGCATCCCAGACATCCAGCTCCCTGGAGCACCCCCCATTTGGGGCGACCCTTCCCCGGGGGATGCCCCGCGTGCCCCTGCCTGACCTGTTTGGGCAGGGCTGCCTGTAGGGCTCTGGCCTCGCACCCTGCCCGCCGTGCACCTGCTGCCCACCCCGCTTCGGGTCTGCTCCCCTTCCCCAGTGCCCAGCACAGAGGGGGGCCCCGGGGTGACACCGGGGAGCAGACTGCTGCCCTCCCCGGCCCTGATCCCGCAGGGTACGGGGACACAGAGTGTCCCCCTCCAGTGCCTGGTTTGGGGCTGATGTTCCCGGGACACGCATGCTTGGGACAGGCTGGAGAAGCAGGGGGTCCCCTAGCATTCAAAAAGCCCATGGGGAAGGAGGACCCCGCTTTGCACTGACTCTGCCGCCC
>NW_008824766.1:222462-223898 GCF_000699105.1 Pygoscelis adeliae | reverse complement strand
CCCGGTGACTCCCCATGGAAGGACCCAGGCCAGCCTGGGGTGGCTGTCGCAGGCTGGGGGGGGGTCCCGGCGGGGGGTTGAGCCCAAAAGACAGGAATGAGTGCAAAAAGCACTTTTTTTTCACATCCAGGATTAAATCAGAACCTGTTCATCCTCCAACTTCTCTCCCAGGTCCCTGCTTGGCAGGAGGGGGGACACTGCCCTCCCTGGCTGGGACGATGGGGACACAGGGGGACGCAGGGGGCAGTGGCGCTGCTTGAGGGCACCTAGGTGGGTCCCTCGGCTTGGAGGGTGTGACCTGCTCCCTCCGCTCTCCCGGTGGGGCTGGATGGTGTCCCTGGCCCTGGAGATAGGGCTTTTTACACACCCTGGGGATGTCCTCTGCAGGGCACAGTCAGCGTCACAGGGTCTCTGCTGGGGACAGGACCCCAAGGGCTGACCCACTGCAGGGCTGTGCAGCCTGGCCTCCTCCAACCTGCTCCCGGAGCTGGAGGGTGCAGGAGAAGGATGTGATCCAGGGATTAACCCCAGTAGCTCGCAGGGGCTCTGGGGACACGGTGGGGGCTCCCCCCTGCCCTCACCCTTCCCCTTCAGCACTGGGAGGGCAGGATTTGTGCCGCTGCTGCTGGTGTGCCTGGCACCAGGCAGCTCTGGGGCTCTGCTTGCTTTTTGCCAATGGAGATGGGCACCATCCCTGGCACCCCGGCCGGGGGGGACGCTCTTACTGGGATCAGGCCGGAGGAAAGATACCCCCCTTTGCAGAAGCATGCAGGGCTGGATTGCATCAGGCTGGATTTGCACCCCAAATCACTTCCCTGGGACCAGGGAAATACTCTCTGCTCTTCCCCCTCTCCCTGGGGTCAGCTCCAGGCTGGTCCCTTCCTCCTGCTCTTTTTCTTGGTCTTTCTGGGCTCTGCTGCTCCCCAAATCCCTGGGGAGCTGCCCCTGCCGGGGGGCTGTGGCTCTTTGGGGGTCCGTGGTTTCCCCGCTCGGGAGCAGGGAGATGTTTCCTCCTCCACAGCCCGGGCTACTGGGCACGGGACACTTCAAAGGAGATTGGCTTTTCAGCTCCATGTGAATAGGAGCTGGAAGGAGAAGGTCTCGGTGGTTTTTCCATCGTGCCTGCCAGGTGGAGACAACTTGGACTTTTTGGAGTGTAAAGTTGTGCTTGGGCATTTGTCTGCGTGCAGGCAGAGTGAGGCGATGGAGTCGGGATTAGAGCCGACCCTGGATGCCAGGGAGCCGGGGGTGCAGGCAAGGAGCAGAGAGAGGCCCCTTCTCTCGGGGTTCAGCTCTTGTCCCCCCCCGAAGCATGCTGAGATGTGACGTGCAGCCTCTCCGGGGTGCAAGGAGGGGGGTTCTGCAGCACTACCCCCTTCAGCAGGGCTTGTGCAGGGGAAAGGGGAGCAGCAGGCAGCTGAGCCCTGGGTCTCCGC
>NW_008824766.1:217885-222229 GCF_000699105.1 Pygoscelis adeliae | reverse complement strand
CTGCCTTGCTTGCCACCAGGCCCCCACACGCTGCGGGATGTGGGGTCAGGAGCCATATCGGAGCTTCTCCACCAGCCCCTCGCCCCGGAGTATTAGAGCGTTGCCATAAATGCCACAATGCGGTCAGGTCTCAGCCAGCGCCTGCCCGCAGGAGGCTCATCCTGTGCCCTCGGCTTTCACCAGCGTGGTTTTCATTAGCGTGTTTTCTTTGTCACACTGTGCAGAGCCTCGGGTTTGGGGGGGGCTGTGCTTTATAAATCCAATTAGTCTTGTTATTCAAATTACTCTGCCTTTTCTGCTGAAAGTCGCTGGAGTCAGAGCCCGGCGCACAAAGACTTTCCCTTAACTCAAACCAGATCGGATCCACCAGGGTGGCAAAAAGCTCAGAGGCGGGGAGAAGAGGTGGGCAGGAAGGGGTTAAGAGCATGAAACCCTTTTGCTTCTGGGATGGGGGCCTGAAAGCTTTTAACCCTTAAAGGGATGTGCCAGTGTTAGCCCACGGCCCTGCAGAATGTGCGCCCAGGCTGAGAACTGGCAGAGTCGGGGCATGTGTGGAAGCTGAGAGCGTGGGGCGGAGAGGACTGCGCTCAGTGGGGGCTTCCCCCCGTGTGCTGGAGAGCAAAGGGGATCCTGCACAGCGGGACAAGGAGGGCCCAAAAAGAGCTGGGGGGAGAGAGGGGCTCCAGGGCTGGTCTGCCCCTGGGGAATACCAGCGTTGAAGCAGGGCTTATGGGGAGATGGGCTGCTGTGCGTTTGGTGAGGGGGTGGCTCGGGGGGACCTAAGAAAGGTGTGAAAATCCATATTTGACTGCTCTTCATGTCACATAATGTCCCCAGCACCCCTTCCCGTGTGACAGCAGACTAAGGGCTGTTCAGAGGTGTCCGTATGGTGGCAGCGGTGCTGGCTCTGTCCAGCCCATATTCGAACCTCTCACCCCTTTGGGTCCTGCTGGGCATCACCCAAAGCCAGGACACATCTTGCCCTCCAGAAGGCCCCGCTCCAGGGGTGGGGTTTAGAGCTGCATGTGCTGGAAAGTGCCCGAAAGCAGAGAACATCGCTGCTGTAGGGCTAAAAATGGGGAGATACTGCCAAGTCTTACCAAAGTGGGGGTGACCCCTGAGAAGGGGGACTCGGGGGGACTGTCGGTGTGTAGGGAGTGGGGAAGGGAACGGAGAGAGTGCGTGTGCAAGAGGGCACACGGGTCCCCGCGCCTGAGGCTGGAGAGGGATTCATCAAAGTGTGACCAGTGCCGGCATGATTTGGAGGGTGGGAGGAGATGGGTCATGGGGGTACGTGTGACAGCAGCACGGGGTGTTTCGGCCCCATCACAAGGAAGGGGTGAGCGATGCCTGCGGGTGAGGCTGCATCCTGCTGGGCAGCGCTGGGGCCCCGGCTCTCTTGGCTGAAGTCAGGAGCCAGGTTCCAGGCACCTTCCAGAGGATGACCCTGAGAAGGTTGACAGGACAGAAACGTGGACTCTAGCCTGAAGAAAGCTGTGCCACCGCAGCAGCGAACAGCCAGCTATCTATCCCCTTTTTCTTCCACTCACTCTTCATTAGGCAGCGTGTTTCTGTATTGATTTGGGGAAATCGCTGCCCAGATTTATGTCTCTTCTGCTGCCATGGGCCAGGGAGCATTTCCCAATGGAGCGATGGATAACTGTAGTGTGAGGATTTCCAGCTGATGCCACGTGAGGGCCAGTTGCCTCTTTGCAAAAAGAAGGCTATGTGCATGCGATGGAGATGCCGGAGTGGCCGACGTTTTCCCACAACCAGCGGTCAACCCAAGGAGCTGTTGGTAAGCACCATCCCAAAGTCCATTGGTGGCTTTGGAACAAGCCCCAAAACATTGCTGCTCTCTGCTTATCCTGCCCACACTGCTCGGTACCCGCCTGGGGCAGGGCCAGGGGTGCAGAGCAGGTGCAAGGATGGAGGAGGTGCAAGGATGGAGGAGGTGCAAGGATGGAGGAAGTACAAGGTTGGAGGAAGTACAAGGTTGGAGGAGGTACAAGGATGGAGGAGCTACTTCACCTCCAGTGCAGCCACCACCTACCAGTTCCCCAGGAACAAGACATATGCTGGTGTTTGCCAAGAAAACGCCACTGAAGGTTTGATGTTCTACAACAGGAGCTTTTTACAGTTTATGTTTTTTTTACAGGTTTTAGAGTACCTCTCTAGGGGTCTGGTGATAGCAGGCTCAGTGAGAAGCAGCTTGGGGGCAGATTTCAATTTTGGCTGCAGGGATGGATGAGCAGCCCCCGGTGCATGCGGTGGCAGGGGACCATCCTGTCCCACCGCTGTGGCAGGATGCAGCAGGTGATATGCATTCTGGGGATGCTTTGAAGCAAGCTTTTCTGGGGAATAACCCTATAGCCCCCGAGGGCAGGAGTACCGGCCGGAGGGTTCAGATGTGGCCACCAATAGCCCCAGGACCCGGGCAGCCACCAGGCCGTCATGAGGACAGGGTGGCTCTGCATGCGGGGGTGCGATGCTCCTGGGGTGCTGTGGCAGTACCAGTGCCTGCTTCACCTCTGGGTCTCTGTGTCTGAAAAGCTGATGGAGATTTCGGCCTGTTTGAACACCCCTGGTGTTTATTTTGGATGTTGCTGCTGAATGAGGCATTACAGGAAACAACACATGATTTTACATTTTCCCTTGTCTCCTTTGGGTCTGGAAGAGGGCGCTGGCCCAGGACACACGCATGGCCAACATCCCCTCTTCCCAAACCGGGACTGTGATGGGGAGAGGCTCCGCAGAGCCACCCTGATGGGGCAGGCAAGGACGGGGCTGCAGACACAGCAAGGGCACGGAGACCGAGAGGGCATCTCTGCGTTCCGAAACTCCCCGGGGTGGCTAGGGTGAGGAGACAAGGGGAAACCCCAGGTAGGGACTCCCAGGTCTTTGCTAGCGAAGTGCTGGTATCCTGGCAGGCACAGTGTGTTTTCCCCCCAGGGGCTTGCTTTGGGGTTTGCCTTTTGGGGTTTGCCATTTTCCCTGGGCTCCCTGGGATGCTCCAGTCTCCTGACTTTCTGGGTGTTTCTTTTCCCCGAGGCTGCGCTGGGATGGCCATGCTCTGGGGCCGGGCTGCCTTGCTGGGCTGGCGGGAACGGGAACATGACATCTCAGACTTTTGTGGAACATCGAGAAAATGAAGCAATTCTAACGCACGGGTGAGTCCATGCTGTGAGCCTCCCTCTGTGTCAGTCCTCGGAGGATAGGAATTGCATTGCCTCCAGCTGCCAGCAGCCTCAGCTCCTCAGCTAACGTAGGGGCAGATTGTTGGGATTTTCCAAGCTAAATGCCATGGTCCTCTTTGTCCTCCCTTTCTCAGACACTTTCCCCCCCAGAAATGGGGGTCTGGTAGCATTTCACCCGCAGCCTGGAGGTCCCAACATCAGCCCAGGCTTGTCGGTTTTGGCGCTGAGCATCCTTTTGGGAAGAGGTACTGCCCAAAGAGGTGATGGCCTGGAAAGGCCAAAGGATGAATTATCGTCACCACATTTGTCGCCACGGGAAGCTGTGCCTCGTGCAAATCCTGGGCAGGGATCCAGTGGGCCAGTGGGGACAGACCCCCAGCCTTGTACCCAGGGGGGACCCCATTGCGGTGCTGGAGCCGGATGCCACCGCCGCACCGCGTCACCCCGTTGCAGCCCCGGGGGCAGTCTGTGACCTAATGTGCTACGTGTGCATCCAGGATGGGCAAGCAGGTCCTCACTAGCCCTGTGGCTCTTGGCGGCAGTGCATGCCCTGGCTTGGCAGGAGCCTCTTCCACCCGGCTTGGCTGGGTGAAACCCTGTCACCCTCGAAGATACTGTCAGCAGCTCCCTTGTGGACCCCCCAGCCAGCCCTAAATGCCCCCCACCCCCTCTGAGCTGGCTTCTCGGCAACCCAGCGCTAGGTGGTGGGAAGTCCCTTTTGGCATTGGTCCTTCAGGGCAAAACCTTTGGGCTTCCTGGGCCTTTCTCCAGAGCATCCTGGATGTGGGAAACCCCAGGGGAGCGCTGGGATGAAGGGGGCCGAATCTGTGCTGGTCTCAGGGATGCTGGTGGTCGAGCCCTTGACCTTCTGCCAGGGCTGTGATCCCGCTGAAGGCAAATTTGGGCTTTCTGCCCTTTTTTATTCTTTTGGGGAGGGAGTCTGACTGTCTCCCACGGGAGGCTTTGTGTGGGTGCCAGGCTGAGCAGCACGGGGTGGCTCTGGCCGGGGCAAGGGGCTGGCGAGGGAAGGGGCAGATTTCAGTGCCACGGATGGCGGGGCAGCCTTGCAGAGCAGATAACAGCCCGGCCGGGCCTCGGCCGTGCCTGAGAACAGCCAGGGCCACCGCTTCTGTGGCCAGGGGGGGCT
>NW_008824766.1:217188-217626 GCF_000699105.1 Pygoscelis adeliae | reverse complement strand
TGGGACGGCCCTGCCAGCCCCGCGGGCCCGCGGTCTCCGCTGGAGCATCGCCCCTGGCTTGCCCTCGGCGTGCTGTCCCCACCCGGCCTGCAGCCCCAAAGCGGCCCCCACGGGGGCTGTTCAGACCCGGTCCTGCATGTGTGTGGTGGGGGACGGGGTGGCAGCGGCGGGGGGTTGTGGGGTGAGTCCCTAACCCCGGGACTGCGGAGCAGTGCAGTCCATTAGTCCCTGCCTGCCTGGAAGGTGCGTTTTCTGCCTCCCTGGGGGCATCAGACGGGGCTTGAACTCACTGCACATCCCCTGCCCGTGAGCCCTGTCCCCCCTGCCCCCTGGTCCCGCTGCCCACAAGCTCGGTAGGTGCAGGGCAGCTGCCTGCTTGGGTTTCCTGATAGGACCTGTGGAGCTGTGTCCCCTCGCGTGCCCCAGCGCCCTGGGGCC
>NW_008824766.1:214640-217165 GCF_000699105.1 Pygoscelis adeliae | reverse complement strand
TAGGACCTGTGGAGCTGTGTCCCATCGCGTGCCCCAGCGCTCTGGGGCCTCAGAGCTTTATCATCTGAAACCACTTTGAGCACCTTTGGGAGGCTCAGTCCTGGCAGGGCACGAGGATGCAGGGAAACCGAGGGCCGGGTTTTAAAAGAGATTTGGCCATCTATAACTAGGAAGAGACTTGAAGGTACCCAGAAGACAAATCCAGGAGACCCCAGCTAAATCACGAGCAAGGCACTAACCCTGCTGCTTTGACGTCCCACCCCGGCACCCCACCTCTTTCCTCCGCTGCTTCCTTCACCTCTTTCTTGGCTGCCTGTCCCTCTTTGCTGGGGTCTGGTTCTCCATTTCCTTTGCTGGACAGACACAGCCAAACCTGCCCTCCCTCTGCCCGGGGAGAGCTGCAGGCGTTCCTCCAGGCGCTGCCGCGTCTGAAGGAGATGGGAACCCATCAGTCCTGACCTTGGGTGGCGTGTTTCCCAACCAGAGGTATGGAGGGCTTGGGAGAAGACTGGAGAAGCTGAAGGACGGGTGGGGCAAGACCACATGTGTTGTGACACAGTTAGCAGATGTGTATCTACTGTGGAGAGAGATGTTTTTTACCTTATTTATGGTAATAAATCTGTCTCCCTCCCCTCTACCCCCCGAGCATGGCTTGTGTCCTCAGGTCAAGTGCCCAGACGACTCCTGGTGCCTGAGCAATGTCAAAGCGAGTGAGACTCTGACCTAACTCTGGGTGCTGCTGCTGCAATCAAGACACTTCCAAGGGTGCTCAGAGGCTCCAGAGCAAACCCGCGGCCCCACTCTGCCTTCGAGCGTATCCTCATGCCATGCGGGTCGAGCCTCTGGACAACAGCAGGGAGGCAGAGCACCCCGCTGATCTCCATCCCACCACCACAGCCTGCAACCTGAAATATTCAGTATCAACGAGAGGTGACATTCGGGCTGGCAGGGGTGACGTTTCCACCAGCAGTGTCGGTTCATGCCAGGTGGGCTGCAGGAAGCAGGCAGAGGCGGAGGAACTGCTCTGCTCCCATCCAGGGTTCCCCTCGTTGAGTCATCTCAGGGCGGCTCCAGGCCTTTGGCCAGTCACTCCTAATTAACACTGATGTAAGTGAGCGTCGGGCAGGCCCTTACTCCTCGCTGAAACCACAAGCAGAGGAGCCAAAGCCTTCGTAAGCAGGGTGCTCCCGGCCAAGGAGCCACACGGTGCTCTCGCCTCGGCCGAGGTGCCACAACACGTTCCAGCCTCCAACGTCGGGGTGAGCAGCTACCAGTTACTGCCTGGGGGAAGATGGTGAGATAATCCTGCGCTGTGGGAAAGCAAGCCGGGACACTGGGCTGGGCTTGCTCCTACAGGACCCCAGGAAATGAGAGCGTGGGGGAAAAATCTGCCCGTGGACCCGCTCCCTTTTAGAAAGCCCATGAGTCGCCACGGAGGGTCGTGGGAGCAGCAGCGAGGAGACTGCTCCTTTCTGCTCGGCAGACACAAGGATGGTGCGGATGGAAGATGGAGCCAAAGGACAGACTGAAGCAGTCCAGCCTTTCCCTGGGAGGGATTGTGTTCGGTGAGATCCTGCATGAGGCACCGGCTTGCTGCCACATTTGCAGGTAGCCTCTTTCAAAGGGTGCGAAGGACGGGCACGCAGCTGGTCCCAGCCACACTCCCGCAGGGCACCGGGAGGGCGACACGTATTTGCTGTATCTCTTGTTTGTCTGGGCCAGTGATGGGGCAGAGCAAAAGGGGGCACAGACGCAGGCTCTGCTCCATGGACCAGACCAGACTTCCAGGTCCCTGGCTGCTACCAGGAGAGGAGGGCTGAGAAACACTCTGCCAATCTGCAGGGGCTTGCAGCCCCTTGTGCAGCAGGGGCCCAGCTGGAGGCAGGAGGCAGGGATGACGGAGGCGTCCAGCCGTGGAGCCATATCCCTCTCGCCACACATGATATCACTGCAAAACCGCAGGCCCCAATGCCGGCAGTGGCACCAACAGACAGTGAATCCCCCCCACTTCTTCCCCCCCATCTATCGCCTCCTGTGCAAGGAACGGGCACACTGAAGCCGCTGCAGCTGGTGGCACCACCTGGTGCAGGAGGGAGTCTGGCCAAGCTCCGGGCTCGGCTTCATCCCCATGGGGGTGAAGAAGAGCAGAGACACGGCGTGACTCAGCGGCATGGAGAAGAGCTGCTGTTCCCACCTGGCTGGCACAGGGAGGGTGACAGTGAGGCTGGGGGTTCCTGGGTCTCCCCTGCCCCATCTCCCACTCTTCCAGGCGGGTGAGCTCCTTGCCACGGCACGGGCCAGCCCTGCACAGCTGGGGACGTGCCACCGCCGTGTCTTAGCAGAGCAGATGCCAGCCACCTTGCTTTGGCAGCAGCCAGGGGAGCAGGAGGAAGCGGGGGAGCACGCACCCTTCCACCGAAAGGGTGATCCCACACGGCCAATGCTTCCCCTGGGGCCAGCTCCAGTGGAAACGGCGTCCACCCTCCGTCTTTGGGGCTGGGGGGGACCAGCTGCTGTGTGACTGG
>NW_008824766.1:213233-214496 GCF_000699105.1 Pygoscelis adeliae | reverse complement strand
AGGTGGCCAGGGCTGCCACGGTGGGGGCAGCTGATGAGCTGGCGGGAGTGCCGGCAGATCGCAGCCAGAGCCTGTTGGCTCTGTGTGGTTCATGTGAACAAGACACTGCCTTTGCCGGTGGCATCCCAGCGCTCGGGGAGACGTGACTGTCCTTGCGCGGGTAGGTCTGTGCTTGCTGCCCTTGGTCCCACAGCAAAAGCCCGGTTTCTCAGGGCAGCTCCCTCTACAGATGACCAATGCCAGGCCCTGTGGGCACCGACCCGCAGGATGAGGAACAAGCACCATGGGGCAGGAGTCTTCCCCATCCTAAGTGAAGGGGCAGCACGGACAGCCTGCCCATGTTCCTGCCAAACTGAAGACTGAACAGAGCCTTTCACCAGCGGAGCCCTGCTTGGAGACACCAGCCCAGGTCCCTTTGGACTATTCCTCCACCTCTGAGGGACTGCTCCAGGCAGACAGCTCAAATGGGGGTGATTGAGGGTGCTGTGAGGCCCGTTTGTTGCTCTCCAGTTTTTCTTCTGGCTGAAGTTCTTTGGCAAACCCAGCCTGAGTTTGCAGGTAACACCAGGGTGACCAAACCACCTACTCCCAGCCAGCCAGACCCTGGATCTGACCCTGCTATACAGCCCCGTGGGAGGTCTGCAGCCGCAGAAAGAGCAGGGAGTCAAAGTCCCAGCTCCTGACTCTGGTCTCATGCTTTAACATCACCCTCTGACGCGAAGGCTCTGACTTATCCTGGCAGAGATGAGGCCACTGCCGCTCAACACCATGAGTTGGTCATTACTTGGATGCTGTGGCGGGGGCGGGCTGGAGGATTGGCAGGTTGCCTGGTGCCCAACCTCCAGTGCTAGGGGAGCGTGAAGAGCTCAGGGAACAGGAGCCCGGGAGCCTGCTCTCCTCTGTGGTGAAGGTGAGGCCATGTAGGTCTTGAAGGAGGCTTCCCCGCGCTGCAGATGCCTGCAAATCTCTGAGGGTTTCCAATGGGACAATACCAGTCTCAGCTCTTTACAATATTAAATCAGCTAAACTACGCTTTTTTCACCTATCTGGCTAGAAACTTTGGCTGAAGCAGGATTGCTGGCGGTGAACTGGACCAAACCATCACGGAGGCCTCAGCTGGCCCTGGCTGGAAGGGGTGGTCTGCAAACCCCAGGGACCAAGGCGTCTGCAAGCCTTGCAGGCTGGGGACAGTCTGCATTGGCTCCCTGCTGTGGTGAAAGCGCCTCCTGTCTCCCACCTCCCCGCAGCACCCTGGCCCTGCAG
>NW_008824766.1:173169-212201 GCF_000699105.1 Pygoscelis adeliae | reverse complement strand
GTTCTCATCCTGGGCCCGGCCGAGCGAGCGTCTTCCCTCGGCGCTTCCTTCCCGGCGTTTCACCCATCCGCACCCCTGTCCCGCCTGCGGGAAGGAGGCAGGGTGGGTATACCTCGCACCCGCCTCTGCCTTCCCCCCGCTCCCCGGCTGTCAGGGAGCTGTCAGTTCCTGGTTGCCCACCGGAAAACTAATAATGAAACTGTGAGGCGCGGGGGCTTGTAAGTCCCTTTTTTTTTTTGGTCTGTGCTCCAATTGCTAACTGTTAACGTGATTAAAGTTGCAGAAATTACAGTGGAGGCGAGGTGTGAATGTTTATTCTTCGCTTGTAAATAAAGATGGCAAACTCCTGTATCGCAGAACCAGTGTTTGCAGAGTAGTCTCGCTGGCATTTGTAAATGTTATCTACTTCTATTGAATTGGCAACGGGAGAAGGTGACGTTAAAAGAAAGCTTGCTGTAGACCTACCCGTGTGAAGGTTTTGTAATAGCGCTGTAGCAGGTCAGTCTATGAGAAAAATTTAGCTATTGGCCAGCACCAATGGAAAATCTTAGGAACAAGAATCACAAACCACACAAAGAATTTTTCCTATGTATTCAGGGATTTTTAATTTTTGCTTTGTATTGTGAAGCCTATTCACATCCGTGCTCAATTACTTAAGTAAATCTCGCTGCAACACGCGTTGTTTCTCCGAAAGGGCCAGAGCAGGCGCTCTGAGGGGGAGCTGGCACTGCAGTCCTTGGTCCCTGCTGGATGATGCCCCGTTCCCAGGCAGCGTGTGCACGGAGGAGACTGCCTGGGTGCTTATCCTCTGTGCAACTGCAGCAAAAGGGAGAAGAGGGCTGGGTAAGGGCGAAGAAAAATTCCGAGCTTGGTGGGAGTAGGGAAGGGAATATAAGTTTCTCTTCTGCTGAGCTCTGTATTCTGTCCTGCCAACGCCCCTGTGCTTAGAGAAGTGAAGAGAGAGAGGCTTGACGGACAGTATCTTTAGTTTAGCTTAGGGTCCAGTGCCCCTCAGTTCTGGCGTAGAAGAGATGAGAGTGAGCCCTGAAGTTCTCAGCATACCAGCTGGGGTGAAGTTCAGCTTCAAACGTGTCTTGAAGGGAAAAAGAGGCATTTTTATGAAAACCCGCAAAAGACAGCAGTTGCACTGGGCTCCATTATTAATATACTTTTATTTTCCTCTTCAGTGTTAGATACAGCAAAAATCATTGCTATGTCCTGTCTGTACCTATAATTTACCTTAATAGTAGCTGAGGACAATTTACTAAATTCTTTCGCTCCAAAAACTTAAAAGCTAGAGCAGCTGAAACAGGATTGAAAGATGCTTGATCTACTTAAGTTCCACACTCGTGCCACAAAGGTGGAGGCATAATACCACGTACAGAAACTGGCGCTGGATGGAGTGGCAGCTAGTGTGTCTCAATCACTAAGAATTATGAGCTCTTGCAAGACAGTTAGTTGTGCTAGGGAATTTATTGTATGTCAGTCGCGCTGGGAGTGAGTTTATGGCTAGAAAGACAAGCTGAAATGGTTAGTCTTCGTATTTGAAGCAAATGTCCTATATAATCCAAGTGTCGGTCGGGGGGGGGCGGGTAACAGGCAATGTATGCTTTTTACTGCAACATTGAAGCACTTCAGTAAGGATGCAGTTATTTTTGAAGACTCCAGGTTGGACATGACAAGATTTTACTTCTGATAACTGCTAAACTGATGCATCTGATACAGTCTGTCAGATACTGCCTTAATTTACCTGGCTTTTTCAAAGGCAAGGAAGAACGGATTAAAGGAATCCCTTATACTTGGGGTGTCAGCCTCGGGACAAAAATCCCCGTTTTGTGTGGCATATGGGCAGGTAGGGCTCACAGGCCATGGTCACTCCTAGGTCACTGACGCAGATTTGGTGCAGGGCAGATGTTGAGTGCATTGTGAAACCCCTTCACCCCAGTGGAGTGACTTATCAACACAGAATTCCTGTAAAGGTCAAAACATTCTCATTTAGTACATTTTTGTGTCTTTTAGCATAATCAATTATTTGACGCTGTGTTTCAAGAAAATAACCTTTTTTCCCCTGTGTCTATTTATAACTCTTTGAAGTTTGGGCCTTTTACTGCACTATGGATCATCTGGGGTATGTGAGAAGTACTACTTCTGCCCAAGGTGCCAAAGAGGGATCGAGCAAGCCCGCTGCTCCCCAGAAGAACGCTTACACAAGGCTTGTGCAAAAGCACCACAGCGGCCGATTCCGGTCCTATTTGAATCACATTGCGCAGAAGATGCAGCTAGAAGAGGGCACCTCCAATGACCCCAGCTCGGATCTGGACCCGCCCCTGAGGAGAGGCCTGGTGAAGGATAATCCAGCCAGGAATGGGTTGAATGTGCACAGCTATTCACCGGTCAGAACATCTCATCTGGAACAGCCCATGCCTGGAGGATTTGAGAACGATAAACCCCAAACCGCTCTGAACAGATGTCCTCATAAAAAAAATGCCCTGGTTAGCCCAGAAGGAGACTTGGAGGTGGAGGAAGACTATTATGTACGTCAGCATGGAGCTGCAGCTGACTTGTTAAATATGAGTGATGCCCTAGGTGGGAGAGTATCGAACAGCCTGAGACACCGTGCAGCTCTGCAGAAGTCTTCTGGTTCTGATGAAAAGGATGAGGAGGACATGTGGAGGAAGAAACATAAGAAACGAGACAGGTGTCCTGCCAACACAGATAGAGCAGCTGGACATTTGTTGACTGAGCAGTTTAGTGAGGATGTGCTGGCAATAAATGCCAGGAAAAACAGTCACTTGTCTCCAGGTCAAGTCCAAGGTGAGTTCACACTAATGAACTGTTCAGTCCATTTGCTACAATTACTGTGGAATTGAATGTGATGTTTTAGTCATGAGTGAGTCAACATGAGCCAGTTGTAGTCTGTCCAGGTTAGTCAGCTCTTAGTTACCTGTGGGTGGCTTTGTCTTGGTTTACAAGTAAGCCATCCGGCATGTGCAAATGGCTTCATGTGGAGCCAGCTTGGTGCTGGCCTA
Source organism: Pygoscelis adeliae (assembly GCF_000699105.1). Lineage (NCBI taxonomy): Eukaryota > Metazoa > Chordata > Aves > Sphenisciformes > Spheniscidae > Pygoscelis > Pygoscelis adeliae. The sequence goes on along the minus strand of NW_008824766.1, from coordinate 209,172 downwards.
GGCTCTGTGAATGTGGCTGTGCTGCTTCCAGGATCAGCTCAAGACTACGAGAGCCCAATTTCTGTGGTGTAGAGTCCAAGTCAATAAGACTGCTGGATCTGCGCTGACTCAGGGCAGAGTCACGCTTTCCTCTGCATTGCCTCTTTGGACCTGGCGTGCTGGTTTGCCTTTGCGGAGGGTCCAAGTCCATCTAACACTCGGGGACTAAGATGCCTGTATAATATCTAATTTCCTGATACAGAGTGTTGACTCCAGTAAATTTTGCTGTTAGTAACAAAACGATCACATCTTGCAGTAGTAAAGTGAAAGTGTCTCTTAAATGCGATGTTCAAGGCAAAAAGCCCGCTTACAGAGAGAAATAAAATTCTTTGTTAAAAAAAACCCCAAAACGCAGCATCAACAAGCAACCAAAGCCAGGCAGTTTAAATCTGATCTCTCAGTGTAATGGGTTAAAACTTCCTCTGAATGTTATTTATGGTGAAATACTTGGATAGCCTGATCTTATGAGCTACTACTGAAGGAACTCATAAATGTCACTGTATTAAATTTTCTGTAACAAGTAGAAAAGAGATCGATTTCTCACATGGGTAAGACGGGCCTGAGGCCTATCACAACTCTTGGATTGGAAATCAAGTAAATGTTTAACTAAATCAATCTTACAAAACTATGCCCTATCACTCAAGAGTGGCAAGTAATATGCTTTTTACAGGGTTTGCGGTATTTTTGAGGCTGTGACAGTAGATTATGTGCTAAAGTTGGTAAACTTTCATGAGTTCTTGCAAGACAGATCATAGAGATTTAACACAAGCAGATTATGCTAAAATTTGTTGATGAGCTTGATTTTTGAGAGGGTTTTTTTTTTGCATGCTTCATTGTAACACTATTTATTATGCTAGCCTGTTATAATAGACTTTGCTACCTTTCACCCTTCAGCTTTTGGAGAGTAGGGGAGAGCAGCTAACAGGGATGGAGAGTCTAGAAGGCTTTCAGTTTGTAGCCATGAAAATGGTAGGTGCCTACATGGATTTTAGTCTAAAATAAAAATACCCTGACTTTCAAAAGCAAGCACCTGCAGTTCCCTCCTGCTCTAGTTGGGAGTGGGTTGCACAAACCCTTTGAAAGCTAGTTGTTTGTTTAGCGTAAAGACCTAGAGCAGAAAATGTTGACCCTCACATTTGACCTCCCAGGTGGAAAACTCACACTGTGGGGAAGATTATTGGAAAATTATTTGCTTAACAGTGACACCCTTCCTCTTCTTCCCCTTGCGTGCCTCCCCAGCCACCCTCCTGTGTAGCTGAGACTAGTTATTCTCCAGAACGCTTGCAGGGACATGAAAACAGTTTCTTGGGGAGGAAAGAAATAGGAAAAAAAATATATGTAATTTGATTCAGAGAAATGTTTTTTTTTCTGTTCAGTTTGAGTATATTTTAGCACTCTTGTTTAAGTGAAGTGAAGGTTTTACAGTATGCAAATGCTTAGGTATAAGAACTCACACATCACAGTCCCAGATTAATATTTTCTCACTTCAAAGCTTGTCTTTCTCTCTTGATGCTGATATAAGTCATATTACTTTGCATAGGCAGGTGTCTGGTTTGATCAGTTTAAATCAAGGCTTGTGAAACTGTGATGGCAAGAATTGCTTCTGTCATGGCGGTGAGGCATATCATCTTTTCAGTAGTGACATTTCCTCACAAATTAACTCTGTTCAGGCTGTTGTAGGCCTTCCAAAAGACTCTTTGAGCTAATCTCAAAGCCAAGCATCTCTCTCTCTATCGCTTATTTTCATTGTCCTCTTCTTAACAGCTCTTCAGCTCAGGCTTAGCCATGGTCAGGTTTGCAACGATCCTAAAACTGAAAGTGCTAAAATTGAAGGCAAACACGGAGGGCTGAGAAAACCCCTTGAGTGCCCTGGAGCAGGCTGTGGGCAGCGAGGGGCTCGTCCTTGTTAATGTCCTTCCAGTGGTGCAGCAGTTCCTGTGGCCTTGGGGGAAAGCAGAGTGGTTTGTGGAGCCCCAAGCAAGCGTCACTGAGCCATGGAGCTCACTGCTGATGATGTGTTGCTGTCCTTGAGAAGCACTGAGGGTTGCCTTTGCCACTCTGGGCTGTAAGGCCCCGAGATGAGGCTTGGGGGATAGAAATAATTTCATAGCAGATAATTAGGAGACTGACCATGGCAGTCTCTTCTGGTGTTCCATATAGTAACTGCTTTTCCTAAGTATTGGAAACTTTGCAGTTGAGAGCGCTGCGTGTGAACACAACTCCGTTCTCCCTCGTCTGAAACATGTGATACAGTCATGAAACTGTGCGTTGGATTCACTCAGCAGTGTCAGCACTCTGGGATTTGGGAAGACGAAGCTGCGTATAGATGCATTCCACAGATTGTTGCTCCTTTCTGTGCAGCTATAACCTCTGCGAGAATTTCCATATAGCCTCCTGTTCTGAAGTTTCTTCTCAAACAAACCCCAATAAGACAGAAAATAATCCTAAAATGCCACTTTAAATTGTGATGCTTATAGTTTTTCATCTAATACAATTTCCCTGCTGGTATTTTTCCCTAAATCTCCAATCCTCTAGGTTCTTTGGGTGCTAAAATTTGGTTAAACTTCCTTAACAGAAAGTCTTTTATGAAGTCCCCTGGGTTGTTTTCTGGTTTTGATCAAAGGTTCTAAGGATTTTCCCACTTCAATTCAGAGTTAGTCATCAAAATCTCTTTTCAGACTGACTGATGTTTCTGTCATAAAAGGGCTTAAAACCCCTTTTCCTTAGAACAGAAGTACTGACTTTCTGCGGCATCTGTCTGTCACATGCTAGTAGTTGAGATTTGCATGGCTGCTAAGTGGAACTTCATCTTAAATATCTGTGATGCATTGCTTTATCAGTAAGTAGTTTAGACCAAGCTGCGTGTTTTATTCGGGACGGCATCGTTTTGGTTGCTTTTTGAGTACGTGCACTTCTCAGCCTGTTTTTGAGGGAACGTCGCGGTTTGATAGCACATTCCTGAGTCTGCTGGAAAGCCTAAAAACCACACATCTGCAGAAGAGAACTGTCTTCTGTGGAGGACGTGGAGTGCAGCATGGTCTTTGGGAACACCATCTCCTGGCCACACTCGTTTTCAGAGGATCTCAGGAGCTGGAGTACCTGGGAGTGAGGTGGCTTTATTGATGCTGAAAGCTTGGGTGGAGCAGGATTCTCGTGAAGGCTGATAGCTATGAAATAGGTTCAGATTTTACAGGGCTGGATATACAGTCTCAGTCTGTATCTGCAGACATCCTCCTCAGGACAAACACCACCACCAGCTTTGCTAGGTAGCCTCCTGAGGCTCCTCTCACTAAAAGCTTCACGGGTTTATGATGTGGTGGAGGTATCTTGCCCATCTGTCAGGGTCAGCATGCCCCCTGAGTAGAAACAGACAATTCCTGGGTAACAACATGCCTCATCTGAAACGGCATAAGATTTCCACGGCCCTTTCTGATTTATCACCTGTCTGACACATGGCATTTATTTGCCCAGCCTGTGGTACTTAACCAACTTGGGCAGCTTCCACAGAGGAGTGTCGCTGACAAGCAGGCTGGTGTTTAGCATCATAGCTTTGAAAACAGTTGTTGCTGTTGGATGGTGGTGGTGTGTTTGTGGCTGCAACCTTGACATTTAAAAGGTTCAGGATAGGTAAAAGAAATGTCCTGGAATGGCTTTCCTGCGTGTTTGATGGGCACAGCTGGTCAAGAAATACCAGCCGTAACAAGATGGCAAAATCTTAGGCGTTTTGTCTTTCCATCGTACGCTGCAGTAAATTTTGTATTTTCCTTTGTTTCTCTGGGGGAAACTTTGGAGGAAGAACCATAGCTTCTGCTTTTCCCTTCTTGTAAGGCAAATTTAGGATAATGCTAGTTTTTAGAGGTGAGCCTTCCAGTTCTTGCGTGGTGAAATTCAGTACTTAAGAATGCTGTTATCTCCCTATCTGGCACCCAGTAAATATGAGCCAGCGATCTAGTAAAGGCCACAGAATCAGCTCAATAAATGGAGAATGTTGGTTGCTGTGGAAATCTTTAAAGCGTAGCTAATCTTGCCAGGTCCAATGTAATGTTCCTTAGATGACGTTAATCATACTAATAAGATATGGGAGAGGAGGGAAAACTGGATTTACTGTATGGCCCCATCTGAGAAACACATGAAAAATAGAATGCTTCTTTCTCTAATGGTTTAACAACGTCATCACAAACATAAATTTCTTTCTTGCTTTTGATAGAAAAAAAAGTTGCATTCCTGAATCTTGTGCAACTAACGTTTTTGGCTAACATCAACTATAGTCTGTGAGTTAATATCTGATGCATCCTCTCTTGGGGAGATGAGATCCTGCCCTCGCAAGGACTGTGGTTTTTGTATGTGATCTAATAACTGCCTCCCGTGCCCTTTACCAGAGTCCTGAGCACACCATGGTGCAGTGGGACTGAGTTCTGCAGCAGGAGCCCTTGCATTTGGCAGCAAAGCTTTAATCTCTGTGAAGTAGCTTCCTTCACCTGCTAGTGCTCATGTGAAAATGTTCATCAGTGGAAACACTTGTTGCTGTTAACCTGCTATTTTTAAAAAACAAACTATGTTTTTTTCTTTTTAGCTCCAATCTCTGAAGTTAGGCCCCCATTATGTAGCTCAGGTAACTATGCTTGTTGGTCTGATGTTGGTCCCAGGAAAATAATAGGCTAATAGAAGAATTGAATTAATTTTTAAATTAGTTTTAAATCTTTTCTGTAATGTGACTTGTCATCGCATTATGCAACAAAGGTCCTGTTGAGCTTCCTCGGTGTCAGTTTCTTATGAGATTAGGAGTTTGGTGATAAAGGTGTGAGTATGGATGCTAGTGTGTTAGCATAATAAAATCACAGCACATGTGTCACCATTTAAAAGAAGTTTAGCTGAACTGATTAAATGCAGCAATAAATTGAGAATTGTTACCAACAGGTGTGTCTGGTTCCTGCAGTGTCATGTTCTGACCCTGTGCTGTTTAATACTTCTGTCAATCATCAGGAAGAAAACATACAAGTAAGATTGAAAGTTTTTTTGGATGACTTGGAGACTGCAGGGAGTATTGAATAATGAGGGCAGTTACTGGCAGCCATCTGGATCACTTGGTGGACTGGGAGCAGGCAAAACAAAATCCATTTATCGGGCCAGCGTAGAGCTGTGCTATCAGTGCGAGGAACCCAGAATGAGAAGCAACAGCTTGGAAAAAAGTTTTGAGCTTTTGATGGATTAATGAGCTGAACATCCCCCTCCTGTGAAATGTGGCCAAAAGGGTAATGTATGAGCATGGGAATTGGAAGATGGAGTATAGACTGCATGTGTCTGGCATGGCAGCAGCAGCAGCTTCTGGAGTATTGCATCCTGTGGTGATGCCCTCTGTTCGGGGCGGATGGTGATGAATTGATGAATACTCAGAGGACGGCCACAAGGAAGATTAAAACGCTGGGATCATGAGTGAATGGTTTGAGGAAACTGGCTTTACTTATCAAAGAGATGCTTGGGGGAAGGGAGCTTTCAGTAAATTGCCTACATGTGGAACAGATGTTCAATAATAGGCTACTCAGCTGAGCAGATTATGATATAACACATTTGAGGCTAAACAAATCCAGGCTTGAAATACAGCACAATTTAGCAGTGAGGCTGAATGACCATTGGAACAGTTTTACCAAGGCTTGTCACTGGCATGTTTAAAAGCCCTGATAACAAATTCTACCCCCAAAATATGCTGTAGTTCAAAAAGGAATTAATTTGAAAAAGCCCGCTGTCCTCTGCTGTCCATGAGGTCAGCTGGCCCGCACAGCCCAATCAGCTCTGGCCTGTTGTTCAGATAATCTCTGAAGTGTCTCCTTCGCTGTGGGTACCCAGGTAGGTAGGACAGATGCTTTGCAGCTGGCTTCAGTGGCTAACTGCGATTCCTCTCCAGGCCATAGCTGCTGCAGGGCTTTCACTGCTGCCCCACTCTCCAGTCTCTGCTTCTGCCTCACCTGTCCTGTGCGCTGGTGTCCATCTCTTGCCCTCCCACCTCAAGCCCCCTGCTAACTAGCTCCATGAAATGCTGTGGGCTGCATGTCCCTAACTCCCTCTTGTGGGGAAATCTGAGCTACGGAGAGTTGAAACTTGGCTGGGGCAGGATGGAAAACAAAATGTTGGGATCTCTTGCATAAAATAATGTCTTCTGTGACAAAAATAAAAACTTCCAGGGTGCTGAAGGAAAATGTCAACACTAGCAGCTGCAGCCCACAGACGTATGGGGCAGGTCATGCCTTGGAGAATATTTCAGGCTCTCTACAGATACAAGCCTGCAGCGATAATGCATTTTTGTTCAGTTTTTATGTTTTTAGGCATTTTTCCCCCTCAGCACTAGGGGTTGTGAATTATGTACTTAGTACACTGAATGGGCAGTATGGGGAATGGTTCATCAGCAAATTGTCTTATTCTGCAGCACATTTGGTAACCTCGGGATATGTGTGAGTCTGAAAGCAGTTCTTTCATTTCTTCAGCTGCTAATGTCTTCTAGTACGTTAGCACCTCCTGTCAGGTATTTTGCCTTTCAAAGCCTCTTGACTTCCTCTGATTTTCGAGCAACTTGCTTCCCTCAAACTACTGAAGCCCACAGAAATCAAAGAGAGACCATCCGCAATATTATGCTTTTAAAGTATTTTTCTTGAAGTGTTGAAGAAGCCTTTTCACGGTGTAGTTGCTGGATAAAGCAAAGAGCAAAAGGTATTGTGGAAGAAGGTTTGAGAGGATGGAAGGGCGAGGGGGCAGTGGAAGCAGCCCTGACCCACATCCTGAGGCAGGAGTGGAAGCCTGGAGGAGTGCAGTCATCAGGCGGAGTAGGTAGTTAGGAGGTCACGAGCAGGGTGGAGCAGGTTCACAGAGAGTCCTGAAAACCAGAAGAGCTGTATCCCCTCCCTGACAACGCCGCTGTGCTGCTGCACGCAGCTGGAGCACAGTAACTATTTTGATAAACTTTTAGTCTATTGCTACTAAATGAGTTTCGTCACCAACCCTTAGTTCAGAGCCTGGAATGGTATCTTTGGCTCTTGCACTCATGTAGTATTCCTACAACACAAACCCTGCTGAGGAATTGAATAAAACTGCAGTTACTGTCTGAGTTACTGAAGTCAAAATCCTGCAAGCATCAGGATGCTTGGAAGTGTTTTGGAAGAGGAATCATGGTGTCATGGGCACATGATCTTGGCAGTCGGGAGCAGTTTCCACAGCATTGTTTTCCGCAGCAGAAAGAATCCATTGTGCATTTTTCTTCATTTCAGTTTTTCAAAGCATAGGCCCTTTCAGAACGCCAAAGTCAGCAAGAAGATTTTCATTTTCCCTAGTTCATATTGAAATCCAGGAGCATGTAACACAAGAGTTTTAAATAAGTATGTGCAGCTTAAAGCAAAAGAGTGGTGGCAACATGTGCTTCCCACCATGTGTGTGCTTCCCACTTCATTTCCATGGGTCTGGAAATGAGCATCTGTCTCTGCTCCTGACTTTCCTGGGTATCCATGGACATGCCACTTCATTTTTTTGCTACCTCCATCTCTAAGTGGGGATGTTTCTTCCTCAGTGGCATGTTGTAAGAATGCTGAATGTCTGAATCTTTTACAACCAGCTGTCGTGGCACAGTCGCCTCCAAAAGCAGCTCATGGCCCTATGAACTCACTGACAAACCATAACAGCCTGTATTTCCCCATCCAGGAGTCACCGGCTGGGGGCCAGGCTGCCTTTCTGCAGCCAGCTTGTCCCCCATGTGGTAAGGATTCCCTTTGTGCTTTTTTTCTTGGACTTTCAACTCTTCTGTGCAAATTTTGGCAGACTTTCTGCCAAAAATGTTTAGAGAATCACCTTTTCCAAAGACGCAGGGCGAGAGAGAGCAATGGATTTGTTCACGGGTGCACAGACGGCTCGCAGCCGGACCATGTCCTGCTGCATGAATGCAGTCGCGCTGGTAGACAAGCTGCTGGCTGGCACAGGCGGAGGAGCTGTGTTATGTTGTGCAGGGTTGCTTGTAAGCAGGTGGGCTGCTGCTAGAGGAACCGGTTGCTTTGAATCACTATTGAAATCACATTTAAGAGCTGTGTGGACAGGGCTTCACTTTAAGTGCTGTCTTCTCACTTTATTTTGATTTGTCTAGTCAGTGGAAAGTTACAGCTCAGATTTACGCTGTGGCTGGGCCCTGGTGGCCCATCGTAATGGGTCAATTAGTGGAGACTGGTGGGCATGGGAGCTAGTTCTGGCAGCTGGATTTCAATACATCATCCGCTCAGTTCAGGACATTTGCATAGAATTTACATTTTGGCTGAGCCCATGCATGTAAATGTAGGTCTGCATTGTTTCTCTTCTTTGAATGACTGTTTAATTAACTTTAAACATAATTATGCAATCTGCCATCTGCCTAAATCCCTACAGTGCTGTCATATCACCATCCTTTTCCACTTCCGCCAAGATATTCCCTTTCCCGGAAGTTTGCCCTACTTTTCAATCATGAAGATAATTACAAATCATTGCCATTCTTAGTTATTTTTGAGGAGGACTCACAGCAGCGTTGTAGGATCTCCCTTTAGCTCTGTGGCCAGGCTTGGACTGAGCACAGGACTGTGCTGCAGAACCTCCAGTTTAGGATTCTTTGAGTTTACATTTCATCAGAGAAGAAGGATCTCTTTTTTATTTGCTCGTGATAAGGAGAATGTGCTCTCAGGCTTTCTCTTAGACCCCAGATTGAGCATCTGAAATACTGCCTACCAGGTTTATCTCCTGAAAGTCTCTTTGCTGCAATGAAACCTCACTGAACTGATAACATATCTCAAAGTCTTGCCTTTCCACTCCTACATCTCTAATGAATTCTTTCCCATGACATCCTCATTTCTCTCTATTGCTTTGTCTTTAATCTTGAGCCGTCAACTTTATTTAACCGGTTTGCTTCAAGATACAGCAAAAAGCACGGAGGTGGTTCTGTTCCAAGGCTATCGGAGAACTCTGAACTCATTTAATTCATGTTGAGAGCAGTGTTGAAGCACAGCTGTTCCTAGCACAGGCTGGAGTGGAGCTGAGCTCACGGGGAGCGTGGTGGTTGGGTTTTGGTCCTGTTTGTGTTATTGGGGCTCTAGCACAGAGTTTTGCTCGAGATATCTTCCAAGGAGTGTCTTTTTTCTTCCTGGTACAGAACTCTCCCTGAGCAGCTATACCAACAGCTGTCTCTGTGTATTTCCTTTGAAAAGAAAATAGAACCAAAAAAGTACTTGGCTGTTACCATTAGTGGGACATTTAATCTCTTAAATCTGCAAAATATTTTGCAAAACATAAATAGCTAGTTACTTCTGGCCTGCCTATGACCAGTGTTTTTTGTTGACATAACTTGCATTTGAGATCACTTCAATGGTGTTTGTTGGTTTTGCCTGTTGTTTTTGCCTGTGTGTGGTAATTTGATCCCGGATATTGTAGTAGTCATTTAAGTGCTTGGAGTTTTTGAGTTAATCACTTATATAATATGGCATATACTGGATGTCACTCGTGCATTAGAAATGGAAAACAATCTAACAAACGTATCTTGGCTTTTAAAATTTGAGAGGAAATTATTTTAGAGGCTTCTCTGAGCAGCAGAAAATATCAAATAGCTTTTAAATTGCCTGTTTAAGCATATGAAAGGGAAAGACATGGGGATCCTAGCAAAACTGCCCTGATATTAATGCAGTTTGTACTGGCAAAGCATGCTTTTACTTGTAGGGTTTATTTGACTTTGGAGAATGAAACAAATGGTTGCCTGGTATAACAGTGTCAACACTAGGCCTGTGCCTATCTGGAGTTACCAGCCAGAACCTGCGTCCCCCGCCAGCTCATCAAAGCTGGCAGAGTTAGATTCACAGAAGTACCTGGGATGGGTTGTTCTGGGGCTATGTAGGATTTGGGATTTTTTGGGTCCTAGATGTCTTTGCAAAACAAGGCAGAGTTTCCGTCGGCTAAACTCTTGCATTGAGACTATTAATATGCCCTGTTACACATCAACATCCATAGTGGCTCATAAAGTTGCAGGTAGAACTTCTTGGCAGGTCGTGGAGAGTATTTGTTTGCTAAAAGACCAAATTTGATGGTTACTAAAATTTGGTTTGCCAACTCTGCCAGGAGCCAAGGGCCAACTTGAACTTGTAGATCTGTGAGGTGATGCCTTGGGTTGCCACATGGTTGGACTCTAATTCCTTGAATCTCTAGTAGGGATGAGCAGGAACGTGCTTTATTTAGCTTTCTTCCCATGCTTAACCTAGTCTGACTTAAATGGGAGTGTAGGACTAAGCAGGAATTGGCATCAGAGTAGTTCTCATTGCCTTTAGTTGGTTAATTCCTGCTTTTGGAGGTAGGGCAATTTTGGGTGACCCTTCGCTTGGTAGCTGCCATGCCTTCCAGCTCATGGGTGTATCCTTACAGTGTTTTCCTAAGTGCATAGCTGGGTTGTCTTGAAGAATTAAATGTCAGGGAACCTCTTGGAAGGTTTGAAGGAAATTGGTTTAAGTCATTGAAATGTGTCAGCAATGAAATGAAACATTGTAGAAATACAGACAAATATTTAGTAACCGTGTGTTGAGAGTGTCTCATTAACTGATAACAAATTGTTCTATTGCATGTTATCAGTTCTGCGGATATGCTTCTGTTTCTTCTCAGGCTTATGCTAACTGTAAAGCGGGGGTATTTGAAAGATTCCTTTGCATATCTAGATCATGATCTAATGCTGGGAAGCAATGGAAAATTCTCTTAGCAATAGCAGAGTATGCAGAGGTGTTGATGCCCAGTCATGGACCGATAAACGTAAGTAGTAGATGGAAGTATTTTGTGTTGGAAAAGTTTGTAACAATATTGTTCCATCCAACGCTTTCAACATAATTCCTTTTTTTTTAAAGGTAAAAGGAATTGTTAGGTGTTGAGATAGCTGTCAGTGGGGTGAGAGTCCTTAACCTGTAGAGGTGTTACCAGCACAGTCGTTGTGATGTTCTCACAGTCCTGCCCACCCCAGGGAGCTGGGTTAAATATAAATAATGTAGATGGTAACAAAGCTGGAAGTTTAGTTAGAGGTGAAAATGCCTAGTGACAAGGTAGATGCCCTTTGACAGGAAAGGGGAAAGCTATACCAAGATGTCCATATCTTGGAATTCACTTAGATCTCTCAAGTAAAACTAATTCTTCCTTGATCCCGGATGGGAGGTATCCAAGGAGTCATGGATGTGCTGATGAAAATTCAGTGAGGAATACTTTCCTTCTGTGCTGGTAGTAATCAAATAGCTTGTCAGGTGTTAGAGGGCAGTTTGAAATGTTCTATTTTTGGTAAATGAAATTGAGGGTCTTGGTTCTTTCTTGTGTAAAGCAATATGCAAATTTTAATATAAGATTGAAGACTTTTTGGCCTTGCTAACTTTACGTTTAGTTGAACATTTTAGTTGATTTAGTTGACCATCCAGTTGATCAACTGACTAATAGATGTAAATTTAATTAAATGCAGTACTTTTCAAAACCTAAACTATAGAGTGATTTTGTATAAATTATGTCAAAATAAGCTGATTTAAAAGATCTAGCCTCCTCTCTTACAGTAAGCCAGATCAATTATTCTGGGAAACTGCCTGCATGCATTTTTTTTCCAAAATAAGAAAAGATTAATAGGTACTTAGGTTTAAAGACCAAAATTTGCCTTTGCATGATGTCATTGTTGTTGTGATGGAGATGAAATGCGATGGTTTGGATTCTAGATTGAGCTCCAGCGCTGTCCTTCCAGCGGAGCTCAACCAGCCACTGCTGCCTGCACGTGGGATAACAACTGGGCTCCTGGGTTGGAGCCAGCCCCCAGCTCCATCCTTTCTGCTCCTTTTCCTGGTTGTGTGTTTCTACTTCCCACAGGTGCTTCCCCTTGGCTAGTTTGAGGCGGTTCACTGCTCCGCGTTTAGAATACCTGGTCCTATTTAGGTGTCCCTCTGTCACCTTTGTAGGCAGCCTCCTTGCCTGATACAGGTGTTAGGGTTACTTCAACCTGTCTCCCTCCAGAGGACTTCAGGTAATGAACAGTCAACCACCTTTCCTCAAATTGTTACTCCTGTATTATTTCCCATTGGAAATGGCAGAACGTCTAGAAATCCCAGGCAAGTGGTGGCTGCATCCATGGAGAACAGCTCTACATCATCCGTGCAGCCAGATGAACATACCTGAACATGTTGCATTTGCTGTGTGTTGTGAATACATCTGTGTCTTGCATTAGAATTGCTCTGCATTCAAGCCTGAGTGGTTCTGCACATGCAGATGTGTTTGGTGCATTGTGGTTGCTTCAACCCTCCTGTTAAGATGTATCAACCAGCCTCAGCTCTTGGTCACTGCGCCTTAGTCTCCCTTCTACTGAAGTTATTTTTAATTTTTTATTATATTTATTTACTTACTAATTTATTTAGTCATTGTTATTTCAATGGCTAGAATGTGTTATTACTTTGTGTGACATCTTGCCTTAAAAGATTTTGTTATATCTTACAAATCACACAACTGTAACACCACAGAAAAAGACAGATTTCTGACATGCCTGGTGCTGGAATAGAGTTTAACTAAGTTAGTGATAGCAGTTATTTCAGAAAGAATAGTCTCAATATATCCCCTGCTATCTATAGAGTTGTCAAGTCCCAGTTTGCTTTGTGGAATGATGCCCGTTTATCCATCAGAATATTAATGCTGGGCAGCTGGGACAGCAGGAAAGCCTATCATGAGAAGTATTTCTAACTTCCAGTTTTAGGGGACAGGTGCATTATAGAAGCAAATATTGAATCTAGTTGAAACAGATGGCAACCTGTAGTTAGCTCTCTTTATTTAAAAGGAGAAATACAAGAAATTAGAGTCATGCAGAATTCGATGTGTTCCAGTTGAATGCTAATTGTGACAGTTGTTTGTGGCTTTGTAACAGGGGTGGTTTTGTTTCGCCATAAACATCACGGCCAACGGGGTCAAACAGTTATCCAAAGTGGCTGGGTGTAAACTGGCTTGCAAACCAGCTATGTCGAAGCAGAGTTTCTTCATTTGAGTAAATTTTTTTCTTTGAGTTTGTGTCTGAGTCTGAGCAGATGAAAAATCCCACCAGAGAGCAAGCCAAAAGCTTAAGTGTTGAAAACGTGCAAGTGCCTCTCTGTGTGTCTACCTTGTGGCGCGGAAGGGTGCTTCTCCACCCTTTGCTGTTGCTGTGCATTATTTTTGGCAGTAGTGGCCCCAAACTTTCTGAACTATGGCCACGGCAAGTGCTGGAGCAGCTCTGCTCTGCAGTGGCTAATTCTGGCTCTCGGCTCACTTCCCAACTCATGAGACATTTTCTTCTCTTTTTTCCCCTGCATTTTAATTTTCTGCTCTCTTTTTTCAGCTCCTTCTTAATTACATGTTAAGATTTAGCCTCCTTTTTATCCCAAGTTCTTTAATTTCTTGTAGTATTTTCTGGGACTTGCTGTCATAGAAACGAGGGCTTTAGAGGACCTTACAAGTTCATGTAATCCTTTTCACTACCTCAAGGAAAAAACTACTCTTTGTAGACCGACTCTGGCAGATGTCTGTCTCACCTATTTTTAAGAACCTCCAACAAAGCAGATTGCGTGACCTCTCTGGGTGATCAGCCTAGTGCCTTCCTTTTTTAATAGTGTTCCTAAGAGCCCACCTGTTGCAGTTTAAGTCAGATTCCTTCACCAAAATGTCTCTGAAAACCGTATCCAGAGCAAACTGTGTTGCCAATTCGGAAGCTCTTCTGCTCAGATCTCTCTAGTCCGTACTTTTACTTTCGGTGTCTGTTTTTGAACTTAATATCTTGACCCTTAGGGTGTTTGCGAATCAGTTCATTAGGCATTTGCAAATCAGTTAATTTTAGTTCTGTCTCATTGTGTGGTCCATACAGGTAGTATTGCCTCGTTTGCATTGGTTGAAACCTAAATTTGCGGCTGTGCTCTTGCCGTGTTACAGCTGCAACCTTCCTTGGACAGTCTGCTCCCTGAAAGCATGTGCAGAGTATAAAAAGCTTGACTATGTAGAAAGAGGCCAAACTATGTTGCCCTTGTCCTTATTGTCACTGAACACAGAGGCCCCCTCTTCATTTCAGTGTCCCATTTGGAGACAGTGCTGTGGCATTTAATCTCTTCCTGGGCTGGTCTGAGCTGGCACCTTGAGCTGTCCCTCTGCCTGTCTTGGTGTCTCCTCTCCTGAATTAGGAGGATCCCTCCCTCCTCCTGCGGATTTGCCTGTTATTGTATATGGAAGTTGCTTTTTGTCTGTGACTGGGTAAAGTAGCAGTTTTTTCTTATTGTACCATATTTTTAAAGATTTCTGCTTAAGTACAGCTTTTTAAACATTTTTTTTCTCAGTGCTTCAGTTTAATTCTATGAAGCAGTCTGCAATTTCGTTTGTGAAGGATACCATATGTAAAAAATTTGCCTTGTAACTTGGATAGCCCCACAGCAAATAAGTTGGCATTGCACGTTTTCTGACTTGCAGGTACAAGCTTGGACCCAGGGAGCATAGCCAGGAGGGGCTGGAAGGCAAAGCTGTGATGACATGTTCAGTATCAAGGTGGAGGGCCAAGAGGGCAGCTGCACGGCGCTGGGTTGCATTCCAATGTGCTGATCCGTGGAACAGCGTTGGCATACGCTTTGGAAGCTGCTGCTTGCTCTTCTGGCTGTAGGGAAGGGGCTGAGGTGATGGCAGGGAAGGAAGGGGTGAGTCTTTGCAGAATATTTTCGTATGATCATGGCCTATTCTGAGCAGGCTGGACATTTGGAGCCTTGGCATTTCTTTGTGGTGTTGTTGTGTACCGTGCTGCCTCTGGTAGCTCAGAAGTTAATTACTCCAGAGTGGGTTGTTGACATTTTTTTTTTCCCTCCTTGATTCCTGAACTACTTAATTAAGTTGTAGGGAAGTTATATTTTCTCACTATGTGGGGGCTTAATGGGGTGGAGGCTTTGGAAACACTTTAACAATTTCACATTTTATATGCTCTAATGAATTTCCCAGGATTTTGGAAGGGTTGTATCCAACTTTAGTATCGTAATTTCCAGAGTTTTATTTATGCTAAAATAAGTTAGTGGTGGATTAAGAGGCACAAAGAGCCAACAGATTACAAATGAACTAATGAAGACATCGTTTCTTTTGGATAAAGAGCATGACTCACAGTTGTGACTTGTACTGAAGTACTGCAGACTGTGAGTTTCACCAGGACCACAAGCTGGCAATGGGGTTCCTCTTCCCTCCCCTGTTATTTCAAACCTGTGTTTGATTTCAGGTGCAGAAAAGAGAGGGTTTGCAAGGACCAGAAACAACTCTGAATCTGCAAGAACTCCCCAGAACTTCGACAGGAAGAGGCAACTCTCTGAATCGCAGACAGAAACAATGAACAATTCAGACAGCAGAATAAATCCTAGACAACTGGGAACTCCCAGAGGTATTAAAGCAGAGTGCGTACACGCTTCAGGAATAAGCTGCCTTGAAGCATGTGCTTAGCACTATTAAAAGATGGGCTGGGGTGAATGCTCTTAACTCTAAAATGAACTGTAAAAGACTGTCGATTATTTGTAAAATATGATTATTCCAGGCTTTTCGGTGCTCTGAAGTCGGGTGCCAGTATTTCTAGGCAAACTGTTCTCAGAAATTCAACTTTGAATACAAAGCCTCTGTACAGCTGCTGTTAAGATACATAGACAAGTTTGGTGGGCAAGATAACACTTATGAATTTTTGTTTGCAGGAGGATCCTATGCTGCTGTCCCAACATCAGGTGATAGAAAGAATCGAAATAAACCCACTCGAGGGAGGAAGAAGAGTATATTTGAAGCCTACATGTCAAAAGAAGATGTTTCAGCAGGGCTGAAAAGGGGAGAGCTAATTCAGGTGCCTGGAATATACAACGTCTATGCTCTTGTGATAAGTCTGTGGAAATCACAGGCAGTTGTTGAAAATCAGTGTCAGTTGGTTGCATGACACGGAATTGATGTACCACTTGTAGATGCTAGAGGAAGGATTTTTCCCGTTCTCAGAAGGTTCTAGAAGTGGAATGAAATCTTTTACGTTCAGCTGAAGTGTAGTTTTTGGTTTGATTGCATGTTCTGTAAAATTCCTGATCCACACTCGTGATGAATTGCAGAGTTCTGGCTGGATGGTCTGCTAGCCATGATAGTCATTATTGTGGAGACACTTGCTTTTACAAATGGTGCTCAAAAACACAGCAGGTGCTGTCAGCCTCTGTCTTTGTCAGTGTAAGAATGCCCTTAGCAAGATACTTCTTGCTGAAATTCCTCACAAAGATGTTCATTAGTCCTCAGCAGTGAGTTGCAGATGCCTATGCTTCGAGATCTACTCTTCTTTTTTCAATCTATCAACTCTTCCCAGAAGTCTCTCTCCCACAAAAAAAAGGGAGAGTGATGGTGCAGGTAATGCTGTGGTTCCTGGGGTCTCATAGGGCTGTGTCTACCAGGGCATTGCAATAACGTGTTATAAACTATGATGCAACTGGTTAAATTAATATCAAATGGCCAGGCAGTGGTACTGGACCCTTGATTTGCTTGCATAATTTTCTTTCCACTCCCCTAAGATCATAGGGCTGCCCCAGCCATTGATGACAGTGTATGGTTTACTGAAGTAAGGCACAGATAGTAGATGGAGCTGAAGAGCCCATCAAGATACAGAAAATCATTTGCGTGTGTGTGTATGGTTATTTGCCTTGAACAGCTAGCAGTAAGCATATTCTAATTTTACAGATTCTAAAGGTCAAAGATCAGACTTTGTGCTTCCTTTGGAGCAGCAAAACTGCAGCCATAATTAGGCAGCAGTTCTTCTCTGAATATCTAGCAAAATGTGGGGGTGGACCTGCCCTTTGTGTGGATAGCTGGATCTCAGAAGGAGTTTTGCATAAAGGCGGGCAGGGCTGAGGTTCACTGAGGAGTAGGAGAAGATAGCATCCTAGAACCACTGTTGTAGTACAGTCCTCAACATGGCGTAATGTTCTTCAGGACACATCTGGCATCCCAGTGAGATCAGACTGGCTGGGGGAAAAAGGCAGGTGGAAGTCAGTGAGGGCATTACAGACACTCACGCTGAGGCATCATTTACCCAAACACACACTGGTGCATTGCCATTTAATTAGTGTTGTAATGCTGGTGAGGTTGTGATACTTACTTTCATCAATACATTGAAGCTGCAAATGGCATCACCTCACTTTTTGTCTGATTTCTTGTTATAATTGTATAGTAATTCTTGTATAATAATATAATGGCGTAATTTCTGGAGGTGTGATGAGGATTCCACATACAAGATTGCCTGATTCCATCCTGAAGACCAATCTGATGAGCTCTTAGCTTTCAGAAAAATGACTATGTAGCATATCACTGCTGATGATCGGAGTGGTCCACTGGGCTACCCAGACCTTAGGCCAGTGCCTTTTTAGAGAGCATCATAGACATCCACAATGGGAAGCAAATGGTGAGGGAAGAAAACAGGATCCTCAAGCTGTGACTTCCCCCCATGGCTGCAGTGGCATATGGCAGCAACTAAAGCTTCTGCCTTACCTTCAGGAGTGCTTTTGGCACCCATTTTTGGTAATGCAGCCTGATAACATTAAGTGCAGTGTGTGTAGACTGCCTATGAGGTCAAGTGCAGCTGCAGATGAGGCACATCAGACTACAACTACTACCTGAGAATCCCATTGAAATGCTGAGTCCCAGAGGACCTGTGATTGCATGCTCTCTGGCAAAAGAATCCCTAATTCTTGTAAATGTGTAGTGTCTGCTCCAGGTCATGTGCTGCGTAACTGGAAGAGTCATACGTGCTTTCGTAGCCTGTATCTGTTTTCCTTTCATGCAGTTCCACATCTCAGGAAAACAGTTGAGGCTGTAGAAGCTGGATTTAATCTTTCAGGGCTGAGTGTCAGATCATGGGCATCCCAGCTCAGTGTCTCTCATCTTCAGCTCGTTCACCATTATGATCTCATCAAGACCATTCGTCATTGCCATCTCAACCAGTATAGGTGGGATCCTGAAAGCAACTTTAGTGAGTGACAAATACTCAGCACTGTTCTGTACAATGGCAAGAGACATAGTGAACAAATACCTGTTGTTATAATCCCCAAAAGCAGGGCATTGGTCTGGCATGGTACCTGCAAAAATACTCCACGAGAGCCTGTGGAAGAGAAGAACAAACCTATTGGTGTGAATCTGATGGTCCTGAGCAAACTTGAGTTCTAGCCAGCCAGAAGCATGGCACTCTGAGCAGGGGCCGCCCCCGGAGCATCCTGGAAACACTGAATCTGCATATATTTCTGTGAGAACTTGAGAGATCTGTTAGGGAGAAAAGACCCTACCGTGAACTCTGAGGATGGTGCTGGACCCTGGCAATGCAGCTATGCAACTGAATGCTCCTGCTAGCGTAACCGACAGAAACTACTGGCAGATGTGGAGATCGCTCAGATAAAACATGAGTGCCATGAAGATTAAGCAGTCCTAGATCAGGAAGAACAAAAGTGTTATCTTTATGGGTGCTGACGTCTGTCAATAATATTAGTCTTAATGGCTTCTGGTACTGTATCTGACTTAACTCAGTTTTTGATAAGTAGCATGGAGAAGTGTGCCCTGCTGGATTCCTGGATTCATTTAATCATGCGACGTGTGCGGAAATGTCCTTCCACAAGAAAGGGGATCCGAGCTCAGGCGCTTAGGAGTGCATAGACTTCCCACTTCCTTGCATGTAAAACTGTCTGCAGTGAGCAAACACCAAGCGTATCAGGTTGGTCGGAACCACATTGGCTGGTCTGGAGGCAAACAAGATTGAATAACTTCTGCGTAGTTACGTAAGCGGATGGTGTTGGCTATACACAACAGATGAAGTCAGGTTATGTATTAAGGAACATTGACCCAAAGGGCCATAATCATCCTGTGAAGCACCAGCCAGAAACTCATGTCTGCTCCACGCCTCCAGCGTCTCCCAGACCCTCCCTGCAGGGCTGCTGGGGTCAGGCGGAATGAGAGTGCGCAGCATACAGAGCTGCAGAGCCTGCTTTGCTGTTAAGAGGGTGTTTTTCCTTGGAAAACTGTTCTTTTGTGGGTATGAAGGCTGGGGTTTCCCTGATTTTCATGGATTGTTTTTTTGAAGGTGGCCTTGGTAGCAGGCAGATACTTGAACCCTGACCTTTTTTGGTGTTTTGTACCTACAAATGAATCTAGACATATGTGTTACGATAGCTGTTATAAACTGTTTGATTTGAGATGCTTGAAGTTTAGTCTGCCTATTGCCTATTATTGCCTATTATTGCCTGCCCTGGTTCTAGCAGAGCAACTTGAGAAGTCATGACCCTTTTGTATCTTGCGGTGGAAGCTCAATAAGGTTAGAAACTTTTTTGGCAAGTATGTGTGAAGCTGGCTTGAATCATCAGAAAGTGTTTTAGAAACATTCCTACAAACGTTTCTCTTCCCTTTCAAAACAAAGGCCCTACTGACATAAAAACACTGATAAATATAGCAGCTATTATTTGCAAGCTATTGTAAAATAATACAACATTAGTGTGACATCATGAGACTCTGCAGCCAGATCCTCACCCCCTAATACACATATGAGAACAGTTGTTCTCATGCAGATGGGGAGAGTGACTGGTTCCAGATATGATATCACAGCGTGAAATGTACAACATTGTAAATAGGATTTTCATAGGCACAGATAATAGGACCCATCTGCTTTCTAAGATAAATTTTGGGAGTTCCTTGCTTAAAGGAAAGAGCTGAAGTGTTTTAATGCTACTTGACGTAAGAATTCTAATGCTGATCGTAATTGGGTAGTGCATATAAAACGTAGAGAAACCCGTTGCACGATAAACGTGGTAACACTTTGCTTCTCTGTGTGTTTGCTGGAGCTGGGCATCCATGAGCCCGTAGCCGCTCTGACGCCTTCTGAGCCATGGACACAAAACCTGATTTTTCATGCACATAACGGGCATTTGCACCGGGCTGATTGACAGCTGTCCCAAACTATTCAAGGGGATTCTGCAGGGTAACACAGGATATCCCCTTATCTGCTTTGTGCTGGTGGGTAGATGCTGGTATGGGAATTGTTTGACTCGTTGTCAAGCAGAACAACCATCCCTTTTCATTTTTTCCTTTCTCTCCGTAGCAGCTTCCTTTACTAACAGCGTATTGTTTTTGATGGCTGATTATGGGAAATAAGGGGAGAAAAAAGACCGTTGAGAGTTTTCCATCAGTGGGTACCAGCGCTAATAGAGGCTGATGATGGCGAGTTAGCTCTCGCTTTGCCTAAGCATAAGGTATCCCCAGGGTTGCTCCCAGTAGGTCGTCTTTGTTTTTGTGCCGTTGTCCTGGGTTGTGCCTGCCATGTGGCTAGTGTGCTTGTTAAGACTAGTTACATAAGGCACAAAATAAGACATCGCAGCAAAGTATTCAAATAATGCCTGAAGAATATAGAATGTGTGGTGCTGATATTTCCAAACTTAAGCAAATAAAACCAATGGAAAACCTTCATAAATCCGCAAATTCTTCTTCAAGGCAGCAAAACTTCCACATGTAATCAGCTTTATTTTCCTATCGTCTGAGTGTTTCCCAGAATACATAAAAAAATTATATGCCGCAGTAAATTTTTAAGGAAGCAATTCCTGTGAGAGGTTCCTATGATTGCTTAACACAGAAGTGCAAACAGATGGAATCTGTTCGTATAACAAATTGGCCAACGTTATTTCAAATACACAAGCGGAGAAAGTTTTAAAGTTTCAGCCCAAAGCAGAAACCTGTCTGAAGGCAGATACCTAGTTGTATTTCCATAAGAATCAAATGCTGTCAGTTTTAACTGCAGTCACCTGAATCACAATTCCCAGGACCCGCGTGGGATGGGAACAGCACTGATGCGTAGCCTGTAAGTCCTTGGTTGACTCTCCCTTTCTCTTGGATGGACCTGAGCGCAAGCAGCAAAACTGGTTGGTTTACTTTGGAGGGGTGATATGAATTTGTTGCAGGTGACTTGAGCTCTGAGTTGGCAGATAACAAAGCAGAAATAGATAGACCATGGAGTTTCAAATGTATTTAAGATCGTTTGACTTTAAACATGTTTAAACAGAATTTAATCCTGTAGACTTTAAATGTTTGTTTTTTTGAAAATCCTTTTGATTCTTCTTTGGAAATGTTCTTTATCACAGAGTTACTGCTACTGTCTGTTTGCAGGAACAGCCTAAGCAGCCAGAGCCCTATAAGGCTGATAACTGCTGCCATGCAAGCTCAGCAGGTCAGCTTTTCCTCTTTCCTCCCGTCCTCCAAAATAAGCAAAACCAACATTCTGCTTTTCCAAAACAGAGCAAAACAAGTTGTTTCTATTGTCTGTTTGTTGACGAAGCTGGTGGATGCTCAGCAGAAAATGTGTGAAGGGAACAGGAGGGCTTGGATCCTCAGTTCACCCAGTAGCAGCAACAACTAATGATTCAACATCTCTTCGATGACAGACTGCAGTAGATCAGCTTAAGTCTATCATGAAACTGCCTTTTGGCTTGAAATTGCTCGGATGCTAAGTTGTCAAGACTTGAAATGTATAATGGAAATTTGGATGTATCTCTCATGTTTCACAGTAGATATATTACCCACAGCTCTCTAATTTAACTGATGTTATATAAAATTAATAAGATTCAGGCATAATCTTTCTCCTTCTTCTCTTTTTTTTAAGGGACCCTTGAGAATAAATCCTAAGAAGTACCATGAAGCCTTCATTCCATCTCCAGTAAGTGTAATTTTATAATGCTTTAAAGTTCATAAGTAAAGGTGCATTAAGGTAGGAGTTATGCTGTGGACGAAAGGTCACTCAGAGGTGAATGAGTTGGAATAAATGAACATGATCTGGATTTTCTTTTAAGTCACATATTCCCAAACAAATCCTGCTTTTTCATACCTCAAAGAACTACTTACTTAGCTTGTCCTGAAATTGGGGATACTGCTGGGTCCCACAGAAGCCAGCTGAAGGCAGATTTGAGGACCACCATATAGTGTAATCAGAAACCCTTGGTTTATGGCTGCAAAGGTTTTATAGATTTTCCACCGATTTAAGTTAATCTTCCCTAAACAAATATGCTCTCCATTTTCGATCTGCTGCATGAGCTAATTTGAAAAGTCATTCCAGAAATAATATGCATGATTCCTTTTCATGTGCCCGCTTTTGCACGAACTGTATCTTGGTTGGCTTGGGATGTGCTTCTGTCACATGGGACTGGCTTGTGCCTCTTCTCTCTTCTTTCCTTATTTTGACAGAAAAGAAGGGCTCTTGCAATTTCAGGGACTTCCAGTAGGGAAGGTGACCTCACAGCTGGCACAGCCAAGGCTTTTTATCTGGAACTGACTCAGTCAATATGTTACCGTCAATGAGAGAGAGTTTCATATTGAAACATTTTGTTGGTGGGGGGGAGAGAAGGCAGAGCCTGCCCTGAGACAGTGAAACACTGACTCTGTTGTTGTCCCTGCTACTGACAGTGCTATTGTTTTGGGGCTTGGATTGAAAGCCTTGAAATTCGTGGCGTTTGTCAGTTCACGTTGTTGATTTGGGATAATGTTTTGGAGCCCACTTTGTTAGAGAAGGCTGGCGTTACAGGGGTGGAGGTCGGTCGGGGTTGCACAAGGTAGGTTAAGATTAACTAGAGGAAGAAGTGCAGAGCAGCTCTCCAGTACATCAGTAGAGCAGCACTGTGTGTGTAAGTGAAAGGAACTGTGATCCTTCCTTCACAGGTGTCCTTGTAGGTGTGGTAAGTGTAAGCGGTTAAACATATTCTCTGAAATTACAAAATGCAAGGTTAAATGAGGAATCCAGCTACTCACATGAGTTTAACTGGATGTGAACCTTTACCCCTAATCACCCCTAGTGTCCAGCTGTTGCCTTGTGCAGTCGATTGCTCGCTGTTCTGCGTGCAGGAATACATACATAAAGGAGGGTTGGTCGAGGTTGTTCTCTCAGCTATCTTTCAACTTTTCTGCCCTTTGTGGAGCTGAATACCAGAACCAGCCTTGTCCCTGATAACAAGCAGAATCAACACCTGGATGAAGATGACTCTGGCTGGTGGGGACACAGTCCTCACTTTAAGACAGATGCTTTAGGAAGCTTATCCTTCGTATAACGTTATTTGCCGTAACGGAGGGTTTGCAGCCTTCGTGTTCTGCAGGACTTCCATCATTGCCAGATGCTGCAAGAGCTGCAGCTGTGAAGAATCACCCTTTGTCTCCTGCTGTTGACTAGGGCACTGTGCTCCTTTCTCTTCAGCTCTGACTTGGCTATGGCTTCATGGAGTTCAAATGCAACAGCTGTTCACCTTCTAACATCAGAAGTCCCAGGGTGTTTCTTGCTGCAAATGTGCTCTCTCTGCTTGTCTCATTGTTGCATGAAGAGTTGAGGGGAAGGCCCAGGGCCTCTCTCTTGAAAGCTACCCAGAGAATGGACCTGAGCATTTAAATCTCTGCCTCGCATCTCGTGTCTTCCCTGCACACAGTAGTGTGGTTTGAAATGACGGCATTGTCAATGTGAAGAATGATACTGCTGAGCACGAGTGGTGGAGTGACTGTGGCTGTGCTGTGCTTGTGGAAGACACTTTCAGAGCAGATGAAAGCACTGCAGATCTCCCTCTTGTCACAGGGGGATAGAGAGCACTGCCGGTGATTCACAGGTGGCCCTGGAGCAGTAAAAGCCCCGTGCTCCCTGGAAAAGCAAAAAACTGATGGCAATTTCCTAATTACAGCTTTGTTGCAGGCATTGGAATTAACTGCTGTAAAATAGGTGTGAACACATATATAAGTGTGTGTGTATATATATATACATATAGGGGTATATTTGGTTTGGGATGAGAGTGACTGGCTGCGATTCAAGACAAGACTCTTGCAGAGTATGGTGATGCAGCTTTAACTAGGTGGTGTGACACGTCAGACACCTTTACAGGGAGTGGTGGAAAGGGTCTGCCTTGCGTTTTCTTGGTCGCAGGAGAGAAGGAAAAAAGGTGTAGAACAAACAAATTATCGTGAATGCCAGCCTGTGTCCTGCAATGCAGAGCAGCTACAGGTACAGACAAAAAAAAAGCAGGCATTTTCCTTAAAAAGTGACTTTGAACTTTTCTTTTTATGTATGTGGTGGATTTAGGTAAAGAGTTGGGGCAGAAGGGAGAGGGTAGGGAGAAATGAGGAATAAGACCATGTGTAAAAAATCTGGCTTTTTGAAAAGAACAGTTTCCAGTTTGAATTATGTTGGTCCAAGAGGCTTTGCAATTTTTCTGCATCTTGTCATGGGAGGCAGCTCTCACACAGCTGTTGAGCTGCTGCTGCTTTTCTTTCTAAGAGTAATTTGGTCTCTTGGAGGACGGCCTTAGTTTCACATCATGGCAGGGTTCTGCCGTTTTATTGTTTTGGTATCTAAGCAGAGTAAGATATTTATGTGATATTAGGGCTTCATGTTTTCAGGTTATAAAAGAAGTTTTTCTTGGAGACCGAGCACACTGGTAGTTCTGATTTGATTTACTCAAGCATATGAGACTCAGGAGTGTGTATCTGAGAAGTGACTAAAGTTGTGATTAAGATTTTAATTCTTGTGAGGCTGTTTTTTTCATTGAAAGACAATGAAGTACTAATCTAAAGAAACTCATCTTCTTTTTTTGTACCTCAAAACTATGCAAAGATAGCTCTCTAGAAAAGCTATGTTGACTGCTCATGTTGATACTAAATGCTCACATTGTTTGACACGTTCATGGCGTGGTAAACAGACACATGGAATTTTTCATGTACTGAATTATGGGGAAACAGAAATGA
This sequence comes from Pygoscelis adeliae, assembly GCF_000699105.1. Lineage (NCBI taxonomy): Eukaryota > Metazoa > Chordata > Aves > Sphenisciformes > Spheniscidae > Pygoscelis > Pygoscelis adeliae. The sequence continues at coordinate 184,359 of NW_008824766.1, read as the reverse complement.
AAGCAGGAAGAGCACTGTCAATAATTAGCCAAAAAAAAAGGACAAAACTGGCAGTCCTTTAAAAACTAAAACCTTTGTGTTGGCATCTTTAGGAAACTTCATCTTTATTCACCCCATGAAGAAAATCTTCCAAACTAAATCTAGATTAGCCAAATGCCAAACATGTCTGGGGTGGATAATCATAGTGCGTACAATTAGTAGAGGCTCTTGTGCAAGGATGTTAACCCAGAGTATTGAGAGAAGGTGTCCTAACATGTCTGTTACAGTAAAAGATCTTCTGGCTTGCAGTTGGCATCTGTAGTCATCATTTTTTGGAATCTCTTCTAACATAAGTTGTGCCAAATGCAGAATATATGGTGTCAACTATTTAAAAAAAAGAGACTGCATCTCCAGCCGCTCTCCAGGCCACCTTCACAGACTGACCTGCTGATCCCGGAGCTGCATGTCCTTGCTTTCCCATCTCACCAGGAGAGCAGCAGGCAGCTCTGCACGGGGCACTTTGCAGAGACTGTCTTGTAAACATGTTCTGAACAATAGCTTTGAGTGCTTGAGTTGGGAACTTAATGTGTGAAGAACTGTGACTGCAGAAAACTCTCTACCCATTCCCAAGAGTAACTGTAGAGGAACTGAGCAGAGCTTGCAGACAATACATTTTGAGGGCTTGGCTCTGTCTTGAATAAATAGTGTGGAACTACTGTGCTGGCACATACATGCAAAGGAGCTTATTTGCTGAAAGATACTGCATGTTGAAGGGCATATGGTGGATCCATTTCATTTCTGTGCACAGCTGCACGATGTTTGTCTCACCAGGGTGTATGTCTTTTTGATGACAGTGTTTTAAAGCTCATAACAACTGTAATTTAATATGTTTTGGTCTGGCATTTATTTTTCTTCCTCCTTGACTAGGATGGGACTCGCGATATCTTTATTGATGGAGTGGTTGCTCGCAACAGAGCCCTGAATGGTGACATCGTGGTAGTGAAACTGCTTCCCAAGGAGCAATGGAAGGTCAGTTCAGTATATTTTTCTGTGATTTGACAGAAAGAGCTTATTACTGTTTTCTTCACTAAACTTAGGGCCTGAGACAGAGAATAGAGAATTTCCTACAAATCAGATTAGCTAAATTGCGATTTATGCTGCTGTAGATTAAAACTTTATCCATTACAACATTTGGAAGAAGTGATACCTAAAAGTGTTAAAACCTCACTCTTTGTATAGAATGGCCACCTTTATCACTGTATGGGGAAGTCTGATGACAAGGCTGGTTCAAAGCATGGTTGTCAGAGGTGACTTATGATATCTGTTATTTAGCTGTCTTCATCCTGTTGGCATTGGATAGCTCTGTAGGTGTTTGCAATTGCTCATGTATTTGACAAGTGTTGTTCACAAAGCTTTAGTAATGATTAACTCTCTCTAATTTGTGGGTCCTCAGTCCATGGAAAGCTTATCTTGTCACAGCTCCAGATTTTGTGGTAATACCCTTCTTTACATGAATGAAGAATGTGTGAAATGATTGGAGCAATGCAAATGTGGGACAATCCATTTTTCATTTTCATGTCTGGGAATTTCACTAAGATCACTCTCTCTGGGTTTTTTTTTCTTTCACTGATCAAACTCAAAGTCCTTTCAAACATCTGGATAATTTTATCTTGTTTGCAGGTTTATCTTTTAACACCACTATGCAAGGAAAGTTCTTCCTCCTTTTCTCTAGTTGCTGAGAGATGCAAGCTACAGTTAGCAATTTTAACATGGGTTTTCACACATAAGCATGACAGAACTGCCACAAATTGTTTTCCAAACATGGTTTTTGAACTCTTCTTGAGAATTTAAAGACTATTGTATATCTTTTGGACAAAAGTTATAGTGAGGGTGATTCCAGCATGGTGGGGACTGGTCTGAACTACTTTGGCCTGGTGCTTTTTACTCATTCTAGCTACCTTCTCTGCCTGTCTTTGTTTGAAGTTATGTGTTTTTAGGCTTGCAAATACAAGGTCTTCAGTCTGGTCATTTCCTGAACCTTCTACCTTCTCTGTTTAAATCTAATAGCAATGGAAATGATGGTTTGAAACATATTAGAACTTGTCTCTTCCTTTTAAGAATGCATAAAATGAGTGAACGACCTAAGTATTTATTGACACATGTAAATGCAAAATTACCTTATGCAAAAGGCAATCATAAGTGGGATCTAAGATATGACAGGTATATCCATATACAAATGTAGGAAAGAGGTCTGCTGCTAGCTATGTAACCTCTGAAAACCAATTTTGAGGATCAAAGCAAATCTTCTGATAGCTATTCAAGAGTCCAAATCAGAGTTCACTAAAGCGGTGATGATTACTATATGTTTGGATCACCAAATCCATATACATAAATTATCTTTTGTATTAGACCATTTCATATAGTTGGAAAAATGGAATAGTTCGGGTGCTTAGATCCTTTGCCAGGACCTGCCAGCACAAGGGCTTCTTTGTAGGCTTGGTAGAGGTTGCCTGAGCTGGAAGCTTTGTCTGCAGTTTTCCATTTATATCTGGCTCTAAACAAAGATAACGCCTCTCTCTCTCTCTTATATCCTCATACCTTCATATGTTCAACAGTAATCTTCTTTTATGAATACAAGAGGAAGGGTTCAGAATATTCTCCCTCTCCTGAGCAAATGCTGGAATAAATATAACTGGTGGAGAAGTGGTGTCTGACTGCAAGGAGGCAATTCAGAAGATTTCAGTGTTTTGTAGTACGGTTATGATTCTTCTGTGGTGAATTTAGCCTTGCCAAATGAAGTAGCTGGAACATGCCAGTCATGTTTTTCAGCCACACAGGTGCTGCCCTGTGTAGTCGCATTTTTTGTTTCTTGCCATCAGCAACTTAATCAGCGATGACATCCCTTTTCCCCTGCTCCCTGAATTTCTTGCTACACGCTCATGTTTGTATTAGTTCTTTGGGAAAGGTGCCACTAAGTTGCACTGAAAGATACTGCATTCTGCCAAGTAATTCATACTGATTAATGATAAACTGTCACAACCTATTTTAGGTTTTTCCATTTGTTTAGTCTCATGCTGCTGCAAAGCTGCCACATAGGTGTCTTGAGGGTTTTCTCCTTCCCATTGGGCCTTTGGAACAAGCTGAACAGCTTCAATTATTTCCTTGAAAAATGTAAATCAGATGTAAGGTATAACTGATGCTCTCAGGGGAGACTTTACAGGCTCTGTACACATTGGTTTGTTAGGATTGAGATGTGCGTGCTGATCATTTTTGTGGGTTCACTATTCCCAACCCATTAGTCTGTGCTCCACTGAGAACTGAGCTGGGTTTTTTGCTGGTAAACCAATGTCTTGCACAAGATAAGGTTGCTGTTACAGCAGGGTGGTGGCTGTGTGCCTTCTGAGTTTCAAACACCCTGGATGGCCTCTGGATGCTCTGGGAGAAGATCTTCCCATTGCTAGTGCAGGTGATTCTTGCCATGGACCTCTTCGTGCAAAGTCACAGTGTAATGCTGCGTCCCAGTAATGGCAGGACTTGACTTCGCTGGAACCTCGGTTCAATTTAGGTGTGTAAATGGGAGGAAGGGGGAGAACCTGTGACTGGTAAAACTATGGATTTTGGATAGGGAAATCTGTGTGTTTGCTTGAAGACTTGAGAAAGTTAGGAGCTGCCCTGTACCCAGTGAGTCAGTTTTTGCAGGTCAGGTGCCTGTGAGAGAAGAACACTGGCTGGAGAGCAGTTTCTCCAGGGATATACTGTGTTCTGCTGAGCCTGTAATGGTGATACCTTACGCACAGGTATAAATGCCACAGTGAAATGTAAGGGGATGGTGGAATACTCTAGATGCATGGTTGTACTTTATGTAATACCTTCTTGAGAGGGACAGAGATATTTTCTTCCTCCAGCTCTCCACTTCCTGGCTCAGTGGTGGGAAATCTATCAGGCTTGAATTTCTCAACATCATGTCCTTCCCAGCATGTGCATCAAGTGCTTGGATGAGCTACCGTGGTCCTCCCTGTGCTTATTTTGCCTGGTCTTAAAGCTCTGTTTGTTCATACATCCTCTGGGAGAGCTGCTTGCTGTTCAGCGATGATCAGTTTGTCCATATTTCTGTGCTTACTATTAGCTGTGATCAAGAGCCAACAATTTCAGTGTGGCACCACCAGCTTGAGGGAGAGACATTTTGTCCCCAAAATTTGTTATCTTGCGCTCCTGAAGAAGGTGGCCATTGGCTTCCTGCCAGGGTCGAGCAGCGTGCGTTGCGGTGACCGCATTTGGAGGCTGTATTTCAGAATACAGCCTGTATTCTGTCCTCTTATGTTACATCTTGGGAATATTGAGGTGCTATGGTAACTTTCAAATATTTAGCTTTTGCAAAGTAAGGTATTTGACTTAGACTGTTTTTCCAGGTACTTAACCTACTCTTAGCGAATGAAGTCAGAGTATCGTTGCAGTTAGCTAGACTGTCCCCTTCTTACTTCAAGCTGTAGGGCTTCCCTGAATCTGTGCCTTTATCTTCTGGAAGAACGTCATGATAAAAGATAGCCAGTGACAGAGAATATACCTCAGTCCTTGTCAATTATTCTGATAAAGAAGAAAAATGGTGCTTTATTTCTTGACTGATTTTCACTACTTTAACTTCCACCCGTGGGTTCTTATTATATTTTATGGAGTTGTGCTTACATCAATTTCAGGAGCTTCAATTATACAGTGACATAATTACTGGAAGGCAAAAAAATGTTGATATGATGACTACAGCAATATTTCTCAGGCTCATCAAGGAGAGAAGCAGTGTGTCAGTATAAAGGATAAACCTAACCCATCTTTCCTCACAGCCTCTTTTTGCTCTTTTACTGTCTGCTTAATTGCCAGACAGAATTTGTTTCATTTCAGATATCTGTTTTGGTTTTTCTTGCAAGATGTAATTTCTTTGGTGGAAGGAAATAGCATAATAAGTCATTTGATATCACTTGGGGCTTGGATTCCTGGCCCAATCTCTGGTGCTTTTAGAGTAGTAGTTTATAACATGGAATGTTTTTCATGACAACCGTCTCACGCATTGCATGCTATGGCTGAAATTTTAGAGTCTTAGTCTGAAAATAGTACCCAGATGAGGACTTCTTGCTGCTCAAAACTGCCTGAAAGGAATTTTGGGGTCCATCCCCCTATTGCTTGCTACAATATGCAGGAGAGATCTCCAGTTCTGCATCTGCTTGCAGCAGTGGTATATTAAAACAATAACAACATATAATATTGTATATTGTACATAAAATAATGACAGATTAACCTGCCAGTTTCTCAGAAATCAGGGCCTGCAAGTGGTACCTTTTGTTGTTGTTGTTGTTGTTGTTTCATGAATCATTTCCTCCTCAGCTTAAAGTGCTCCTTTGCACTTTAACGTTTGGACTTGGTTATCAATGGCACACATCGCTGATGACAGCATTATATGGTAATAATACATTGCCATATGTATTATTGGGAATATTGGGAATATTGAGGTGCTATGGTACCTTTCATCTTGTCAGAAGGTCGCCAAGGATGTAGAACACACGTACAGTGTGTGTTGCTGGGTAATAGGATAATGGGTCCAGCATTTTAGTCATGAACTGTCGGAAAGTGATAGAAATAGTAATTCTTCATAGCTCATGAAAGCACATGTTCTGTTCAACACTGAGATGTCAGATACAATACAGTGCAGCAGGAGATCTTAGAACTCCCTCTTCTAGAGCCATACATCAGAGAAATATTTAAGCACTTTCTGTACAGGAGACATAAACTACAGTTCACTTTTCCCAGCTGGGACTGTTGTTGGCATAATTACAAACAAACGCAGAGATGGAACAATTTGATTCAAGCAGACATCACAAATATCACCATGTATAGTTTGAACAGAGCTACGTATCCTGGCATGTCACTGCCTCCAACTGTTGGTGAAAACCTATGAACCGTTAGTTGTCCAGAGGGGATGCTAGCTTTGGATTTGCCCTGGAGAATAATGATTCATTTCAACCAAATTATTCTGAGAGTCAATTTCTTCTCAACATTTCCCAGCTAATGTAAGGATAACTGTAACTCAGGAGAAGATGGGGTTCTTAGAGGGTTATCACAGCAATACTATTTGAGTCTAACAATCAAGAATGTTGTTTGGAAACATTACATTCATAATAATTAAAAAAAAAACAAACAGTTCTGGAGAAGTCATTATTGAAATAGTAAGTGTTCTGGCACACTAAAAATGTTCAAGTGTAATTCATGATATCCAGGAGTAAAGTGGGAAGCCTAAGAAGCCAGCTAGGAAGATGTCCAGAAAAGCAGAGCTCTAGCAAATCTGAAAGGTTGATGGATGCTGTAGGGAGGAAGGGTAGTTGGTTTTTCTTTATTTGTTTTGCTGTAGACTTTACAGTGAGGGCTGTAAGTTGATGGTCGCACACATGTGCATGCCCCTCCCCATCTTGGCAAATCCCCAAACCACAAATTGGTGGAATCTGGAGAAGCTTCATTACATGCTTACTTTCTGATTGTGCCATTCTCTGGATGGCCACATGTTGTTCCACGCTGCTGGGCCTGGTGGACCTTTGCTTTGAGCTGGCATGGCTCTTTCCAGGCTTTGCTTAGCTCCAAACTAGCTGGGTCTGGAATAGCAATACAGTAGATTGATAGCAAAAAAGCTGAGAAAATATGAAGAGTTTCTCACTGAGACATATGTGGCATTAAATTTGCTTTTCTTGCAGATGTTGTTTTCACATTTTGTTAATCAAATATCACTTGAAGTGAATCAACCGACTTCGTAACATAGTGAGTTTTAATAGCAAGACCCAGCATGCTTTTTATGGTGTATAATGATAAAATTACTATAATGATCTGGGTTGTGTGAGGTTGCTGTGACCCAGTGCTGCATTCAGCCCTTGCCTCGCCCTGGATGTGTAAAACAAGGGGGCAGAAATACTAGCTTTTTGGATGTTGCAAGCAACCTTACCTTCCTGAGAAGGACCTTTCCTGTCAATACCTGCCTCTGTCCCTCTGATGGTAAAGCCAAAACCAGGATCCCAAATAATAAAATCACAAGACAGGTACAGAGTTTTTGAACAATCTAATGTCTTTTTTATTCTTCCTCCTTCTGTGCTGGGTAAGAGTGATATTAAAAGGAAAATTGTTTAGTTAGGTAGGAAGGCAAACTTCTTTTTATTGACTGCCTGCATCCTGTCCTACCAGTGCAGAATTACGTTGCAGATGTGGTTTGGATGCACAGATGCAGAATAAGATAAAAATGTTACCCTTAGGTGAACAGTCAAGCATTAAATAATCATTCATCTCACACGTGGTCAGTTGTTATATCCCCAGTGGAATAATGGCAGATAAGCCCCTTGTGATGGGGGTGACTTCAGGCTGTGTGAGATACCACTAAATTTCAGTGCGTGTTGCTAGAAGAGCTTCATCTTGAATGGAAGGAAGTGATCGTGGGGGCATCTGATCTTACTTTAGAATAGGAGTCAAGCCAACATTTAATATCTGATCTCTGTTCCTGCTCACTTTTTTTTCTTGGTCACATGAATATAATCTAGTACAGCAAATTGTTTCCTTTAACAACTAACTTTTCTTCAAGTGATTGTTTTAAACTCTATTCTTCCAAGTCTTCTGTAAATATGCACACATCACAGTAGATTATTCTTAATCCAATCTCTTATATAACCACTATCATTTTGGACTTGTCTTAGTTCTTGGTTCCTGTGGAATTAGTATTTCTTAGAACTGTTTGGTTTTTGCCAGTTTGGAGACTTATTTGATGATATCACATGATTATTTGGAGCCCGCACCTTATAAGAGAGAGTCAGGATACCTGTTGTTGTGATGGGATTGGTTTTTGGAATGTCACACACATTAAACTCACTTAACTTTTTATAAACGCTTTCTTGAAAGACTGTCCAGGTTTTCAGTAGTCTGGGTTTCTTTCAGATCCACATAATTAGGAATAAGTTTAAATAAAGTGTACTGATGATAAAAGTTCCATCTGGCCTAAAATTTGTACAGTGAATATTATACTCTGTTTTCTTAAGGAGATTGTACCCCTTATTTAGCTTGATAGCTGGAGAAACGAAGAGCTACTATGACAATAAAAAGCTGTTAATCTTTAAAGTCCTTAGGTGAGATGGTTTTGGATCGTATCCGAAGTTCTGAAGGAAAGGAAAAGTGCTATGTATCTATTTGCATGTTTGTTCTTGTTATCAGCTGGCAGAGAGACAACAGTTGGCTGCAGTATTTACATGTGGTCAAAGCTACTAAGGTTGGCTCATTAACTCTTTTCCCTTATTTCCTTAACTCATGTTTATTTTTCTTAAAGCTATAAATCAGAGGAACAAGGAATCTAAAATAGAGGTGATTTATGTAATGAAGAATTGCAGCAGCTGGAGGAGTGACAGGGATTTTTCTACAACAGGTTCTTTAGGGCAAGATGTGGGACCTCATTTATAACCACATGGTTCTTGGAGTTAAGGAAGATATTTGTCATCAGGGATGGGATGCCTTAAATTTGTTGTTGGCACAAGGTAATTTGTAACTATCTAAGATAAAGGTGTCTGAAGTCTAATAGTTAGGTTTTGAATCAGCGTGCCGCTAGCTTCAAAGGGCCGGGATGGTTGTTCCTTCTCCCAAACACTGTTGCTGTGTCTTCCTCCAGATGAGGCAGTATAGCCAGGTTGAGGAGATCTCCTGGCCTCCCACTCCCTCCTGTCCTAGCTTTGTGACATTATTTGCTATGAGGGGATTCCCTTCTCCTCAAATTTCTGAAGCTAATATCCTAACTGCTAGGCACATCACAAGAACTGGGAATGAGTCTATTTTTGGTGCGCTATCACACAGTGGAAGGTGGCCAGTGATTATGCATCAATAAGCAGTTTTCTTAACACTGCTAACACGGGAAGTCTTACTTGCTTGCTACTTGGTATTATCCTTCACCCAATTAACATACAAATCATCACCCTGGAATCTGTAACTGTGGCAGCATCTCTTTCTGCAACATCCTGAAGAATTGCAAGTGATGCTTTCAATCAACTTTCTTATTTAAGAGGTGCCACTCAAAGCACTGAAAGATAAATTAAAATTCCTGATTATCTTTTCCAACAAATTCCTCACTGCTTCAGTAGTTGTGTACTTGACATCATTTCTCAGCATGTGCTCACTGATAAGACAACTAATGTGGGTTTTTGAAGGTCCCAGATTCTATCTGCACTTTCCAGTTTTTGTCCCAACCTTAACTACCTGGAGGCTTTTAAAAAAGTGTTGGTAATGACTATAGGAAAATACTGCAGGACAGACTGCTGATCTACCAGCTCTGCTGAAAAAGGCAGTCACTTTTATATGTTTCCTTGATTTCTCACTGTTTCTATTGGTGTATTTTTGTTTTCTGTGTTCTGTCACATTAGGCAATAACTGGTTCATGAAAGTAGGTCTGTCTATGTCTCTTATGAGTTTTTTAGGTTTCCAGTATGCTGGAAGATTCATCCATCTTCAGCTGTATCATCTCCTGGGGCTGAAGCATTTCTTTGTTTTTAGCTTTGTTTAAATTATTTTAAAATAGAGAGCAGTGCCAAAACACGTACTTTTAATTGAGCAGCATTGGAAGTGTGAAAACAAAGACTTGGCGTAATCTAATTAGCACTTGTGTATTTTGGTTGCAAAAAGTGACTGGTGAAGAATTCCCCAGACGTCATTCTCTGTTCTGTCTGAAAAAAATCTTGCATAAAGGTGTATATCCTGCTTAGTTCTTGTTGGTGCTTGGAAGTCCTGACTGTAATGCTTTTGCTAATTAGCTAGCTGCCCGGACATCCTTCTGTTCTTGTTCTCCTTGCTTTTTGCTTGTTTGTTGGAATGAGCGTGGGCCACTTTTGTAAGCTCTACAGAAATTGGCATCTCTTTTCCTGTGGTCTCTTTAAATCCTGTGTGGCATCATGTTTGCCAGGTTGCTGCTGTCTGGGGAGAGTCCCAAGGAGCTCTGTGAAGTGGGAGGGTTATCTCAGCACCTTCTCTTTCTTCCTGACCTAATGACTGTTCAGGGGAGTGGGGTGGGGAGTTCTGGTAAAAGCCTTTAGTACAGTAGCTGCATAACTCACCTCTATGCCCTCCTTGATTTTTTTTCCTGTAAAGTGAATTTCCTTCAGGGTTTTATCATCCCTTTTGATGTCAGATTGCCTGACTTTTTTTTATGTTCTGTGCAGACCAGGTCTGCAGCTGTAGCCCCTTGTAGTAACTACAACTGCTGTGATGGTCTGGCTTAGGTTTGGACTTGTAGCTCTTCTCCCTTCGGCGCGAGGATGAGAGCTTGTCCAGTGACAAGCAGCCTCTCTAAAGGGTCCCATCCACAACAAATCTGGGCAGAGCCCAGCTGTGTCTGACGATGCTGCGGGACCCATGCCCTGCACAGCCCGATTGCCTTGGGCACAGCTCACTGCCCATTTCAGCACAGTCTCTTTCTAACCAAGTACCGTCCCCTGACCTTTAAGCTCATGCTCTTGGCAAAGCAGCCTGGCAACTTTGGAGCTTTGCGAAGGCCTTTCTATTCAGCCATTGTCTCACGGTTGTCCCTTAAATGTGTAATTGCCATGCTGGTGTTAGGCAGCGTATGGCCTCCCTGCTAATTTCCTTCAGTATCTCCGTATTGGAGTAGTACCCAGAGGGCACGTACCAGGGATCCTTTCTGGTGACTGTGCCCGGCTGTGTCACCCAGCCTCTTGTACTGAAGAGCTGCGCAGCATCACCACCGCTGCTGCCCCTGGGTGAGAATAAATGGCTCGTCTGGCTCTAGTTTCTTTATCTAGCTGAGCAGGGGGTCTAATGCCATGGGTGAGTGCTGTGTTGGCAAGCCATCTGGTGCTTGAGCTCACCTCTTCAGGTCGGTGTTGTACCATGTAGACATACCCAAGGTTAATGGATGGCTATTAGTTTAATCTGATTTAATTCAGTAGCTATGCTTCATGCATAGTCAGAGCAGTGTTTTGACAGCATGGCATTACTTTATCTACTCTTCCTGTTTTTTCCCCCATATTCCTGAAGCTTTCTCTAAAACTGTTTATTCTTTTTTCTCTGCACAGTTGTTGAACTGCGAATGTAATATGTTTATCAGCTCAGATTCGCGTCTTGGAAACTTAATTTACCTTTTTATGTAACACTTTATCACTAATGCATGGTAACGTTTCCTGGCAGGATATGCATTGTTAA
>NW_008824766.1:147682-173118 GCF_000699105.1 Pygoscelis adeliae | reverse complement strand
GGATGGCTCCCCTCTTGTAAAGTTTAAAAGTTTGTAAAGCAAAAAAGGAAAATGTTCTTCATAGTACCTGACATCATTTTAGTCCCACCATCCTACTTTCCCATGGGGTGACTCCTATCAGTGGCCAAGATATAAGGGAGCCCAAAGACTAGGTGTGGTGGCAGCCATCACTGTCAAGTAAAGGAAAGGCTGGGAGGGGAAGGCTGGCCTTGTCAGGGCAGTGTCTCCGTCTATACAGTAATTTCCTATGAGCTGACTGCGACCTTGAGCAGACTTTTTGCTAACAAAACCACTACCACATGTCAAAATTGATTCTTTTTTTCTCCATTGTCTTTTTGTCACTGAAGGAGTCGGCATTATCCAGTGGTCAGGTATTCAGCTGTCTGCCCTCCTGAGCCAGCAAAGCCACTTAAGCAAGTTAACAACACTGGTTTCTTGGGGATGAGTGGCACATCAGTGCAGCAGCCAACTTCAGTGACGTGGGAATGGTCCTGGGGCCTGAGGCTTGTCTTTGAGCAATTAGTTGCTATGATCATAAATAAACTGTTAGACTGTGCTTCAGAGCTCCAGTTCCCAAGCACTGGTTTCTGTTAAATGCTTTGTGAATGAAAGAAAAACAAACAAACAAAAAAAAATCTGCAGTTAAACTAATCTCCTCTGACAATGTATAATGCATTATGAGGCCCAGTGATTGAGGGAAGGGCGTTGTACAAAATGACAGTCAACAAAATATACATAACTCTTTGTGCAGGGCTTTTGTGGTATTAGGAAATAGAGCTCCCCACACTTGCCTATCATCCTCTCTGACTAAACACTGTGGTTTCACCAGCTAAGGATCAATTTCGTTAGAAAGCGCTAAGTATTTGTCAAATACTCTTCCTTCGGATATTTCACATCCAGATCCTTTTGTCTTCATCGACTTGCCTCAACACCTCTGCTGCTCAGCAGGCTGGGCATGCTCCCTCCTACCCCCTGCACCTTGCCTCAGCCTTAATTTCATATGTAAAAGTAGCTGGTTGCATAGGTTCATCCATGTCACTTGGGTGAGGTGAGGGACCAGGATGAGAGCAAATACTTGCCTCTAATGAGCAGCTCTATGCCCTTGTGTCCATTAAAGAAAACCTCTTCCCCTCTGCAGATGTGAGGAGGTGTATAGCATGGTTCCTGTGTCCTGACTAGCAAGAAACCCAAGGAAATGCTCTTTGTTTAAACTGTGTTGATCATTTTTAGTGTAAAGTGTTTTTCCAGCTGAGTCCGTGGCTGGATGTACGGTACATTATAGGATTATGATATAAAAAAGTGATGAAAAACATGAACATCGAATTTTAAATTTGCCACAGGTGCTGCTTTATTAGTTGCTGCCACCTTTTAAAATTTTTCAAGTCTATTTTCCAGGCTTAGTCAGAACGGCATCAGAATAAATATCTTCCTGCCTGCATCGCATCCCCTCAGCTCTGAAATGAAAAATAATGCGGGCTTAGCAAAACCTCTGCTCTTTCCCAAGATATACCAGGGGAAGCTTGCTTTATTTCTTTACCAGGTATACATAACCTTTTCTTCACAATAAAAATAAAAAAGCCCCCCCAACCGCATTAATTGTCTTTGATACATGGTTGTGAAAAAATTTTACCCAAAACCTGTGAGATTTTTCCAGCATGATCTTCCTGATATTCTCACTATGTGGAAGTAAATACAGAATAAATGAGTGAGTTTAGAACAGAAAAGCCCAGTTCATGTGTCTCTGGTAAATGACAGTGAATACAGAGAGACAAGGATGATTTTTTAAAATTTTCACTGCAGAAGGTTTAAATCGTGCCTTAATGCATTACACATTACAGGATATTTATTCTTGTGTAAACACTGTAGTTAAAGTTGAGGTTAGTCAACTTTTCTGTGTTACAAGCTTAGAGAATTGAGTGCAAGTCTACAGTAAAACTTGTTCTGGGCAGAAAGCTGACTTCAGAGGTTTGTTTTGAAGTCGGTGTTTTACGGACAAAATTTGGTAAGTCTATTCAGTGATTCTTCTCAAATTAAAGTGCTGTGTGTTGAAATGGTTTCATTTCATGTTGTTGTACCTGTGGAAGGACTCTCTGAAGAATTTTCTCTTAGGATGAAGCTTTGCAGCTGCTGACTTCAGGATGAAAACTTGACACGTGTGCTTCAACTTGGCTAGGAGGGGAGGAAAAAAAAAAGGAAAGACCCAGAGTCTTTAGGATGTGTTTAAACTTTTGGGGGTTGCTTTGGAAAAGCAAATATTCACTAGAAGTGAATACCTTTAGAATCTAGTAAATCATACAAGGCACGTGACAGTTTTGATATGATAGATGAGCGTGTTAGGTCAGCGATGGGGAAACTTCATCTTAAGCGGTTGTTGGCATGTTAGACAGGAATGAGCCACTCCCTGTGGAAGTCAAGAGTACATTGGAATTTGTGTGGCAATTTTTGACTGTTCGAAAGAAACAAGGGCGTTTAAATTCCCAAGTAATGCATAGTTACATGAACTGTAGCTTGCAAGGTTTCGAGCTAATACGCTGGAGTAACTTATACTTCTAAAAGTTCTGTGTTTTATCATTAAAGAAAAATAAGACAGACTACTTTTTGTATTGGGGGGCCATAGCATGCTTGTTTCACCCTACCTCTGTTGCAATATCCATATATTTTATATGACTTGCTGCGAAATATTTATACAGGTGAGGACAGTGTCTACAGTGAGACTGATCTGTGTATTAATTTACCTTGACCCCTAACTTCAAAGCACCATAGCAACTTTCTGTTTTTCTTTTAGATCAGGTCTCGGTGCTTTTAGAGCTTGCTGATTCTGGCTCATTGTTTTATATAGTTGGCAGTTTTGAAGTTATTAAATGTTTAAGTTGCATCGTTGAATTACAAATTCATAGCTTTCTTCAGTGTCATTTGAAGTGGAATTTGGTGGGAGCAGCTCATAAAGTCATGATGAGAGGATAAAATAAGGGGCATACAGTTGAATGGTGTGAGAAGTGAAACTGGTTTTCATCCAGTTTTTGTAGTATTTGCTTTATTTTTAAACTAGCCTTTTTTAAGGGTTTGATAAATTGGGGGTTTATGGACTGTGCTGGGCAAAGAAAGCAATATTCTGTTAAGAAATTATGAAAACCATTCATATTGTAGAGCTTGGGTAGAACATCTTAATTATACTCGTAGGACTGTGCCTAATGCAGTAACATAACTTCTGGGAGGTTTTAAGACAACTTTACAATGTGGTCAAATTAGAAAGAAAATTATTAGTTAAGAATTGAATAACTTGCTTAGTTTTATTATGGTGGAGTCCTATTAAGATTTTACAAGGAAGCGGGTTTGATCATGTACTTGGTTTGAAGTCAAGTTTGCGTTGCAGATAGCCTTTGTTCTTCAGAAACCTTTCTCAGTTGGTTTGAATGTGCACCCTAGAGGAAGGATGCCTTTGGCGGAGGAGACTGGCCCTGTCTGCTCATGGCTGGCAGCACAGATGCATTGTTACGGAGTGGGAACCGGTCCCTCCCTGGAGCTGGAAGACATGGTGTGAACTGGTAGGTTATCGATAACCTTTTGTACGTTTAACAAGACAAATCCTTCCGTTTAATTGTTTCACTGTGAACAAACGCTTATCACCAGATGTTTTTGGACTTGTATCCCTTTTAATTTGTTTTGGATCAGGGACTGTAAAAGCCATTTAATCATCTGCAATATGCAGCAAAAGCTTTAACTTCAGAAAAGGGCAGTGAAGGGCGGCCAGGGTTTCTGGGGGGGTGCTACCCCAGCAGAGTGCCCGTGGAGCTGCTGATGCCACCGAGCAGCGCGTGTGTGCAGGGGGGTGTTGTAGGGTATGGAGCAAGTATTCCCCAGCTTGTTATAATTGCTTAAGCAAGAATTGCAGTTACTCCCAGTGCCTAATGTGCAACCTCCTGGTGTCATTTGACTTCTCCCAGTGCTGTATAATTGGGGGGCTGGGGGTTATAAAGTATTTTATTGAGTAGTCTGTGGGCGAGAATGGGTAGACTGAGGGTGGAGAGTGTGTGCACGCTTCAACACTTCACATGGCTGATGTCTACCCCGATGTTATCTCCTTCATTTGCTTTCTCTCTACGCATCCCCCATCCCCCAGTGCCAGGGCCCAGCATAGCCAAACTGTGGAGGTGGAAGTGGTGACTTTGGGTCCCAAATGGAGAAGTGGGATTTGAATTTGGATCCCCAGCAGCCTGAGAACAAACTACTGTGTGAAATGGTTTCTTCTTCTGATAATGGTGTTATGGCATAGGTGTAGCAGGGTACATGGTAAAACAGCAAATTAGCTTGAAGGGTGAACAGATATTTCAAAACAAGGCAGAGGATTTAAGGAGGTATTAAGCAAAAAGGAAGTGGACGACTTAATGTTTTACTTGAGAGGGCATTAACTAGCTTTTCACATGTCCTCAGCTCTCGAGACAACATAGATGCTTTGGGTACTAATAGTCTGATGTGGTAGCTGTCATCTGTGGGTAGAATGGGAGCAGGCAAGTGGGAAGTTTGCCATGTCAAAGCCAACAAATACACTGGTTTTGCTGGTGAGAAAGCAAATGGAAGGGGTTTCCTAAAGCTGTGGGCTGCCTGGGTAGGGTCTGAGAACTTGCCTGTCTTCCTTTTCTGTTTTATCAGCTTAAGACGAATGGTGAGTCATTGTTAGCTGCATGGTGTGTTTCATTATTGGAGACCTGTCAGAAGAGTTGATTAATAATCCAGAGCATTTGGATTCAATGTGATAAAACTAATCATAACAAAGTACTTCAGTGCCTAACTTGAAGCTGTGAAGAAAATCCTGTTATCTTAAAAGTGTGTGTATATGAAAGGGCTGACTTTTTCTTTTTTTACAAGATAAACATAAACTCAGTTGGTGAGTTGCAGAGCGGCGGTACTGTTTCCAGAGGCTGCTTTCCAAACTTCCCTGTGAAGTGGAGCTGAGATTTAGTCCTGTCACTTGTGGAGTTTCAAGAATATACTTCTCAAGACCTCTTAAGTTACGTGACAGAAGTTGTTATGGAAACAGCTTAATTAAATGATACATAAATAATTGTAATGAACACAAATTAGTTTTCCAGATTAGCCTGCCTTTTTGCTGGGTGCGAATTTGCCTTTTTTCTTTTGTCGAGTTGCTTAAACAATTTATCATTAACACATTTACTGTATTACAGTTTACCTTTGTAGATATTCTTGAAATAACTTCTTCCAGGTAAGGAAAATTGTTAAATGTCATCCCATACTTGCTTTTACCCAGAGGGGAAGATTGAACAAGCGAAGGTTGCTTTGAGTTCAGCAGATATGTATGAAGCAGCTTTGAATTTTCTGGGCTTGTTTGATGTGTGTATTGAAAGCCCAGCATAGCCGCCTATCTCAGAGTCCAATAATTGTACACAATGTACTGCAAGGGAGAGATACTCCCTTCTGTTCTGGTAAAAAGGACTAGCAATCTGTAATTTTTGGTAATGAATGTTTGCAGGTAGCACAGTCCAGACTTAGTGTTTGAGCTGGCTACCTTGTAAAGGTCTGATTTGATTTCCTTGTTCTGTAATTTCCAGTGTTGAAGTGAGAGTTCTTGTTGGATGACTAACACATTTCAACACCGGTTAAGGCACTTTTGGAGACCCAGTGTTGTTCTTATATTAAATATTTTATTAATGACGTAAGCAGGTGTCAAGGCTAGTTCACAGTCACATGTTTCTGAGCCATGCTTCTGAACTTTGCCATTCTCAGATTCATTTTGCAAGAGTGTTGAATGGGATTAACACTCGACGCTGTGGTCCTTCCCCGCATGGCCCGTTAGCACCTCGGCTTTGTACCTCTTTAACACAACCAATCGCATAATTTTTCTTGTATTTCTCCTTTGCATTATGGTGTTTACTGCATATTTATTAAGAGAATTTGAAGTGTGTTCAGAATATTAAGAGGAATATATTGCTACAGGTGGACACTGATTCTTTCTGTTTGAGGTATAACTCTTCCAGGCAATGTCACAGGTAGCTGATCGCCGCTTTTGCATAGCCTGCAAGATTCGGTTTGTTACAGTGTGCAGCCATCCATTTCTTACTGGAACACAAAGTTTATCCTGAGGCAGAGGGGAGAACTCATGGCAAGTTACAGGGCAGAGCTTTAGTCTGTCAGCAGGGAATAGCTGGCTTTTGTGTGACTGTCTGAGCTGCACATGTATAGTGGTGGGCTTCATCAGACTGAGCCAAGAGATAAAATTGACAAAACTGGATATAAATCAGTATATTAATAATTTCTGGGAATGGCCAAGCTATTAGGATTTGGATGCACGATTCAAAGATTTGCCAAGTTAGCCTGTGATGACCACTAAGAGAAGAGTTTGCCCAGGAGAAATGAGTTATAAAGTAATTCAAGACTTTCTAAAAAAAAAGTCTTGCACAATCAGAGTTTAATGACCAAGCTGATGGCTTTATGCTGCCATCATCAATGTTTAAATCCCCAGTATTTTTTGTTTGCACCTGTTTTTACTGATCTCATAATTGGCCATTGTTACAGAACGCATGTGGAATTTGGTTGAGACACCAACTTTTCTTTTCTTTTTGGATGGGATACGAACTACCTATCGCAATAATGTTTCTGTACTTGTGATTATGGGCACTGTCAGTATTTCCATTATAAATTTCTGGGTTTTTTTTAAAGGAGCTTAAAACTCAGTTGTAAAAATTTGTCCTTGGCAGAAAACTTGTACACAAAATCTCAGCTCGAATAAGGCTTTTTAATGAATTTTGAGAGAGGGAAGGAAAACCTGGACTGCTTTGTAACTTGAGGTTACACAGGAGAAGTATACACTGAAATCTCTTGTTAGTGGTACTCAGCTTGCAGAGTAGTACGACAAAAACGCCCCAGTGTTAGTCCCTTGGCCCTGCATTATATTTTAAATTGAGTTA
The DNA here is from genome assembly GCF_000699105.1 of Pygoscelis adeliae. Lineage (NCBI taxonomy): Eukaryota > Metazoa > Chordata > Aves > Sphenisciformes > Spheniscidae > Pygoscelis > Pygoscelis adeliae. The sequence goes on along the minus strand of NW_008824766.1, from coordinate 166,195 downwards.
TAACAATTGAGCTTAACTTTTGATTCATTCTGTGGAAAAGCTTTTGATAAATAGCATCTATTGCCAGGCAGGAAAAACAGATCAGAGGGTACCTGGCATCAAGAAGCAGGGAACTCTGTGGTGTCCAGCCCTTCCCAGTGCTCGCTGCAGGGAGAGGCTTTTTAAATTGCTGGTTGCAAAGGTGAGATATACCTTGTTTATGGTAATGGTAAATCTTATTCTGAAGGAAAGAAGTAAAAATATGTCATTCCTATTTACTGCGTCTTTCAGTGCTGCAGGAGATGCTCTGAGACCATGTTTAATCAATGTATATTTTCACTGGATTAAATCAACCTGAATATTGACGTCATGAAAATAAGCTGAGAAGCCTGGTGAAGGATGCTGATGCATTTTACTCTTCTAAAAAACACTGCTTCGAAATTTAATGAAGCATACCATGTTGCTAAAGGTAAATGCAAGCAAACTGAGCTATAGACATTTCTCTTGAGGTGCTTGCTTTTTAATAAGATTTGTCACTAAGTAATGTGAGCAGATCCATATGACGCAAATGCCAGCAGTCGTTTCCCTGCCGCCATTTAAAGAGGAAACCTGGTGATACTGATTGTTTTCACTAGACGGAGAGAAAACACTGCAGCAATACATGTCCTCAGCAAAATGCTGAGCATCACCCATCTGTTTCAAGAAGCATCTTTACTACACCTTGCGCCCCTAATTGTAAATGCAAACTCAAGTGAGTTTACTTGAATTTCCATTAAGATGGGTTCCTTTCAAAGGCAATCTGTGTGTAACCTTCTTGTTCTTATCTATTCCCTCCTGTTAATGCGTTTGGTCTTTAATAAAAACTTCCTAAAAGTTCTGTGGAGCGTTAACAATGTTGTATATGTTTTGGTACAGCCCTTGGTACTGTGTGTCTCTGGTTCTGACTAGGGCAACTGAGCACAACTAGAAAACAAATAACCCTGGGAAGGATGCATTTTGTCGGAGATAGTGGTGTGTGGAACCTGTGCCTTGAATGGGCATTTCCTTGCCTTCCAGCAGGAAAAGAAAGACATACCAATTCCCCGGAGACAGACCCGTACCATGTTCTTAGGCCTTTCTTTCTAGTATGTCTTCTGTTGTGGCAGGTTCACGACTCGCTTTTAGAAAGAGATTAGTTCTTCGGTACTGTTGCTGTTGCTTGTGTATGGATGAAGCTACATAACAAGAAAAAGTCATAGCAGAACTGTGTTTATGCAGAGCAACTTGGTGAGCTACTTTTGCTGCTGGAGGTGAGTTCAGTGAAGAAGTTTATATTAAAAATTCAGTTTTCTGTTATTATAATAGACAGTTACCTAAACATTTCAGAATCAGATAATTTGGTTCTAAATTAGTTGAAATTTCAGTTTTAAATGTTTTGACCAAGGTATGAACTAATTTTGGATAGGCATGGATAACCAAATTGCCAAAAATTCTTGTTAGTAAGTGCCTGAAACTTAAGAAGGGGTAGCTATGCTATGGTTATAACTGTGGAGTCATTCATGATTTTGCTTCTGTTTTGCTGTTTTAATGATATTCCCAAGTGCGATACAACAGAATGATGTCTCAGGTCATCTTTAAATAGGAATTCAATAATTGCTGTGATTACTGATAAGCCTGTTAGCTTTGTGTGTAGAAGTAAGAATTTGATTTCTCCCAACGACAAAAAAGAAGTGGTGCTTTGTTTTTGGAACTGTGGGACATTTGTTTCCATCCTGTCTTAATTTCAGCTAGCAGCTGTAAATAAACTAATGCTGCCCTTCTGTTATGTGAGTACCTGCTGTGAAAGTCTGATCTACGGTGGTGAAACCCTGAACACGGTCTGTGTGGTTAAGCCTTAGTCCCTGAGTGGCAAGAAGAGAGAAAGCCTCCCTCCGTTCACAGAAAGCTAACTGGTGTGTTATTGTTTCTGATGAGCCCCCAAGAGTTAAGTAACGCTTTGAACCTAGGTGAAGTATTTGGACACATTAATCCTTACATCCGCATGTAAACCAAATACCATCCCCATTTTCTGAGTGGAGAAATACCCCCTCACTTTCTCCTGGGACACCTGCCTCCCCAGCTGCCTTAATGTGTTTTTCTTTGATATGTTCTTGCTTTGATACCCATGAAGCAGAGCAACCCAAGATACTTAATTTATGAAAACTGTCAGGTATTTGTGTGTGGCTTTACCACAGCTGCTTTGCTATTGTCAGCCTTCTTTTCACACTTGGACTCTGCCTTGCTAGCCGTGTGAAATTCAGCTGTAACGTCTTCAGGACAGAATATGCAGATCTGCCTAGCACAGTGTTAAGTAGTGCAAACTAGGCAAGATGGTTTGAATGACTTACCAAAAGTCATGGGTGATTGAGAGCAGTATTATTTTCCTTATGCACTTCATAAGGAACCTGTTGAGAGTCTAAGATAGATATGGAAGCCTGGGATTTCCTGGCTATAATAGTGATTTAATATGAAGGCAGTCCCACCTGCGCCTTCTAACTAGGCATTCAAGGACTCCTCTTGCATTTGAGTGAAACGGTCCCTAAGTCACGAAGCCCACATAAATGGATTTGTAGCAGGTTTAGGTCACAGGTGGGGAACGTCCCCTGTTTGAAAACCCACACAGTGTATTTGCAGGAATCTTTGAGCAAAACGTGCTGCTGTCATCTCCCTCCTCTCCCCCACAGGCCCTTGGTGCTTTATGTTGCAGTGAGAAGCTGTCCAGAGTCAGAATTTGCTGATATCAAGTGTGAAGGAGTATGTTTGGCTCACAGCTTGTCTTCTCTTCAGAAATGACTTTAAGGGACACAGAAAGCTCTCAACAGTAGAGGAAGCTGTTATCTTTTATCCCCAGTGAATCATCTGATTTTCTTTTCCCAACTTACCATGCTTGCAGGGATTATCTCCTTCAATTTCTTTTCTCTGCGGGTGGTCCTCTTCAGCTGTGGCTGTCCCTGTTCTGCCACAGCTTCCTCTGAGCACTGAGTCTTTTCAGTGCCCATCCCAGGGTGATGGGAAAGGTACTGAATTCACAGTGGTCTTGGTGTGCGTGACTGGAACTGGTAGCAGCGCAGCATGCCAAAATGCAGTTAACCTGATGGTCAATTGGTGTCTCAACCCATTTCCTAGAGGATGGAGCTGCTCGTAGTGAGAAACTACTCTGGCAGATGCTACCTGCTGGCTCCTGTATGGAAAATGTAGCGTTAAAGTGGACTTCCAGTCTTCTGTTGCTAAAAGTCTCTTAAGTTTTCTGGGATGCATCTCCAGCACCTGTTACGAAATCCCTTTACCTTCACACCAAAACTTTGCACTACCTGCAAAGGAGGCACTGACTGTTTTTGTGTGGTTTACTTTAATAGTATCATGCTGCCATTGGGGGAGGCTGTTATTCTTGGTTGGAGCCATATTTTAATACAATTGAAATCTGATTTAAGAATTAATGTAGGTGCCAGTTTCCCTGGTGTGACTGGGTAGACACTGTAGGAGTAGGATCTAATTTTGCCGAGCTCATTTGATGGGATTGAGGCAGGCATAGTGGGATGCACTCAGCCCAGAGCAGCTGCATTTTGCCTTCTGTGTCCTCAGGGAAGCAGTTATTCACAATGTAAGTGCAAGAATGTTTCTGCAGAAAATAAAATGCGGTAAAGATAGGGCAGCCCAGCTGTTGACTGAATGCAGCCATAAAGATGGATGACTGGAAAGACTAAGGAGCTAAGAACTATTTGAAGCACTCTTAGAGTGGGAGTCTCGGTGACGCTTCAGCAATGACTTGTTTAGGTTCCTGATGCTCTTGTCCCACTGTGTGAATAAATAAGCAGACCTGGGCTGATGGAACACTCCAGTCAAAGGAAGTTCCCACTGGGGCATATATACTCTGAAAACTTCCATAAATTGTTCTGTAATATGACAGTTTCCAATTATGGGTTTTCATAATAAGAGGCTTATTGGCAACTAGTAATGCAAGTTAACTGTGGAAATTTCTATTGCTTTTATTGGCCCCTGTGCACTTCCTGAACAGTGTGTGCTTTGTCCCAGGTGTACCATTCTGGGCTTTGAAAGTGTGTCAAAACATGCGCAGGGCTGAGACCCCTGGGAACTGGCACTCGGAGCCCAATCAAAAGGAACAAAAAAAGAAGGTGAGGGGCTTAAGACACGAGCCCCAACATGTTAACTCTTGGTTGATTTGTTTGTTTCCTGCCTTGATGAGTTAAAGTGCTGATCACCAGTAAGAGATTTTCTTAGACGCATGGGAAATCATTTTTACACAGTTCTGAACAAAGCTTCAAACCTATATAGCCTTGGGAGGTATAGGTATGCAAATATCTTGGATAGCCCTTCCAGTACATTTTGATTAGTTTGCATTGTCAACCTACTTTCCTCTTACGGGCACGTGCGGGTGCAGGCTTGTTCAGTTTATGAAATGTTGAATAAGTCTTCAAAGAGTATCATTGTTTCCAGGAAATATGTTTTTCATACATACTTGTATTGTTTAAAAAAAAAAAAAAGGCAGTAATGGATAATACTTTGGGTTTGTGCGAGCCAACGGTGTGGATTTGCTTGGCATTGCAGCTTTCAAATGATACACACTCAGCATAAGTAGATTCTTTTCTGAGATTCTTTTCTTATTACATGCAAGCACTGTGTAATAATTACATCTTTTAAAATATATATCGATACACGGTATTGTCTTGAGTTTGCAAATAATCCAAAAGACTGCCTGCTTGCTTAGATCAGATACAAACTGGATATCTCTCCGCAGTAGTTTGCTGCAAATGCAGTGATTTCAGAGAATGATACTTTTGAAGATGTAACCTTGCGTTGCTCTCTTCCTCTAATCCACCCCTCTTGAGTGATTTATTCTAGGGACTGTGCATCATAGGTTTTGTCCTGGCACCCATTCCTGTAGTGTTGCAGTGCCTATCCACATTACCAGAAAAAGATGGCTGGGAGACAGTTTTAAAAAAAAATATGTTAAACCAAAAAGAAAAGAACACACACGCAAAGAAAAGAAAACCAGTTCCAGTTAGTAGAGAAGGTTTTGCTGCCAGTGTGGATGGGGCATAATTTGATTTAAATGACTTTTGAAAAACAGTTCTCAAAATTGTTCCATGCATTTTCTTCCTGGCTACTGTTGAAAATATGGAGCCGAATATTTTCTGTGATGTTTCAAACCAATATGTTCTGGCAACCTCATAGCTGGGCCCTGTGCATTACACTCTTGTTTCCAGTTCGCTGTGGCCTGGAGTGCAACACACAGCTCATGAGATGCACCAAAGTGGGAGGTCTTGCGAGGAGCAGGCAATACAAAGACCCAAGGCACAAGGAACATTTCACTGGGGTCCAGCAGGGAGGCTGCCAGTTTTAAGGGCCTCCTTTATGAAAAGAGTTTGCTTGTAGGAGATGGAGGAACGGTGTGTGCCTCATCGGATTTTGTGAGTGGGTAGGAGAAGGTTGATTCCTGGGTGTTGTTAAAGGCTGGATGCTGAACTAGATCTTTTGCACCTCCCCAGGGTCAAACTTTTCTTACTAGAGAGATTGCTGTACAGATGATGGGCTATGGCTAAGTATTCATCACTGCTTTAAGTGTGACAACATACAGCTGCATAAAAGAACAGCGTGTGGGTTGGGAAGCCGTGGCTGGGACACAAGGTGTTTGCTGTATCGCCTCTGCTCCAGGGACTCCTGTGTTTTGGGGAATGTGTGTGGGAAGGTCAGTGCAATAGCAGTAGGTATTCTGAAAATAGAGGCTGTTTTTTTAGCACCAAATCAAATCCTGGGGGTGGCAGCAGGAGTGGAAAGTGTGGAACAAGTTTGTTGATCTGGCTATAATAATACACACCTCTTTGTAATGCTGTTGGGAGTCCTTACCGGGTTCGCTTGTCTACAAAGGAGATCATACTGTGTTCCCTGCAAGTGGGCACGAGGACACTGTGCTTCCACACGTCTCCTTGACACCATTACCCTCAGCATGTCTAAATATCACAGAGCAGCTCTGAAGTGTGAACTCCCTCAAGCCCAGAGAGATGTCTCTCTCACAAGTATACCCAAGTAATTCTTGGGAAAGGTTGTACAGACCTACCATGGGCCTATTATGAGCCTTTACCAGCTCTGCTTTCAAAGCAACTTGGGGCAAGGGGCCCTCTTTGAGCTCAGATATTTCCTCTGCAGGCTGCAGAGTGGCTCCTTTTTGGAGTTTTGGAGTGGTGTGACCCACGCCACTGGTGCCACGGCACGTGGGGTACCTGTGCTGCGCAGGGAGCAGCTGCTTCTGACAACTTTTTCTTTTCCTGCTTCTCAGCAGTTGTTAGAGGGTACAAAAGGCAGGAGTGTATGGATGGAGCTGTTAGGAGAACCAGATGAAATGAACCCGAGGGAACGTGGTGCTGATCCTAGGACTGTGTGTCTTACAGGCAGCGGTGCAAGAGCCAGACTTGGGAGAGATGGGTCTGGGGAGACCACAGGGAGGTGGCAGGAAGGGGGTGAAGGCAGGAGTAGACTTGAGGAGAGACGGGGGCAGAGGCAACTGTCTCCAGCTCGGTGATAATGAAGTGTTGATAAGCGAGTTTGGAAGCAGACTGGAGGTGTGGGACAAGGGCCAGGGCAATGTGAGCGGGGAGCTTTCAGAGGCAAATGATAGGTCAGAGGCCAGATAGGGAGTGGAGATACACGGTGAGGAGACAGTTCTTGCTTTGGCTTTAGGATTCAGAAAGGTCAGTCTTGAGAATTTTCCCTGTTGATGCTTTTCCACTTGTTACTCTGGTTATTTGTGCAAGGTGGTAGGAGAAGGACTTGAGCTGCACTTGGAGGGGACACACTGTAACCTGTGATGTTTAGGTACGGCCTGAAGCACAGAGAGAAGATGAGTGAACTGTTCAGGAATCAGGTTTATCGGTGGAAGCAGGATGAAGTACTGAGAAGGTGGCTGTTTGGAGATATGTTGGGGTTTTTTCTGCAATTAATTGTTACTTGTGCAGCTGCCTGACAAGCCTGGATGTAGGGCTGTCTGCTGTGTCTGCTTGGGCTGGACTGATCCTGGATGCTCAGTCTGATTACTTGAATTAACTCTGCAGTAAAAACTCACTTTGCTGCAGGTTAGTCTGAGCAGAGAGGATGCAGGATGCTGGTGAGGGTGGGGGAGATGGCTTTGGGGATTCAATAGGTTTGATGGGCATATTGCAGATCTGTCTCTGTATTTTGTTTTGAAAACACATGCATTAGATTTCATTTGTCTCTCTCCCACCTCTCACCTCCTCCAGTGGGAGCGAGTCAGAGAAGAGCTCTGAGAAGTTGCCGTTTCCAAGAAGCCTTTACGTACTCAGATCGTTTACCCTTTTGAATCCACAGGCAGGATGGCTGTCTAGTGACTGCCATGACAAAACTGCATGTGACACCTGGGAACAACAGAGCCCACTGGGGAGGAGCAAGTAGCCTTTCCTAGTCAGGAGATTTTGGTTTGGATGTTTGTATGATTATTGCATCCAATGCGATGCCTGGAATGTAAACTATAATGTGCTGTTTAATATAAAATAGCTATCCTGCAGGCTGTTAGCAAGTGTTTCCAGTGATTTAGAATTAAAAGCTTGTTAAAAAAAAAAAAAAACAACAACCCCAAACCACAACAAAAAACCCCACTCTAACCTTATTGCTATTTTAAAAGTAATGCCATAACTGCTCCTACTGAGACTAGTTGCCTTTACTGAGTTGTCATCTTTGCCAGAGCTGTTTGGTGTACGTGGGATTATAAAGAGAAGGAAGGGTGATTGGGACAGGTGGTTTTTCTCTTATTGGAAGTGCCATCCTTTCTTTAGCCAAGAAGGAGCTAGAGCGAGCCAGCCTTTGTTTGGTTGCTCTTTTTAGAAAAGCAAAGCTTTTCCTTGCAATATTTATGGTAGCTTGGCTCTAGCATGTATGTATGAGCTGTGACAGCATCCTCATGTTAGCCAGGCTCTGTTCCTACTCCCTCGTGAGTGAACATTAGGGAACTGGCTTTTAAGTGAAGCCTGTTTAATATGGCAAAAGCTGGGAGACTAACAGATGCAGGTGTTCACAGTGTTGGTATGAAATGTGGTGTTTGTATTAGTGTCATGGTAGCAACGGTCTTTTTAACAGTGAGATGGTAGCTTGGTCCAAAGCCCCTGTTTTCAGCTGTCTTCCTTTTGAAATAACCACTTTCAACCCGTTTGTGTTTCTCAGACTTGTTGCTTAACTAAAGCTCAACTGCAGAGAGGACCAATGACTGACGTAAACTTTGTCTCTCTACCCAGTATTGAGCATAATAACTTGTCTACAGCTAAAGCAGAACTTGTATTTGACCAAAGTATTTTTTGGAAGAAAGGCATCTTACCTTGGTTTGCAGACCTCAGGAGGTAGGCTTGGGCTGAAAACCTTATTTCTTTTATAGCTGTTCCCATGTTTAGTACTCCTTGTTTAATGTGAGCTCCCTGCCTGCTATGAATCTGTCTTCAGCTTCCACTCGCTGGTGAATCTACGGCACCTTTCTGTAGCAGCGTGAGGAGCCTCTCTGTGCATCGTCTGTTTGCCCCAGTGAAGTGAGTAGCCATTAATGGCTTGCCATTTCTAAAATCTTTTGGATAAAGTACACATTTTGGGTTTGATTACTCATTATGAGGCATTTTGCTGGGTTTTGACTGACTTAGGGAGAAGAGGTATTGTGCTATATCATCTCCATTCTTCCCCAGTATCCTTACAAAAATACACATTGCACAAGTCTGGCATCTCTCACCAGTGCAGTATTACAAAGCTAAACTTGCTTTTACTGTTTATAATACTAAGGATCCCATTGCTGAGATTTTGTTCATTAGAAATCTTTCACATTCTTTTCAGAGTCAGCGATTTCCAAGGCAGACCCATTCACAGGCGTGTTGCATATTCTTAGATATCTGAGTTTACTTTTGGCTATTCTCAAACATTCTGGATTCAGATCAGCCTTGTTCACCAATTGAACTTGACTGCTCTGCAAGTCTTTGTCATCCATGAGTTTTATTACCAGTGACTTAATATTTAGTTTCAGATTATTGGGAATGCTTGGCCTACTGCAGACCTCTGTGGAATCCCACCAAAAACCTAATTCCCAGTGGATTGTTCTGTGTACTTGTGGGTTTCCTACTGCGTGTTCATTGCAAGACCTCCTTTGGGGGCTTTGGTGAATTCTGGAGCAGCAAGAAGGATACCTTGCAAGGGGTCTAGCTGACCAAATTTGGCTAATGTGATAAATGTCATAAGCGTACTCCTTTATTATCAAATCTAAACACTTTTTTTTGGTTTTTCTTTTTAGAATGAGTCATGTACCTATTTGTTGTTTCTTTTTTTTAAGTGGAAGCAAATGCTGTCTTTGAATTTCTGAAGCAGTTCTGCTATGGAAAAAAAGGACAGCGAAAACTGAGCACAAGTAGTTGGATGTTTAAAGAAGAATTTAAGATGCTCTCTGCTTGAAGTAATAGTGATGTCCTGGAGTGTGGTGGGCAAGTTTGACCTGAAGAATCCCAAGAATAGTATGCTCTAATGGAAATGTCTAACATTCAATATTTGAGTCTCTCTTTTTAATACCACCATTTTGTGTGAGATGAGGAATTTAACTTTTATTGAATCTGTGTCCAAAACAGCTGTAGGGAAGATGATCCTGCTTCCTTACCTGCAAGATGCTTTCAGTGGAGGAGGTCTCTCTGCACAAGCTTCTGTTGTTGAAAACAGTGACTTTAGCCACACAAGATGCATCCATCCAACTGTGTCTAGTCCAGTAGTCATCCATGTCTCATCTTCAGATCTATGAGGATTCATGGATTGCTTGTAAGGATCAGAGATGAATAAGGAGGAAAAGCAAACCTATTAGTATCAGGCTTAAACACTTTGGAGTCTTGGTGCATTTATTGGAAAAAGCCTGGGGGTTAATAGCTCAAAGATGATTGAAAATCACTGGTCTGGTTCAGTAGTTTGAGATTATAGACTAATGTATGAGTTGTTAACCGTTGCCATTGATGAGGCAGCAACAAAAAACCTATACTCGATCCGAGAATAAACAGGCCTAGGCTTTGTCCATGTGTGGATGTGAGGCTTAGGTGGAAAGTCTGTGAAAAGTTTGGAACTAACAGGGCAGGTATAAGATTGCTTCCGGCAGAGAAAGCAGTTTCTCCTGCAGCTCAGGAGGTAACCCTTGTGCTTTCGGATGCACAGACTCCTGGTTCAGTTTTCTGTTGGAACAAATTCCTCCCAAGTAAAGATGATTGTTCGTTTGATGGCAACTTCAAGACTGGCTGGATGCAGCAAGGTAATCACTCTGCTGTCCAGATCGTAGGTATCCATGCCAGGATGTACTTGCCCACTAGCTGTTTTTTATTACATTCATGGTTGAAATGGGATTTTCATTCAAAGATCTTGTGTTCAGTCAGCTATGACTTTACAAACTAATCACTGTGGGGCAGAAACTTGATGCTTATTCACTGATAGATGTTTGTTTAAAGTTGGAAGAAAACTTATTCAGCCACTATCTTAAGGATCAGACATTCAAATAAGCAACTGACTTTCATCAAAATGCTCATTAAAAGATTTTTTTATTAAAAAGCATATGAAAATAATATAACCATAAAGTTGACATTTGACTTCCCGGGTCAGGAAGTTAAGGTCCTTTAAGGGGCTTTAACCATGCACCCTGGGATGTTTGCATGGTAAACATCATGCATTTAATACATATGCAGCACGGGGGAATCCCCTCCTTCTGGGTCCATGCAGAGTCAGCTGCATTGGCAAAGAACAATGCTCTGTACTGCACATATGACTACCTGATGACTACTACGACTTAGCCAATTGTGTATTTGATTTATTCTGCATCTCTGATAAGTACCGATATGTTCTAACTGTATGTGTTATGTCATGTATGAGCTTCAATAGCATAATTAGAAATAGGAGAGTGCAATATCAGTTTCTGGTTTCCGAGATGCTGCACGTAAGAAATGCTTATTCTGTCATGGTCAGATTTGCTGCTGCTCATATACAGAAGGATCCTGCTTTTTGGAATCTGTGTGATGAGGTCATTTTGGCCAGCAACTCTGATCATCTTAAATGGAGTAATTGTATCCATTGAGCTCCCGATTTTGTAAAGTCTTATGCAGCTTTCCAGTCTTGTGATGTACAGCTTCCCTAAATTTTTGGTGTGATGTAAGAAATCTTGGGTGAAATTCCCTGCTCTGTTATGTATGAGGTCAGCCTAAATGATCTGTCTTGGCCTTAAAAAGAAAACAAATCCTATCACCCATGCTTGCCAGCATCTGGACATTTTGCAGCTCTACGCTGCATGGAGGTCGTGATTTTGTGGACTCTGGAAAACTTTACTTAAAAATCCACTTGCAAATCCAGAAAGAAATGTGTGACTGGGGGCTTAGGTGGTCACAGCTGGAGTATTATGCTAGCTAGCGACAGCAGTGTGTATCCTCTAGCTTGGGGGAAGCACAGTAATTTTAGCATATAGCATTTAAAAAGAAATCCGTATCTGCTGCCTTCTTTAATGCAACATAAACTCTTCAAGCATAAGCTTTTCAGTGCTGCATCTTTAGAGAAGCACTTCCTATCATTCAGATATATTTGATGTTGTTCCCTGCATTACATATGCGAAGCTTTGTAATTTAGCACCCGAAACATCTCACAGTCTCCAAAGAATGACTTGGAGAGAACGAAATTCAGGCAAAGCCTGAAGGGGTTGAAGAAAACGAACTCCTGCTGCAGTTGCACACTTGCACACATCTGGTGCAACTGAAATTTAAGAGCTGAATACATCCACATCTGACCATGGTAGGGTCCAAACATTGCTGTTGACACTGATTTTCTTTTTGGATAGGCACACTGGCAGAGTCACTAGCGTGTGGAGCCTTGTCAGCTCTCTAATCTAATAGACTGTTCTTGCCCAGACCATTGTGTGTCAGTATTTTATGTACCAAATGTAGCCAGGTTTAATAATCAGCCATTTTCCCACCTTCTGCCAAATTTTTTCCCTTTTTGTCACAATTTAATGTTTGAGTCAAAATCTGCTATGGTAACAAATTATATACATATTAAAAAATGAAAATAAAGATGGAAAGCAGAGTCTCAAAAGGTAACCAGAGTTCAAAGTAATGTCATCTGAGGGTTTTTTTTTTCCAAGACTTGAATTCAACCCCGTTTTAAAATTGATTTTATTCCTGTTATGTATTGTGAAAAGATTACAGAGAAATGGGTACTGCTTGAAAGCATGACTGTAGCTCGGTATATGTAAAACTGAAAGTCTTCCCTGTGCAGGTCTGATTTGATCTATTTGCTTTTTAGTTACTAAACAATAATATGTAGAGCTTTTTGGATTGTATTTTTCTTACTTGGAATGGTTGTCTTCAGCTAGGACCTGTTGAGGCTATTTATGCTTATTTCTAGTGACTACACCTATCATGTAAAGTATGTTACCAGAAAGCGGTTTTTTTAATTGCGTTTTTTAAAGGGCCCTTCACTTGCCTTGCTGGTGGCATGAGTTGCTGCTGTCATGTACTGGGTTAGCGATGCTGAGGACTGAGGACCTTGGAGGAGCATCTCCAGGGAGTTACCTGCCTGGCGAATACCAGCACCAGCTGGAGAGGAGCTCAGTCGCCGGGAGGGCATTGGAATGGGGTCACCTACTTTCTTTGTGATTTTAACGTTTAGTAGGTTATTTCTTATTCCATGCCGATTTGAATCTCACACTGAAGTACCACAGCTTGAGTGAAACTTAAACACTTTTGAAACTAAAGCCTGGATCTAGGTTCCAGGGCCAAGTAGGTGCTTGCATGAAGGATGCTACTAAAGGCATATGTATCCAAGGTATGAACATTTTGATCATTATAACCTGAGATGGAGCAGTTTCTGCCTCTGTCACATGCAATGAGGGATGCCATACAGGTCTGGTGTCTACCTTACTGGGACATGGGTTCTTCATGGTTTTGTTTGATGTAATTACACATATGATTTCTCCTCCCTCTGTGCCATTGCTGCACTAAAGTGGGGACAAATCTGTAGCAATGGTCAGTTACTTATCTGAATTATCAGTTAGTTAATGGTTAAGTAATTTGTACTCTAATTGAGTTCATTCCTCTCGGTAATTTAATTAGGAGATTTGTGTAAGTAACAGCAATAATTGAGTGCCTTTAACAAAAAGACCGGAGCCTAAAATAAATGTAAAGCTTACCAAGCCTTACCAAGCTGCCACAGTCCAGTTCCTCCGCAGGTCGCAGGGCACCGTGTTCTCTGGTCTGTGCTTTTTCAGTCTGTTCCTAATTGTGTGTTGGGGAGCTCTCCTGGAGATGTGCTTTGACATGATCCCGGCATTCACTGGAACTGCTTGAGTTTTGGGACTTCCCAGGATGATTAGTGTATCTTGGTGAACAATGGTCTAAGCAACTCATTAAATTGTAGCGTATCCTCCTCCCTCTCCGTGCTTACTCCCAACTTCTGGAGAGCCGATTAGAGGCTTGGCAGGAACTGTATGGTTATGCTCTAGATACGCTTTGGATACATTATTGTCACAGTTGAGGTATTGCAAAAGCCATGCTGTTCCCGTCTTTATCCTAGTGAGGTACCTCTTTCCATTGTGCAATATCTGTGGCTAATTACATGGCAATTGCAGCGTGCCACCAGCCACCCACAATTCATTGTCAGCTCCTTGGGGATGCAGATGAAAAAGGAAAGATAATGTTGTTTTTCTTCAGTTCAGTGATTTAGCTTGCCTCTTTTTTTTTCATCCCCTGCTCCTTCAGGTAATAAAGCCAGATGGTAGTGACAAAGAAACAGAAGCCACGCATGAATCAGATGTCCCCGAGGATGTGTTGGGGACTTGCGTTCCTCGAGAGACAGCGAAAGGCGATGCTAAAAGTCCGGATGTCATTATAGAAGCTCAGTTTGATGATAATGATGCAGAGCATGGACAAGACCACTTGCAGGATACGTTGGCTGATGACATTAAGAAAGTTTCCCTGGATACTGGTGAAAAGGGTGAGTAGATCAGATTGCTGATTTAAACCTTTATTGGATCAAACTGGTGAAGTATTACTTTGTTGCCTTGCTTTGCTGCAAGATATAAAATACAGGCATAAAAGCTTAATGCCTTATCACTTCTATCCCTTTCTGCTAAACTGCCTTGATAGTTTTGAATGGATATTAAGGACTGGGTTTTATGTAGTTTTGATTGATGCAAAGTAAATCTGTGAAACAGAAGTCACACCTTTAGATTTGCAATTCTCAGGGCTGTCTGGGGATTGCTGGTTGCTGTTTAATTCAAGATGCTGCTGTAGCAGTTTCGTTCATCGCAGCTTGGCTGGCCAATCTATGTCTCTCAGTTTGGGGATAAGAATATATTTCCTTGGGGGCAGTTAGGTTTGTTGCTGTTTTCAAACAGTTGAGTTATGAGCAACTTAAAGATTTGGTCCATTTAAAAAGAAAATTGCACTAAAACCTAAAGCCAATTATGCAATCTGTTTTGAAGGCAAACCTATTTTATTCTGAATCTGAATTCCATCCAAACCATCAAGTGTTGCCTAGGGCTAAATAAAATAGGCTCCCCTGTCCCAAACTATGCTTATGCTGCTCTTTGCATGTCCTTTCTAGTACTAAATTCCCTCTTGAAGAGCTGTGTGTTGAAAGGATTCTGACAATTAGCACATTTAACATGTGCCTTCAGCTGCTGGTGAAAAATTTGCCAGGACAGATATTCTGGTGTGTTCCTGACGCATGCCCCAGTTGTCCAGAAAAGATGGCAGTAACTTAGGACGTAAGTAGTTGTTGGTCTCTGACAAATCTTAGTGGTGGTTTTAAAGCTGTTCCGTTTAATACCTTATGTTTTCCTGAGAGATTGCTTTTGAAGATGCACAGACCTCTGTCTATACTGTTGGTAGGCTTCCATTTTTCACACCCATCTGTTAATAAAACTGGAAATAACATTTGAGTGGAAGTGTTGTAGTTTTTATGACAAAACACTGGTTTCAGCTCATGAATGGAGCTGCCACCTCACCAGTTCGTGATGCTGTTTCCTTCCGGGTACCTCCACTGTCTTTGAGTTACTGTCAAAGTATGTGAACCAACTTCCATCTTGTTCCATTACATTCCAGCATAGGGCTTGAGTTGGGAGTTACTCGTCTTGTCTGCAGATGTTTCACACAGCTAGTTATTAACCCCATCTTTTTTGCAGTCTTGGACACTGTGTTATATCTGTACGCCGTTGAGCTGCCACTTCGACTCTGACTCAAAAATTCTAAATCTCCTAAAATGCTCCTGAGTCACATGTTGTGTCTGTTGCATCTCTGTTGCTTCTGATAGCAATGCCAAATTAAAATTCAGAGAAATACATTCTAGTTTGACACCAGCATCTAAAATAAATACAGACCTGAGCCAATATTTTACTTTAGCTGTATAACTGTGCTTTAGTGTAAAGGCTTGATGAGAGTTACTTTTCCTAATGCATCATAGTTCCTCGAGATGCTCTGGAGTGACCTGTGTTGGAGGTTACCAAGTCATCTCTTAAAATCTGTGCCATCTGAGTGGTTTTTGCCACATAATTCTATCTTTGGAGAATACTTGTAGGGCAGATGTTAGATCAGCTTATTGTCTACACAGTTGAAATCCAACCTACTTTTCCATTGCAGTTGCCTAAGCCAGCTGTTTTCTTTTGTTTTCAAGGCCTTTCCATGTTCGTCCTTACAAGCCTTGTGGCTGGTGTGGATGTGCCAGTTAGATTTCTGCTGAGTTTGTATTTTGCTATCACCTCTTTTAATAGCTGCTTCAGCTTCTTTGGCCATATAACCCATATGGATTTTTCTCTAGTTTCTTCTTGCTCTGCTTTTTAATGTCCTCCTTTTTTCATACATATAAAGTTTACGATGCTGCTTTTTCTGAAGGTGTTTTTGAGCAGTTGATGATTGCTTTGGCTTGTTTCCTGTCTTTCATGCAATTTCTCATATCATCATTCATCCAGATTTTAAGTCTTGCCTGGAAAACAGCTATAGTTATTCTAGCATCAGTGATAACTGTCATGAAAAAAGAAAAGATCCTGCCAAATTCAGCCTTCACAGGTGTGGCTCAAAATGCTTTTTTAAAAGGACCAAACATACACTTTTTCAAGGCAGAACTTAGCTAAGGCCATCCACTGGAACGTGGGACCAGCACTGGGAGGCAGAGTGCTTTGCAGGGTTGGAGCGTAGTGAGTGGAAGTGCCCTTCCCTGTGTAACGTGGGCCTCCCCTGGGAGGGCTGCTGGGCTGATGCTGCCCGTTGAGTTTTCCTTTCAAGCTAACTGCATATGAGTCTTGTCTTTTATGTCACATCTCTTCTGCTGGAAACAACCACTGCAGCAAAGCACGGAGAGGTGGATGGGAGCTGAGATCCCATGGGAGGATTTCTTGCTGACCCACCAAAACTGGTGCTTTATTTACTTTCCCTGAGAGCATTGCTCTGTAGGGTTTGTTACACAGACTCATGGCATGACCTTATGCACAGGAGGGACCAGGAGAAATAATTTGTGGCCAGTGCAACTCTTAAATGAACACTTGTAGTGGACTTTCTTCTTTTTTTCCTAACAAAGGGCAGTCTGAAGGTTTCAAGCTGGACAAAGATGCCATCAAGGGTATCATGTTTAATAAAAGAAAATAAAGAAACAGTCTATCATGTTCTTGTGTGCACTTTATGTGTGTATATATATGCATACATATATGTGTGTGTGTGTATGTGTGTATATATATAAAAAGATACATATATAAAAAAGACCTAAACAAAATCCAAACTAAACAAAAAAACCCACTGGATTTCTGGGGGTGAAAAATATCCATAGCTACCCTAATAGAATCAAAAGTAAATTTTACTCATTCTGGGCAAAAAAACAGAGCCATGTTGCTCTAGACATTACCAGACGGTGCTCAAATCTTTGTGCATGTACATAAGCTCTGCAGATTGCTGCCTCTCAGTTGCAAGAAGGCTTTTGTCCATTCTGGCGGAGGAGTAGAATTACGCGCTATCTTTGCTGCTGGCTCATTTGTTCTGCTGCTGATGGTCAGAATGAACCATGAAGAATAAAAGTAGATGTGCCATTTGAATAAGAGCACTCTGGGTCATGCTGGGAGTGCAGGCTGTTTTGATATCTTTTCTACCCTGGCCTGTGTCCCATCCCTTGTTGTGGTTCTGTTCCTCTTCAGAGCACCAGTCACCCCCTCCATCTCTAGTTACACGCTGGGGCAAAGAATTTTGGGTTGGCCCTTGCTGTCAGAAGCTCTGAAGCATGAAACATTGTGTACACTGATTATGGCCCAGATTTGAGTGGACTGAATTTCCCTGAAGTCACTGTATGTTGGGCTTCCTATGCCTCTGTGGGGCTTAAAGCAAACTGGTAGAAATTGTTATGCATGGGGCTGCAGGCTGAGACTCAGATGTTGGATCTGTCTTCACTAAGTGCTGCAGTTATAAGAGCTGTGCTTCCTGCCCTTCTCTTTCTAAGACCCCAGAGGGATGGGATAAGCAAGAGGGAAGTCTACAGAAGTGAAGAGACCATCACATTCAACCTAATTCTCAGCTCATATTCTTTCTGAAAGTTCTTGTGCTCATAAAATGTGTCAGTCTTGCTTTGCTCAAGCATATTTAAATAAAAGTTCATAACTGGTGTCACTATGCCAGAAGTTGTCCTGGTCAAACGAGTTTGCTCCGCTTTTTTGAACCCTTCTTGCAAAGAAGTTGGGTTAAAGATTATCTTTAGAAAAGTCTCTGATCTAGGAAGTGATGAGCCATTTTCCTCTCCAGCATGCTGTTCTACACAAAGAGCAATATTATCCTGTTCCAAAGTTAGATTTTCTTAATGTTAAATTTTGGTCACTGGAAGTAGGTCTTTTTTAGCAAAGTTGGAAATCTCTTTCCTCTTGCATTTTCAGCTGTATTTCCAAGGTGTAAATATATCTACATGCTGACAAACTTTCTCTCTGTTTTTTTTCTTTACGAAGACAGTAAGAATGAGCATCCTGAAGAAAGTTTCTCAGCTCCCTTACTAGTGTCCTTCAAACCCTCTCCGGGGTTTCTATGCCCTGTTGAAATGCAGGCAAAGAACAAGGCAATACCATCCTGGCACTAGTCTGAACCATATTGTGTACACAGAAAAGATTACTTCTCTATAGTGCTTGGTATTGACGTGCAAGTCCTCTGTGTTTTACCCTGAGACCTCAACTTATTCTGTGTCACTGCTATCCAGAGAAGTCATCTGCCAGTCAACATGACCTTTGCTAGGTCTGTAATTCTTTTCCTTAATCCTCATTCACATTGACTCCTGCTTGACTGACCTGATCTCCTTCTATGACAAGGTGACCCACTTAGTGGATGAGGGAGAGGCCTGTGGATGTTGTCTACCTACACTTCAGTAAAGCCTTTGACACTGTTTCCCACAGTATTCTCCTGGAGAAACTGGCTGCTCATGGCTTGGACGGGCTTACTCTTCACTGGGTAAAAAACTGGCTGGACGGCCGGGCCCAAAGAGTTGTGGTGA
>NW_008824766.1:134550-146405 GCF_000699105.1 Pygoscelis adeliae | reverse complement strand
GATGCCCAGCCAGTCCCCGAGCAGCGGCCTCCCCGGCCAGCTTTCCCCAGTTTATGTACTGAGCATGACGCCACATGGTATGGAATGTCCCTCTGGCCAGTTTGGGTCAGCTGTCCTGGCTGTGCCCCCTCCCAGCTCCTTGTGCACCTCCAGCCTTCTCAGTCGGTAGAGCATGGGAAGCTGAAAAGTCCTTGACTAGCATAAGCACTACCTAGCAACAGCTAAAACATCGGTGTGTTATCAACATTATTCTCATACTAAATCCAAAACACAGCACTACACCAGCTACTAGGAAGAAAATTAACTCTATCCCAGCCGAAACCAGGACACCATCCCTGGAGGTATTTAAAAGACGTGTGGATGTGGCACTTAGGGACATGGTTTAGTGGTGGACTTGGCAGTGTTAGGTTAGCTGTTGGACTTGATGATCTTAAAGGTCTTTTCTAACCTAAACAATTCTATGATTCTGTACTGCAACAGAGGTAATGTAACTTTTATCTTATCACTTAGTACTGAGCTGGAATACATTATTTCTGTGACTTGTCACTGCAGTAGGATTTTCCTTATACTCCAATTTAATATGTAATAAAAAATAGAAACTTCTCTGTATCCTCCCAATCCAGGGAAAGTGCAAAATGTTCTGTACAGAATACTTTACAGTGCTGTATCCCTACACAGACTTGCGTGTCACATGAGTTTCATACAAATGTGAGCTGTCTCTTGTTAAATATTGGAATCAGATTACTCTGATAAAGAAACATCAGCGATCGAACAGTAGCAGCTACTTGTACTCTTGAGAATGGCAGCTGTGCTCATAAAAGTGCCTCAGCCTTTCTTAGTGAAACGATATTCAAATAAAAGTTTGTAAAACTGTGTCACTATGCCAAAAGCTATCCTTGTCAAACTAGTTTGCTCAGCTTTTTTCAACTCTTCTCACGAGAGATCTTACTTTACCAGATACGCAGAATATCCTGCTTCCCATGGGGTGGCTCACAGAAGTCATCAAGTTGGTGGACTGGCTGCCTTGGCAGCAATCAGATAGTTGTGTTTGTTCAGGATTTCCACTTAGACCTACACTTCTACAAATCAGAGTTTGAATATGTGAATGTCCAAGGCTTGCTCACTGCCTTGATGTAATGAAGTTTGAATAGAAGTTGCTCATTTACAGGCAGAGTAAGCTGACAGCTAACTCAGCCAATTGTGTGATGGAAAATTGAATTGAATAGCTGATGGTTAATAGGTAGAGTCAACAGAATTTGGGTTGGAGCTGCTGCAGAACATGCTCCTGTCCACCTGTCTGTTCAGCATTGGCCAGGTGGACACCGGTCAGTCTCTTTTCAAGTAAAATGTGACTTTCAGTCTCTAATAGCCCTGATAAGGTCAGAAATTACAATCTAAAATTGCTTGGTGTCCACGCTACTACTGACTGGAGGCTGATACTGAGTATTTCGGGATTACTTGGCTCAACAGAAGTGGTGGCATTTGGTACCTTCACAGTATGGTTGTGTGATAATTCATTAAGCCATTCTTTTCTCAAGATGATGCTCTGGAGTCAGTGCTTAGAAAGGTTTTTGGATCCTTCTAGCAAAGGAGAAAAATGTATTTATAATCTAGAGTTTAATCTCTGTTTTGCACTCGTGCACCTTCTCATGCGCTTCCATGCCTCGTCTTGTGCTTTTGTGTGCTCTCTCTCTTCTTTTAAGCTTGACTAGGTGCATACCTGCCTTTTGTGTTGTCCGCTGGCACCTGGAGCCCTTTTGCAGTTAGCAGTGTTTTGTATTGGCGTAGGCAGAGTTTAGGGAGATACTACTATTGCTTTCCTTGGCCAAGGCTGGTAGAGAAAGGCACGGTGACAAGAATCTGGACCACATGCTGTCCCTCTGCTCTG
Source organism: Pygoscelis adeliae (assembly GCF_000699105.1). NCBI lineage: Eukaryota > Metazoa > Chordata > Aves > Sphenisciformes > Spheniscidae > Pygoscelis > Pygoscelis adeliae. The sequence goes on along the minus strand of NW_008824766.1, from coordinate 144,517 downwards.
CTCTGCTTTGCTCAGGTCCCCACTTCTTTCAGTTTAGCTGCCATGAAATCTCTGACAAATTTGGAGCCCACCAACATCACTGGCTGCTGGAAGGAATAAATGTTGTTCTTCCTCCTCTTCAGAGGCTGCCGTTCGCTCTGAGTGCTTTTAAGGAGTCTTCACGCTTCTTTCCTAGCCTGCAGCTTTCTGGAGATGGATCGTCTCCACTGCATAGCTCTTAACATTTCTAGGCCACAGCAGAGTGAAAGCTCACCAGGAAATCTTCTCAGTTACACGGCTTTTAATAGAAATCCTTGAGGTGGAACTGTCAAAAATCAGATCGGTTTCACTCTGCTGAAGCCTGGAAAACCAGCATTGAAGCTGGAGCCATTTCAGCTGCTCAAGGCAGCTCTGTATTAGTTTATCCTAAGTTCATGTTTGCGGGTCTCTGGATCTATCTCTTTTTTGTTGCTATAACTTTTCTTAAATGAGAGCATAGATTTCTTGAAGAATAAACAGTATAGCAGCTTAAGAAAAGTGTTCTACCGGTATTGAACAAATTGGGCTTTACGGTTGCATTGATTAAAAGCTATGGGCTGAATAAGCTCCAGTTATTCTTTTGTTGCACAGCTGAAGTCTGCAATGGAAGTTAATGTTGGGAAAGCTTCTTACGCTGTTCTTCCCTAGTAAGTGATCTTGACCCCCAAATGACTTCTTAAGTAAGGCAAAAAAAAAAAAAATTACTTATGCAATTAGGTAACAGGAATTAGATTAAGTTCAGCATATTACTGTATGTTCCTGAATTCACCTGTGTTTCTCTGTTGAGTTACAAGTTTAGGTCAAGTAAGTGCGAGGGCGTGATACTGAGAATGAATGGTGGGTGTGAGAAAAAACTAATATTAGAGTATGGTCATTGTTAGCAGCAAGGTTTCCAGGCTGAATCAGATTAGGATTCATTCAGCTAACATATTTTCCATGCAATAGTAAAATTGGACACACACACTTTAGGAACAAATGCACATGCAGGAAGGAAGAACATTAAGTAGATAGGCAAAGTACTCAATGGAAATGTTTTTGTAACATTTTAATTTTACTTGCCGTTAATGTAATAAAACTGTATTTATGTAGACTGCAACACTACCTGATTTTTTGGGGGTTTAATTCTGTTGCAATAAAGCCTCCAACCCCCCTGTTGACTGGCAGCTTCTCAAGGACATGAGAGGGCCAGGAGGCCTGAGTACCCGTGCTGTGGTTGTAGTAATGTTATGTGGCTGCTGAGACAGCTACGATTTGATCTGTTGGGCTAGATGGCAGCTTCCCCAAATGATGTTGAATCTTTGTTGTGGATCAGACTTGGAGGGTTCTAAGGAAAAGTGACACTCCTGTCTCATCATTCTGCCATCTCCTTCATCCTTCGTCGTGGAGGTGGCTAAATATAAGTAAATAATTATATGCTTGGCTGTGTTGTGTGTGTAAGGAAGCCAGCTATACTCACCTCTTCACATTGCCTTTGCTCTGTGTTATTGCAGATGCTTGTCTCTCTGCTGTATGCATCCGTTATTATGCCTTTCCTCTCCCTCCCTGAGGGTCTCCTCCCGCCTGTGCATCTTCAAAAATCTTCTTGCTAATCATCTGAGTCTCCTGGTCCTCGTCTTCAGTGTGCCATTGGGCACGCAGGTGTGTGAGTTCAGGTGTTTAGACATGAACAGCTGTGGCAGGGTGAATCTGCTTAAATGAGTATTCAAAATAAACATCTCTAAGGAAGTTAGTCCTGTTCATTAGACACACAGCTCGGTGATGAGACAACTCGGGAGCGCTGCATGGTTTGGAGCGGCTTTGCTTCTTACCTGCAGAGCCCTCTTGCATTGCACGTGGGAGCTGTTAGGCTCATTTTGGACAGGCTGCACGTGTTAAATTCCAAAGCTGTTGGCTTAATAGTCTCATCACAGTGAACTATCTGTGTTCCCTCCATCACAGGTGGAAAGCTCTGTGTGTGGAGATATAAATACTTGCAAAATACTGCTTCTCGCACAATATTTTCCCAAGTGAGCCTTCTTATAGCCTGTTTAAAATAAATTCCAGTTTTGGATAGTACCTGGTGCCAAGTGAAATGGCACTTTCCTTCTTCCCTACCTTTTGGGTAGGGAGGAGCAGCTCTTCAGCCTGCTGGGTGAGACTTCAGAGAGAGCTCACTTGGACCTCTGTACTGCGGACTCCATGGGGGAGAAATCTGCCAAGGTCAGGAGAAGCTCAGAGCTCCTACCTCTGTAGGTACCAAAATAACTTTGTAGGAACTGAAATCATCCAGCTGGGGACAGGTGTTTCTAAGAAACCAGATCCCTTTGCTTTGATCCTCAAAAAGTTACATTTTGGTTTACTTGGTGAAGGGAGGACCAAGTATGATGTGAACCGCTGGTTCCTACCATCTGTCTTCTGTTCTGGAGGAAAAACCTGTTCTGTGCCAATAAACATTGATGGCAGAATGTGAAGAGCCCTTGTACTGTCTTCTAAAGAGCAACACCTTTCCTTCTCACTGTCCCTAAAAATGAAGATTGTAGCAGAATAGTATAATCCAGGGCAAATCTGTGCATGCATTTGAATGTATCACTTTTTGGTTGAAGGGAGTTTTCATTTCCATATGTTTCTTGTGTTGATATAGACAAAACTTCCAAAAACACATCCTTTTTGAGTGTGACACACAATCCTTGAGATATTTATAATAAATTGGTTTGTTTTACACCACTTTCCTTATGTATTTGGTACTAAAACAGAATATGCTGAAAACTGCTTATTGAAGCAGACATCAGAGAACCTAAGTGTTGTTACTTCATTAGTAAGTAGTAGACCTTGCTACTGAAAGGTTTACAGATGTGCTGGTATCTGAGCACTAAGCTGAAGAGCAGTATTTTCTTTTTAAAACGTTCATATCAATAATGCCTTCTGATGGGATTCTAGATATGCCCATGTAGAGTAAGCCAAATAACTTCTCAAGTAGATTTTTTTTTTTTCTAGCTGAAGTAGCAAACATTGAACTGGTTTTTTAAAAACTTGTTTCTTTCCATCCAGGGAGAGAGATTTCTTTTTTTCCAGTGAGTTGTTTTTGAGATCTGAAACTGTGATATATTTTCATTTGCAAGTGGATATTGCATCTTTAATTGTATTCTTTTTGGACAGAATTGCAAATTTCCACAGTGACCAATGCAAACCTAGTGAAAATAATTTTGGATCTGTCACAAGTAATCAGAATTCTAGTCTGATGACTTTTAGTCCACTTTGGCCACCTTTTAATGTCGTGGTAATTTCATTGTAAAAGGAAATTTGGGGGGCTTTAAAAAAAAATAATGTTTGACCTAGGAATGCCTGTCAGGCAAATCTAAGTGTGTATTGAAGCTGCCTAAACTGATCTCGTACAGAGGGAGGCAAATTCCAAGTGTCCTGGATCTGCTTTGTTGGTAATAACATAACTAATTTGAGTTGCTTTTTGTATCTAGTGCCTAATTTTTTTTAAGTAAGACTATTACAGTTTTGGTTTGTCAGATAATCGCTGAAAGGAAAACACTGAGATTATAATGCAGTTTCACTGAATCCTAGTTGCTGAAGTGTGTTTTCACTGTAAGATAAGCTTATGAAGTATTGCCCAAGCTAACATAGTAAATCTTTCTCAGAAAACATGTCTTTGCCCAGGGTGGAAATATTGAATGGTCATTGGATAACCACTGCAGTAAAGGGGTCAGAATAATTCATTTTTAGTTTGGAATAATGCAAGAAGTTTCTTCCTACCTCCCCTGCTCAAAATCCTGCTCCTCTCACAAGTTAGCTCTCCTTTAGGATTGCCTCCATGGCTCTGCCCTGTTGTGGGAGATGTTTGTGTCTCCCGGCTCAGACCTTCTAGACCACCGGTCTCTGGTGGGGCCCTGATACCTCCCCTCTCTGCCCACCCACCAAATTCCAGTTTCATTGGAGGGAAGGGGGATGTGCAACGAAAGGCAGGGACCGTCAGAAACGTATTTAGGGAACTCGGGTACCAGACTCTTGTGGCAGATTATCGCTGTTGAGACTGAGGTCTCTGTGCAGTAATTTCACAGCTGAGCCAGGTGGACATTGGATCTGGGTAGCTGTCCTTTCTGAGCAGAGGGGTTTGTCACAGGGAGCCCTCGTCGCTGGTGCTCTGCTAATGTAGACCTCCAAGCACTAGATGCAGCCCTGGTACCAACAGAATTTTAACTTCAAAAGGAGCAGCTACTAGCTGTAGAGAAGCCCACATCTCTTGGCCCCAAGAGTGCAGGGTTCCTCGTGTGTCTTCTTCCCTGTCCCTTGTTTCAGGAGAGTTGCCCATCAGTAAATGTACATGATGACCTTTTAGATACTGAAGTTGATTAAGAAAGATGGGTAGGAATAAGTAGGTGGCTGGGAATTGCTTCCTTCTTTCTTTCTGTTGATGGTATAGTTGTAGATCCCAGCCTCTGTCTGTTGGATTCTCTAATAATCCTAGGATTTTTTGGGAGGGATACTGAAATTGGAGAGATCCCTGAGGAAGAAGGTATTCTCCAGCCAACCAAAGGCCCCTGGTTGATTTTGGCTGTGAAGGAAAAAGGCAGGTTCTACCATGTGCTACAGTGAGAATTTAGATGCTTTCTGGTACCTGTACTGGGTTCACATGGGGCTCAGCTTCAACAGGGTGGGGGGGCAATGCCCCAGCCCTGCACGTTCATCCCAGGCAAAGGAAGCTTTGGTGACCCATTTGCTGTGCTCCCCAAGACAGCTCCCCCCTGGTGTTTCTGTGCTTTTGCGTGTGTGTATGTGATACCTCCCAAGGACACCACTGCTGGCTCCTGCTTTTTTGACAGGGAAAGCTGCTTCCGTGAAAAAATGCGAGCAACTTTTTGGAGAAATGGGAGTTGGAAGGAGAAGTGGAAAGAAGGCAGTGCTAACAAGGGCATGTTCCTCGCGTGGCTCCTGGTGCTTTTCTCATTCTTGCCCATTGTGCCTTGAGTCGGTGCTGTTACTCTGCTGCGCTGGGAAAGCAGCAAGTGCAGCTCTTGCTTTTTTCCAAACACATTTAGATCTGGTTTCTCTTCCAACCAGTATGTGATGTTCAGTAGGGGAGAGTTCACTCCAGTAAAGCCCTGGGCTTGTGGCAGGTGTGCCTGAAGGTATGGCCTTTGGAAGGCTACCAACCTCCCCTTGCCCTCCGCGCCTGCCAGTGTTTCTTTGTTCCAGATCGTCCCGTTCTTTGTCCTAGCTGTATGGTTGGCACACCATAAACCCATGACTATTAACCAATGGCTTGAAAATTTATAAGAAAACAAAACAGCTCCTTACTTTTATTCTTTACTAACTGATTGCTTGGTATGACCTTTAGCTGGCAGAGATCCTAGAAGAGGCAAGCAAATGAGGTGTGTAATTTGGGTATCCCCACTTTTTAAACTGTTTATAATTATCCAAGCAATTTTTTCCTCAGTTTTTTTGTCACCATGAAATTCTGGGTGGTTTTATCCCTTAGTAACCCTGGTTGTGGCACATCTGAGTTCATTTCAGCAGAAGTAAAAGAGGAAGGGGTTTGCTGCTGCTGCTACTGCTGCTTTTTTAAGGAAACTAGATTTTTGTTTAAACCCCTGAATATCTGTCTGTTCTCCTCTCGGCCTTGCTAGCAAGTCACTAAATATAAAATTAAAGTCACTTAGATTCTTCTGAAAAAGATGGTCTCTGGGGAGAGGTGAAGTCTGAAGAGCTTTGTATCAGAAGGCAAAGCTGGGGATAATTAGCAGCATATGAGAACCAGAGTTTGTCATTAGAGCGATAGCCGTCATTGTCAAATGACTGCTGGGGTAATGTTGCCCGAAGGCAACCCAGGCCGTCCGCGGCAGCAGGACCATCTGTGAATGTGCCCTCATGACAGTGGTGCACAGCCGTTCCCCTCGGGGCAAGCTGCTGGCCCCCGCTGCCACCCTTTCTCCCCCCAAGCACCAGTTCCCCGGTGCCCCGGCACTGCTCGGTGCTGCCAGCAGCTGCAGCCTCCCCTCCCGCAGCCTGGCCCCCTTCATCCGTCATGTCACCAGCAGCCTCTGTCAAGGGTCCCTGCGGGACAGATGGGTGTCATCTGGGGGCCAGGGTCTGCGTGTCACCACTGTTCTCCTTGAGGCTTTCTGGCGTGCATGAGCGCCATTGGCCTGCTGGAGCACAGTCTTCAGTGAAACATTGCTTTATCTCATGTCTTCTAAGGGAAACAGTGACAGCTACGTCCCTTGAAACTTGCAGTTGGTGCCACGGTCTCTCTTTAAGAAAGCAAAATTTCTTTTGAACAGTCAGGGCTTGATTTTAGCACATGTGCTTGAGGTGGATGCGATTGCCATACAAGTGGAAAAAGGCATCCATCCTCCACGAGCCCTCCGGGGAAGAGCGCATGGATGTTTCCATCCAAAAAACACTGTCAGAGCAGTAACCACGGGCTCTCAGCAGGGATGCAACTCAAGAAGGGACCGGCCCCAGCCTTCTCCGTGGCAAAGATCACTTTGGATGTTTGTAAACACTAAATGCATTCGGTGTGCCAGCCACCTATAGCAGATACTTTCAAACTCAGATACCTGAATATTGGAAAATTGCAAACTAGAAATTAGTTGACAGTTGATTTAAATGTTCTCAGTATCTGGTGAAGGAATTTCAGGGGGAGGGAGCTGTTTGTCATATGTAGCGATTACTTTCATATGACTTTTTCATAATCCTGGTCCACAGCCGAAGAGGGTCAACTTAGTAGATATGGTTTCAATTTCAAAGATGAACATGCATCTTATAACCTTGCATAGGAAATGAAATATTAAATGAATGTATGTACTTAACGGACTATTTATATAATGTTAATGAGTCCAACTAAGAAATGGCAGGAAATTAATGTAGTTCTTAGTATTTAATAAACAGAATGTGTTTTCCACCATTTTGTTTATTATGGCTGGTATAGTTGTACTTGTAAAGTTTGGATTTATTTTTATTTTTGTTGTTTTTCAGCAGATCTGCATGGTAAGTGAACATATATCTGCTCTCTGTGGTAGTCTGGAGAAATAATAATTGATTCGTGCTTGGCTGTTCTAACATTTAAGAAATCTTTTCCCTTTCGAATAAGTCTACTACATGCACCTTGTATTGTAGTTTACAGCAAAGGCCCAACACGACTTCATGATAGAAATGTGCTACAGTAACTGTTGTGTTTGTCTTGTTTGATGCAGTGAAGGCTGTTGGGATCTGCGGTGTGCACAGAACAAAGCAAGATGATGGACCCAAGGTGAATGATCCCAGGCTCCTCCCAGATAAGTTTCTTCAAAGGACAGCCAAGGTAACTCCGTGGAGAGTGAGAAGCAAGCACCTGTGCGCTCCCAAAGGCTGAAGGAGACCAGCCCTGGCCTCCTTGTAGTCTCCATCCGTTGATCTTTGAATCTCACTCCCTGTTTCAAAGAGAGTAATTGTCCGATCTGATAAAAAACAAGTGTCTTGTTATTTTTACCAATTATCCTAGTTTAAATTCCCTTTGTTTGTTATGCAAAATTGCTTAGCAAGATTCAGAAAAAAGATTGGATACTAATATGAGTGTCAGGATATCCAAAGTTGTCAGAATTAATTCTTACAGACTTTGGAAAGGCTGTTAGTGCTGTTGGTTCAAGATTTGAGTCAATCTCTGAATGTTAAGAGACCAGAAAAGGACTACTGGGTCAGGCTGGGTCAGGTCTCTTCCTTGTCTTGTGCTTTCCCTTGCAACCTCCGATTCTGGTCCCTCTTCTTGGCTGGGCTGCCCTCTGGTCTCATCCAGCGTGGCAATTCCAGTGCTCAGAATCGCACAGAGGTGCAGCTCCTGAAACTTTCTGGAAGGACTCTTCTGTATAAGCTTAGGAAATCGGCTATAATATTTCTGTTATCCAGTGATTTATTATGGTCTACAAAAATATAGCCTGGATGAACACCTCTCTGGAACAATTATTTAGTGATATTGTAATTTATTATTCTTTTCAAAGCCATCTTGTATAAAGGTAAAATAACCCCTAACTTCAGAAAGCACAGAGAGGAGGAGAGAACTGCCAAATTCCCCACAGCACATCCTTTCCTGTGGTTAGTGTTGGATCCGCCAGCGGCACCGTTTTTGGACTGGCCTGTTCCGCGCTGAAGGTCGAAATCACAGGCCGAGGATACAAATGAAAGATTTTACAGGAGTTGCTTGTATGTTGTGGCTAATTCCCTGCATTTGGAAGCATCTGCTTCTTGTCTGGTTTTGTTCTGTAATCAAGAAAATTGCTGTAGAGAGCTAGCACTTGGAAGGCACTTAGCTCTTCTATAGCCATGAGCAAGATGGCAAGGAAAATACATTGTAAATAGGGACTCAGTTAAAAAATGCATACACACATACACACACACACAAGGAAAACATGATATAGGCCTTGTGATTTTTCCAGATATTCTGCTAAGCCTCTGTGTATCCCTATTCTGTTAAAGAAAATAAGTTTCTCTAAAGGTATTCACTGTAGAAACCTTTGCCTCTTCCAGGTGGTCTACATTTTGGAAAAGAAACATTCCCGAGCAGCTACAGGCTTCATCAAGCTTCTGGCAGACAAGAACAGTGAACTCTTCAGGAGGTGCGCCATGTTCTCACCTGTGGACCACAGAGTGCCCAGGGCCTATGTGTCCTTGGCTGATTGCCCTCCAGACTTTGTGACCAGGCCTGAGGACTATTCAAATATGCTCTTCATCTGTCGCATAGTGGACTGGAAAGAAGACAGCAACTTTGCGACAGGGTATGTGGCTGCCATTGGAAGCAGAGATGACTGACATTTCTAGTTGGAGTTCCTGGTTTCACTTAGTTTGATACATGCGATAGAGACAGGAATCTGTTAACAAGATACTTGTCTTGCATCCCTCTGGTATTTGGTGGTTGAACTGTGATGAGCCTAAGGATAGCTCATCGCTAGTTAATCTCACGGCTACATAATGTTAGTTTCTTGTGGTGCTTGCTTCAGTGTGCTGGCACATCACAGCACGAATGAGCGTACGGTCTTTGCTCAGAAGAGCTTGTAGTTCAGAGGGAGCACACACAGGTAACGTAGCCTGACCAGCACAAGCACCTGGCAGCCTTTCAATCCTTCATCCCTTTGTGTAAGAGTAGTACACAGTGTGTAAGCATTTCACTTCTGCCGGAGGAAGAAGATCAGTAGCTGTGAGGCTCATCTTTGGTTTTTAAGCCTTTACTGATAAGAAGTAGAAAGAAGTCGCAGATTTTTGTGGTTTTAAATTTGCATTGCTTCAAGTACAGATACTAGAAATCAAAAGAATACTCATTCACTCCTGAAGCAGGTGAGAGGGGTGTTGCACTCTCTGCGTTTCAGGAGGCACTGTAAAGCCATTGCTGCCCAGAGTTCAAATTGCAGGCACTGCCATAAAGGAGAAGATTTTAAGCTAGGGCTACACAAATGACCTATGCTGGGCTGGATCCAGATTGCAAGTTCATTTTGCCTCTCCTTGAGGAAGACCCTGTAGTTTTCAGCATTTTCACTCTTTCTTGGGACTAGCTACTGTGTGCCAAGCACCCACCTGGAGTGGCCATGCTACTTCCTATTGAGTGGGTCTCAGTAAGAAATGGTGGCTATTGATAAATCTATTCAGTTGTCTTGGGAAAAACTGAGCGGTCCTGGTTTAGTTGGTGATACAGAGTAGGTAACTCTGACCTGTGGAAATGCTGTGGTCGAATTTACAGGTGATGGGGATCTGGATGTAATCTGGAGCATGTGCAGTAGTGGGAGTTGGGCATAAAGCCCAACTTTTCTCTTCCCCTTGCAGAGCTGTTCTGATGGGGTAGCAGAACTGATGTACAGCGTCAGCACCGTGGTTTTTGGAGTCCTCGGCTCAAACTCCTAGTAAAGCTTAAAACTTACATAAAACTTTTTTTTTTTTTAAGGTTAAGTATGTTGGCACAGATCTACCAGCCCGAAAACTAAAAGTACACTAAACTGAA
>NW_008824766.1:116295-134488 GCF_000699105.1 Pygoscelis adeliae | reverse complement strand
TTTGTGTGCCCAGTAATAGCAAGTTTCACGTGTACTCCTTGAGAGCCACATGAGCCATTAAGTCACTCAGTATTTCCTAGCTAAACTGCAATGCATGAACTGAAGTGGCCTCCCTTTGAGCCCCACTTAACTAGAGGCTGGCTGTGCTGTGAACTTCACTGTGACTAAGTTTCTTATTGGCAGAGTTTTTCTTTGTCTTCTTTGACTCCAACAGAGAAAAGACTGGAGGGTGATTGTACTGCTTGGCTTTTTGTCATGAATAACCCTCCTTTTCAGCAGAAACGGGGGAAATTAGGAGGATGGGCTAATGTCTTTTTTCATTGGCTAATGTGTGTGTCTTTAATCTGTGCTTCTGACAACATTGTATATTCTCATCTGGCTGTCTTGGTAGTTTCCAAGGTGGAAAGGGTGTTGTCAGGAGAGAAGATGTCCATGATTGTCTTCATACATAGCTGTTTCCTCTGGGACTCAGTTGCACTTCAGTAAGTGCATTGTGGAGATGGGAGCATAAAACCTTGGTGACCCATTTTGTTTTTAACTATAAATACATGCGTGTTTAAACACTGAAAGACAAGGAAACCTCTTGAAGGTCCCAAAAGTTCCTGTTTGCTTTTGGGCTGGTTTATAAGCTTGTTTATAAGCCATGTTGCTAGTCATGGTGCACCTGAAGGAGAGGAGAAGAGCAGATGATCTGCAGCTCATTGCACGCATGGTTTTTTGAACTTTCTTGTGCACCCCTTAGTTCTGCCTACAGACCTCATGATACCCCTTTGGCAGCACCGTGATGGTTTTGAATGTGTCTGGACTAAAGAGCCTGTAGTTCATCACTCTGCACCATCTAAGTCTGTTGGAAGTACAACAAGGCAAACTCCCTCCATAGCTGGCAGTCATTTCCCCTGGATGCCTTGGGTGTTTCCAGGTACTCTCCATCCTGCAGCTGAACTCCCCCAGGCTGGTCATGCACCTTCCTCAGCTTTACTTTTCCCTTGGGAAGTTCAGTGCCCTGTTTCCAAGCACAGTTCACAGCATATTCTGGTCTTCACAGTGACCACATGTGGCTGGAGCAGTGGGATGCCCTGGCCAAGAGTTTGGTGGTGGCACTGGCCACCGAGGGTGGTCACCTGTACTGGGGCAACCTGACAGTCCCTGGAGGTCGCCTTGGGGAGGGGGGTGCGTTTCTGTGTTGTGATTGCCACCTGGTGGTCACCAGTGAGACACTGTCCCTTGTGAAGGGCACCCTATTACCCCGAGTGTGCTGGGAAGGAACAGGGAGGAACTAATGTCTCCATGTCCCGCTGGTCATGTCCTGAGTGTGTGCTGCTGTGCTCCATCCTGCATGTGAAGTGATTTTACCGTGGCAGTGAAATGCCATTTAGCTGTACCTGCTTCAGGTAGCAGATAAAGCAAAATAGCTCCAAAATATTATCCTTTTCCAGATAAATATTACAAGTACTGCTACATACAGTTATTTTCTGGGGACCTTTTTTCAGTGTTGGAGTCCAAGGCTGTTTGGAGAATTAGTCCAGACATCTCTACACTTTTGGAGATAGTTAAGGCCGAATCTTTTTTTTTGCCCCCACATGTGGTGATGGATGAGACTGTTAAAAAAAAAAAAAAAGTAGTAGTAAAATGTTGAATCACTGATTCCCTCTGTGTCACACGTGGCTTGTTGCTATTCTAGCTCAGGGCCTTAGATATTGGTCTGTCAAGGTGACAAGATTTGTCACGGCATTTGCAATAAAATGAAACGTTGCAGGATGTTCTTTCACTTGACGCTCTTTCCAAAACCATCCAAGTGGCTTGAATTCTTTTCATCTCTGTTTTTTTAATTCACAAATTTATTTGGCGTGAGGGGAAATGACTAGATACCTTGGGTAGCTCACTGTAAGGCTTGAGGGAAGGTCTGATCCTCAAGGAGTGTAGCTCTGTTGGAAAAACACCTTCCTGCAGATGGGACTGTCTCTCAGGAAAGCTGCGTTCCCTCAGCACAGCTAATCACCATACCATTCTGAAGCGTGGGATGGCCCCACCTTCGTGGAGAGCACCATGCTGCTCCTGCGCTCCAGTGGTGGGTGGCCCGGCAGCTGAAGGGAGGCAGCTCCGTGGTGCGGAGTGGGGCTGGACTGTGCCCTTGGGCGCTGGGGATTCCCATGACACAGCTCTCTGTCTCCGTAATGCTCAGCCCTGCATCTGGCCATGCATCTTGCCATCTCCACTGGGACCTTTGGGCTTTATCAAGCCTGTGCAGCTCTGCCTGTGAGCTCCAGGCCCTGGGTGGTGGCAGCAGCCGGATGGTCTTCCTCGCTGTCCCCTCTCCTGTTCCTGTACAAGCTTCCTCTAGGAACAGTGGCTTATTGATGTGTAGGATGTTCTCCTGCTGCTGAAAGAAACCCTCCATGTAGGATGACTGTGGACCAGTCTGCTCCAGGAGAGACTGAGTAAGGTTTTTAAGTCCCCATGGAAGTTATTCACTCCCATTTGGGAGCCTGCCCAGCTTTCCAAAGGAAGCAAGCCTTATGTAATTATGCTTTGTCTTTTTGGAGAGTTCTTACCATGTAACCTTTGAACATGTTGGCCAGTTTCAGCTGAGTCTGGGGAGTGGAGAGGGCTTGAATGTTTGTAGAAATGGGTGGCCAAATAGATGTGATCAGTGTCACCATGAAGGGGAAGATGGCAGCATGAGTGTGGCTCTGCCCCAGGCGCACACACATGGGGAGGTCAAGCTCCAATGAGTCAACAGTTCGGAACAGTTCAATGAGCTTGCAGCTATGGCTGCTTTGAAGGAATACCCTGTTCTGTGTGCTGCCCAATGCCCCGACTGCAGCACGTTCCTGTCGGTGCATGCTGCCACCGTGTCTGACATCAGTCCAAGGGTATTCAAGGAACCCTCCAAGGTGCTCTAATGCTCCCCCATCAACGTCACAGAAAGGGAATGTTTGCGTCTGTAACCATTATAATTCCTTTTACCTTTTAAGATTTAAAAAAAAAGAGATACATGCAAGCCTGGGGTGTCACAGACACCGTGACTCCCTGGGAGTGAACGTCTGACTGCTGCTGGGCCCTGTGCCTGTTGTTGTTTATAAGCCTCTTGAACTATTCTTGCTACCCTTGGTGGCCGCAGAGCCCCATGAGTGATTTTACAGCCTGGCTGTTACTCCAGGGCCATCGGTGATCCTATATGTGTTACCTTTGATCACATGCTGTCCTGTCAGATTTTGCTCTGATGCAAGTCATCGTGTCTGCGTGACTGTAACATGGCCCCAATTAAAGTCAGTTGTACACTTTTTATTTCAAGGTACTTGGGAAATGTTCCCTGGAACACTGTAAATCAAATGTTAATTACTATTAAAAAATATTAGTCCTATATCAAACCTCTGGGTAAACCCCTTAAGGTTCGTAATCTAATTTCAGTAAACGGATCAAGAGAACATGGGTTTCAAGACTGAGCTGGAAAGCACTCTGGCGTTCAGAGGTGCTTTCCATGACTTGTCGTGCAGATGTCCAGCAGCCCTCCTGGTGCACTGCCCAGCTCTGCTCTTCCAAGAGAAGGGGCACCTGAGACTCAAGCCCTTGCCATTTCTTTTTGGTAGGACAACATGTCCTCTCTTTTCCTCTTTTTTTTTTCAGTCCATCCTTGGTGGTGCTAGTGGGCCTGCAGACCCACGGGGTCGTCCTTGCTCAGTCTCCCAGCTCCGCACTAGACATTGGAAATGAAGTGGTGATTTCTCTGGTTTATTGTTACTGCTGAGAGAGAGCGAGATAAAACTGATGCCTCGTTTATTTACATTAAAATAAGGATCAGACTGGGACCAAGCTGCAGGAACAGAGAACTCGGCCTCGATGCCAAACACACACGTATTTCTGCCATACAGTTTATACATAAAATTGAAACAATGGAGGGAAATATCTTTTATCCTTGTTTTCATTTTTATTTTAAAGCTAGGCAATGTGAACTCTACAATTTACCACGCCACGAAGCACGCAATCCTTTCCAGCATATTACACAATGTGACAGGTTTATTACGCAGCCCTTCCCGTTGTGAAGAGAGATAGCTGTGCTCCCATAAAGAAGATGGGCTTGCTTGCGCTGCGCGGATGGGGTTTGTTCTGTGGGTTTATGGCACATTTGAAGCCCTGAGAGCATCTTGCTCGTCCAAATGACAAGTGCACTGTTTTGGCCCCAATTTAGGAAAGTAATTAGTGCCTGTTCTCACTTATTGGAATTAAAGCAGAAGGATCAATATAATGATTGTGTATTTTATGCAGTGGAAAAACACTTATTAGAGTGGCTGTTTTTGCACTATATTATTACCCCTCTCTTTTGTGTCATATTTTGATGGATTTGCCTTAATTTCAGTTGTAATTTTCTTGGGTCAGGAGCGTTATCTCTATTGGCTGTAATGTGCCATTCGCCCTAATGGCAGTATATTAAAAAAAAACCAGCAACCTTCAATGTATGTGGAGCAGTCTGGGGGTGAGAAAGGGGACAAGGGGAGCCACCATGGGACATAGGTTCTCATGTAGTATTTGTAACGAGGTATGGAGAGAACAAATGTCCCACTCCTTTGGAGCCCCAGTTTGCGTGCTGTGTCCAGAGCCAAACGCTTGTTTGACACCAGAGCTGTTGAACAAATGCGTGCTGGGGTTTGCACTGGAGCAGATGGAAACTTTCTCTAAGCATAATGGAGCAGCAGCCTCATCCACACATGTGCAGAATACTTCATCAAAGACTATTAGCATGTGGGGGACAGTTTCCTCTGCCTATGACTTGCTTCTAGATTGTTGGCTCCTCTCCAGTTAGCTCCTGGTTCAGAGCCTTCTGCTTAGCTAGGAGAGGAGGGAAAAACTACTGGGAATGTTTAGGTCCTGGAAAGAGCCTGGAAAATGGTTGGAAAGACGATCTGTGGGCATGTCTGTGTGTGCGACTCCTGTAAGGAAGGCAGTAAGGGTTCCTCACACCTTGTGATGTTTTCATAGGGCATGAGTTTGCCCAGGCAGAGGTGTGTATCCTTTGGGATGGAGAGCAGTGTGCTGAGCTCCCCGGGAGCTGTCTTCTGCAGAGCTGTCTAGGATCTGGAGAGAACCTGTTCTCCATTTCAGGTAGTGGGGATGAGTCACGTTTTTCAGTGGTGAGGAGAGGAAGGAGGATCTCAAGGGAACCAGCCATGCGTAAAGCTAGAGCTGCCCGTGTGGAGGGCTGTGCTTTTCTTATCCCTGTTGAATGTATTTTTTTCTAAAATTTGACACTTTCCTACCTCTGCAAAAACCTAATAATATAAAACGTTTCCTTAAAATGAGATGCACGAAACAGCGCAGGGTACTGTCTGGCTAGTGTTTTGCATCTCCAGCAGACATAAGTCATGGTATGGTCTGAATTCCTGCTAAGTCCTCTGCCAAAACTCAGGGAGAAGTGAATGGGTGAAAGAGTACGTCTGAGGGCTCAGCAGCCTCTCTGCGGGGACAGTAACAACATGACAGTAGTAATTATACACTTAAAAAAAGCATCCCTTTCTTTCTTTTTGCAGGCAGTTGGCCAAAAGTCTTGGGCAGGCTGGGGAGATTGAGCCGGAAACGGAAGGGATCCTGACAGAATATGGTGTGGATTTCTCTGACTTTTCCCCCGAAGCCCTGGAATGTCTTCCTCAGAGCCTGCCCTGGGTTATTTCACCAGGAGAAATGGCCAAAAGAAGAGATTTAAGGTAACGACAAAAAACGTGGTCTGACACTCCTTCTTGGGTGGTGCAGGGTTGTTTTGTTTTGTTTTGCTTTCATCACACTTTGAAAAGGCATTGAGTTTATTACATGTACCATATTACACATTACCTGTGCTAGCATGGAAAGAAACTGCTTTTTCAAGTACCTACAAACCCAGAAGATCAGTTATTTGGAGAAATATTTTGTGAGGCAAAGAGGCTTTTTCTGAAAAGAACTATTGAAAACTGAAAATTTGGTGTTTGGCACCTAATCTGAAAGCTTTATGTTTTTGTCTGGAATGTATTACGTATTTTAGTGGTAGTTTTATAGCAGAGATTTTCTGAATGCCTGGCAGATCAAATGATCTTGGACACTGTTACTTTGAAACTTAAGCACAGGTAGAGACTGTCCTGCATTTTCCTGTCTAGTCTCAACATTTTTCTCTGTTTTGAAGAACTGGTGTCATGTGGAGTTTATGACAGCTCTTGATCAGGTTAGCAGCTGGCAAATGCAGTCCGTCCCTGCAGCCTGGCAACTCTGTGCTGTCCACCTACCTCACATTAGCCATCCCTGCAACTTAGTGATGCTCCCACCAGCTTTCAGGAACTCCACAGTCTGCTGGGCGGTAGACACTCTGACATTGCTGGACTACCCAAAACTAGTGGATTTGCTATGCTTCAAAATGTCAGATTTCAGAGACGTCTTTACTAGAAAACAGTTAAAGACAAAAGAAAAGAAATTTGTTTAGAACCTCACTTTGCAATAAAGGAAGGTGCAAGAAAGCAAAACAATAAATGCATTATTAAGATGATACGGTGTGTTCCACTCCCACCCTTGCTTATGCTAGAGCATCATGTCTCAGTTGGCAGATTCATTGCTTTCTTGCATATTGCTGAGGTGAAACAGCCCCATGAGCCTGATTCCTCAAGACACTGCACTGGTATAAGCACCTGCATATATATAGCAAGCTCCTCTCCCTCTCAGTTTATCTGTGTTATTGGCATGGACGTTAGCAATTTGAGCAGATAAGCAGATAAACGGCAGCCACTTGTATCTGTACCCAGACTCCAGATGTTACTTTGGACCTAATCCTGCGCTGTAGCTTGCAGCCTCCTTACTGCTTCAGCTTTACTGGATTTCCATTGCCATACAATGGAATAATTCAGGGGAGAATCACACTCCTGATTGACTAGAGGTAACACTCAGATACCAGATCCAGACTGTAGGCTTCAGGTAGCTTTGAAAAAAAAGATACTGAATGCTGCAGTTCAGAAGTCACTGGGAAGTGCTTATTTTTATATTCTTGACTACATTTCAGTAGCATTCTCTGTTTCTTCTGACCAAGTTCTTTCAAGCAAATAAAGAGCTTGACTTGTCTCCAGTCAGACAATCAGTTTTGGAAACAAATTCTAAGTAAGTGCATTTCTTGCTTTTATTGCTGAATTATTGCACTGGGACTTATCAAGGTGATAACAGTTTTGCAGTTAAGCCATTTAAATCCCTCTCTGCCCCTTCCTGACCACAGTGCACACTACAAAGTAGATTTCCTTTTGATCCTCTCAAATATAAACATTTAACAGTCAAAGTTTTTAAGACAATTATTTGAGCTTAATTTACTAATCCTTTTAATGTCAACTGCCACACCGCTGACTAACTAGTCTGTGGTCTAAACACATATGGAGATAACATGAGACTTCTAGTTATGGAAAGTAAAATACAGATGAGTCTTCTTTTTTGTTTCCTCACAGTGAGAGGTTTGTCTGTCCAGAAAAAGATGAGTTTTATTAGTAAATGTAGCGTGAATCATAGCTGAGTGGAGTCCTGCAGTTGGAGACCTGGCCGCCATCTCTTCTGGTCTCAGCCATCAGACCTTGAGAGACCGTTCTTGACAAGTCCCAAGGTAGCTCAGCTTTAACTTGGTATTAAATATTAGCTTTCATATTGTCAGCAATAAGTGCGTTGTGGTCTGCAGTGTCAAATAGCCGGTACACACTGGCCCAGGCTGGCATCCAGAGGAAGACACCTGAACCTGGGTATCTGGTCTGGGTGCACACGGGAGTTATGCCTGGTTTTCCAGGGGAGCTCACACCGTGTTCAACAGCATCTGCCTCTGTGAGTGCCCATCTTTGCTGTACTTCGTGCATGTTGATCTGTCAGGCTCCCCAGGTTACTGTACAGTACTCTGAGAGTACAATATAAGAGAAATTATTATTAAGATAAAGACTCATCTTTTCTCCTGAAACAGCCATGTTAACACTTCTAAATAGCTCATCCTAATTCAGTTTACACATTGCTCACAGGACTAGAGTAAACCCATATTAGAGTTTGGCTTAAAATACTTTCATCTCTAGTAAATCCTCTTCAGTTCTGTAACACAGTGCTGTAAATTTTCTAGTGTCGTGCATTAAGCTTTTGGGATTTGGAACCAAGACCCAAGCAAAGTCTTGCATTTTCGGGTGTTTCCTCTTCCTGAGATAACTTTTCCTTGTTTCCTTTCATCATGGGAAACGACCCTTTCCTCCTCAAAAGGTAACTTCTGTGTTCTGCTAACCAGTGTCCTGAGTGCGGTCGGGTCTGTTTGTGAGTCAATGTATAGAGCACGGAGGTAGAGGTTCTGGACCGGAGGCATTTGTGAGCGTGGTTTTAGATGAAAGCGAGACAATGTGTTTCACCAAGCTGCTGAGGCTGGGCAAGAGGAGGGAAGGATATTTTGTCCATGCCATCTTGTAAATATGTTCCTTGATCTTCCTGCAAGTCTTTCAGTTTTACAGGAAGCCTGTTCTTGCCATGCATAGTCTGTTTGGATAGCAACTGTGATCTCACCTACATAGCCTGTGCAGAACTGCTTCCAAGAGATCTTTTTTCTTCCTCATTTCTCCAGTAATGGCTCACAAAGAAAGGTTTACATAATATTTTAATATTACTTAAGGCAGAAAAGATCCAAACCTTGTGGATAGCTTTGAAATCTTTTAGCTGATTTAACTCTCTGCTCTGCCACTAGTGCACAGTTTTGCCATGGACATCTGCTTTTTACCTGCGTGGATTTACCTGTTTGTAAAATTAGGCAAGTATTTCGCGGGCACTCCCAGCTTACTTGTTTGTAAAGAGCACCAAAAACTTCTAATGAAAAGCACTAGGCAAGTATTAGGTGTTGGCATCGCATACTGCAGTTGTATTTTATAGAGAGCATGAAGTTTCATAAAGTATCAGAATAACATGGTTGAGGAAACTTCCCTTCCAGAGACTTTAAATGTGATAATACAGATAGGACCAGAGTTCTCATTTTATTATTCAGGTTGGCTGGAATTGGTATTTTTTCATTAGAAGTTTGAGAAGTGTTTGGTTTCTGCTTTTAGAGAAACATTGGAGGATTAGTGTCATAGAGACAAATTTTGATGGGTGCAAAGTTTCAACCATTTTCCGGTCTTTTCCAGTGCTTCAACATGTAATTTTCATTTCCTTGTTTGCTTTGCTTTGCACTTAGTGTTTCAATGGTGTGGGACAAAATATAGCCCCTGAACAGAAGAGAGGTCAGGGCAAAGGAGGAAATGCAAATTTCAGAGGTGGGTGCAGGAGACGGGGGCTGGAGGAGGAGGCCATTTGAAGAGGTGTAGCCAGGAATCTAAGAAACCCAAAAGCTATTTCTAAGACTCATTCCAAATGTTTCTAATTTCATTCATATCTTTTTGTTTCCTTTACTGCTTAACTGGGACAAGAAACTAAAGCCAGGAAAGTCCGATCATAGTGGGAAACAAAAACCTAAATATTGGAGAGAGAAAAAAGGCCGTTCTTTGCAAAGCAGTTCTGCCTTTTGCTTGTCTCCCATTGTTGGTGTTACTGTGGAAAATGTATAACATCACTCTTTTGGAAAGTGCTAGAGCCTGTTCAAGTAAAGATGGTTTATACAGTCTAACATGGAAGAACTTGAGGATATCTATTTCTTTACCATTTGCCTAATAATAAGTGAGCCTGTTGACCTCCGCTGGACTATTACAAATGTGAAACTTGGCACTCAAAATTGCTTGCTCTAAATTTTCCAGTTGCTTTCTCTTTTTCCATTTGATGTCATCCTGCCAACTAGTGATTTTATTATTATAAACAGGACATTGTATTCACTTTTAAGAAGAAATATGAAGCTGAAGGTAAAATTACAAACTGCAGTTTCTCAGCTGGCAAAATACAAAACAATGAGCTAAAAATACTGAGCAGAGAAAGGGTGCTGTGGCAAGAAACTCTGAAATATCTACAAGATGGATGTGGTCTGAGGAGCAGAAACTGACTGATTTCAACTGAGCAGCTCTGAACTCCTGAGAATCACCAAATGGTTGAGGTTGAAAGGACCTCTGGAGATCATCTACTCCAACCCCCTTGCTCAAAGCAGGGTTAACTTGAGCAGGCTGCTCAAGGCTGTGTCCATTTGGGGTTTGGATATCTCCAAAGATGGAGATTCCACAACCCCTCTGAGGAATGTGTTCTGGGGTTCAATCGCACAGTACAGTAAAAACGTGGGCATTTTTTACCTTTAAATGGAATCTCCTGTATTTTGTGCCCATTGCCTCTTGTCCTTTTGCTGGATACCACTGAGAAGAGTCTGGCTCTGTCTTCTTTACTCCCTACCATCAAGTATATTTTCACATTGATAAGATCTCCCTGCCTGAGCCTTCTTTTCTTGAAGCTGAACAGTCCCAGCTCTCTCAGACTCTCCTTGTAGGACGGATGCTCCAATTCCATAATCATCATCAAGGCCCTTCAGCAAACTTGCACCAGTATGTTGATGTCTTCCTGGTACTGGGGAGCCCAGAACTGGACACAGCACTCCAGCTGTGGTCTCACCAGTGCCAAGTAGAGAGGAAGGATTGAAAGATTGCATCTCTTGACCTACTGGCAACACTCTTCCTAATGCAGCCCAGGAGGCTATTTGCTGCCTTTGCTACAATGGCATGTTGTTTGTTCACATTCAACTTGTCCATCAGGACCCCAGGTCCTTTTCTGCCAAGCTGCTTTCCAGCTGGTTGGTCCCCAGCCTGTACTGGTGCATGGGGTTATTCCTCCCCACGTGCAGGACTTTGCTTTTCCCTTTGAGCTTCATGAGATTACCATCAGCCCATTTCTCTGCTGAGGTCCCTCTGAATGGCAGCATAACTGTCCATTCCTCCCACGAGGCTAAAAGGCCTGGAGGGCATCAGACCGGGGGACAGCAAGGATTCACTGCATTGGCAGGAGACAATTAATGTTCATTTGCTTTCCTTGCAGGGCAAAGTTAATGAACTTTGCTCTTGCAGGCAAAGAGCTTTAATGCAACGAAGCTTTCAGTTAGAATTTGCATCTTGGTATTTCAGCATGTGACCTCAATTGCAACTGACCTAAAGCTATCCAAGTTATTGAAGGCTAAATTGTAATTTTGGCTGCTGATTCAGAAATGTAGCATCCTTCCTTTGGTTGATAAGGGAGGAAGAGTGGAGGTGCTCTGCTGTGTCTCTGTGTCCACTGTGGAGGGAAGCTCAGTAGCACTGTAACTGGAAAGCACTGGCAGCAGGACAGTACCTGCACTGCAGTTCTGCCCGCTATTTATTTATTTCTTGAGGAGTGTTACAGCTGGTAACAGGGATTAGCAGTGCTTATAGTAAAGGTTTGACAGCATACTCTTTGCTGTAGATGCCTGGGGAGATTATTGGCTGATAAAATTAGAAGTGATGGTAAAAATGGCAGCCTTGAGCTGTGCAAGGGGTGTTAGAGGAAAGCAGTCAGCCTCTGAAACAGATGTCTTTCAAGGCAGGTGGAATACTTTAGTTAGAAATGAGTGCAAGTCAGATAAAACATCATTAAACAGCTTGTTTCCTGGAGATTTTCCACTACAAAAAGCTCGTGTTAAGTAGAGCAAGACTTACTCAGCTATAATAGGATATGTAAAAATGCTCTGGTTTCTGATGGAAACTGAGAAATGGCTTGTTTAGCAAATGTATAAGCAACATTGCTGCAGACCTGACTGTTATCTTGGTGTGGAGGGGAGACACAAACAGGGCCAGATTATGATCTCTGCCCTCTCACTGAGCTGTGCTGTGACTAATTTAATGTTCTCCATAGGGAGATACAAGGCATACAAAGGATTACTCAGCGGTGTCTAAGGATATCAGATCTAGTCCCTCTCTGACAGGATTGATTCCAGAAGATGGTGATGATGGCTGTACCTGCTCTGGGTACTTCTGCTGTCCAGGCAGTCTGGGGAACGGTACCCTTCTTGGATCGGTGAGGAGAGCTCGCATTAGCTCCATCCTCACACATTAGCTGAGTAAGTAAAATTCTGAAGAAATACGGTGCTGCTGTCAGAGTGATGTGATTCAGCTCCTTGCTTCTTGTTGGCTTCTTCGGGTCCTCCTCTCTGTTTTCATAACGTTTTCTACTACACTATAGCTACAGCAGTTGTGGTGATACTGTTTTGTACAAAATGATGCATGGTCTTTGCTCTCAGATGCTGTTGTTACCAGTGGCTGGTGTACATAGACACACTGGCAATTTCACTGGTGTTTTTCCTTACGGGAAGGTGTGTGTGGTCATTGGAAGTGTAGCTTCAAGCGGAATCGGTGGTATGTAGTTGGACAGGATTATTGCATTCTGATCTTGTAGGCCATCAAAACTAAGCTTGCTTAGTTAAGAATCTGTTTAGTTGTGGAAAACAGTAATAACTTTTGCGACTAGGTTGTTATACATACGGTCTTGTTCCTGCCTGGCTGCCTATTTTATGGAGACAAATGGAGAGAATAACAGAGGGAGATGAGGATAAAATCTTAAATCAATTTGAGAACGTGTCCATTTCTTACTGGATTCCAGTGAATCACAAGGTGGGCTTTTGATGAACGGAAGAAAGTGCCCTATCCTCTCATGTTTATATTTGTTAAGTGGCCCAGTTCAGGTGTGCCAAATACTGCCACTTTCCTTGATATCATGGTGCTTTGCTGGTGCCCTTCTCTTGCTACAGGTCAGATAGCATGGGGGTAGATAGGAAATGAAGGATGCAAGTCCTGGTGTCAACCCAGGTATCTGTCTCTGATGCTGCGGACGAAGAAACCCAGAACTTCTTCAGTAGGTGAGGCAGTATATCCCTGCTGTGGTATTTCAGGGCTGATCACTGATCACTAGGACAGGCTGGTCGTTACAAGGAACAACATTTTCCTCATGGCTCTATTCTGATGGAGTGGTCTGAAGCATGCTTTGACCTGTCCGTCTGCCCTGAAGTTTTTGGGTGATTGGATCCTTGTTCCCAGGTTATTCACAGATCCTCACTCTCTAAAAAGAGAAAAAAAAGTCATAATATAGATGGCACACATGCAGGTGTATGAGGCAGGGTTGTACTGGAGGTATCACAGCATGGATTAGAAGTGGGGCAGTCCAGAAAAAACTGTCAAAAATATTCTGGGAGATGAGGGATTGATTTACAAGGAAGGATTAACTGTTCAATGTGTATTTGCCAACACTGAAACTAGAAGTTTGTGAAAGATATAGTAGTTGATAGTTAAAATACGTGGACCAAAATGAAAAAATGAGAATCGTTTAAGGTGGTGGGAGGATAGAAAGGGGTGTTACGAGGACAAGTAAGGTTAAAACAAAGAGGGAACCTTTCGTGTCCAACCTAAAATAGACTGTAGCTTAGACTGCTAGGAAAGTATTGGAAACTTCATCACTAAAGATGCTTAATACTATACTGGAGAAAGTCCTTGCAAATGTATTGTCATGAGTAGTCCGGCTCTGACCTATGGGGGTTGGATGACCTAATGTCTCTTCCATTTCTAGCTCTGTGCATCTATGATTAAAGTAGTTTATATAATGCAAGTGCATTTTGAATTACACTCCACCTTCTTGCGTGGGATAGTGGTGGTGCAGAGACCTCATTATATTTGTGGCACAATTACAGCATGACTTGTAGGAAATACTGCTGGTACTTGGTCTCTCAGAGACTCTGATCTCGTTTATATATATGTTGGCTTTTCAAGCCATTTAGGTATGTTACAAGACTGCAGTGCTCTTTTTTCCATCTTCCTCCTTACTTGGAGGCCATAAATATATGGAAGGAATAATTGATTCTGGTTTGGCAATCCAGTGAGCAGTCCTTGGTGAAAATGTAAATGTTTATTGTTGTAGATGTGTAATACATCAGGACTCATTGTCAGCCGCTGTCTTGGACCAAGGTCTGTTTTCTGAACCAGAACAGGACATTAGCTAAAACATAAACACAGAGAAATTAAAAAGAACAGTACTGGCTTGATGTTGAAAGTTGGGCTTTCCGTGCATTTTATGCTGTGCTGGATTTTTGTGGGGCTTATAACAATTAGTGTTCGGAGGAGGCAGTTTTGGCTTCCAATTATTTTATAATTTCATTTCACTTTGAAATTCATGCAGCATGCAAGAAGAGTTTTGTGATGTGTCAAGTATCTTTGTCAGTGTGTTACAGGGCATTCAGAGTGCCTTCAGAGATTTGTCAGGGTACTTCTATTGCATGCATATTTTTTTAATATATTCCTTTTAAGAATCTGTCTTGGAAGGAGCCACTCTGGGGTTTTAACTAAAATCTGCCACATCAAGTGTGGCAAATATGGCAAACACTACATGTAATAGATGTCTTTAAGAGTGGGATGTTGAAGTCTCTAAAATGTTCAAGCACTGATTGTTCTCTGAAATTTCTCTCTGAGAAAGAGTACTTCATCCCCATTTGAGTGATGAACATCAGTGGAATTGGTCCCATGCTTATTGGCACTTTATAACAAACCTGCGCAGACGCCGTGGTCGAGCTGGGTTT
The DNA here is from genome assembly GCF_000699105.1 of Pygoscelis adeliae. Lineage (NCBI taxonomy): Eukaryota > Metazoa > Chordata > Aves > Sphenisciformes > Spheniscidae > Pygoscelis > Pygoscelis adeliae. The sequence goes on along the minus strand of NW_008824766.1, from coordinate 120,003 downwards.
ACTTGTGATTGAAGAATGAGATTGATTTTTTTGGTTGCCATAACAATTGGACTGTTGTGTGAAAAAATGTTAGTAGCATTCACTGGAGTGAGTTGACAGCTCTAGGATGCCTGTTCCCAAATTAAAACAACTGTTTCCAGCTCTGAGAAATGATGTCTGTTTAACTTTTGCAAGATGGAGCTCAGCAGGGTCCTAGAAATGACCTGAAGAGCTTAAAGATTCTAAAAGTGTCTTTGCTTTGCTTAATTTTAAAATGCCAGCTTTGAGCTGGAGTTAATAAGGGTAAACCAGGAGGCTGAGCTTTCACTCCCACCAGGCTATTGTATGTACTCACAAAGTGGAGAGAACAGGACAATCTAAGGAGTCCCTAGAAGAATGTAAATGCATTGCAAGTGTCTAGACATGCAGTCACTTGTACTGTAAATGTCTTAGCACGGACATGCTCAAGTTTAAAGAAGGCTTGCACTGCCTAAACTTTAATAAACAAAATGATGGTCATTACTGTCTCACCTCCAGCTGCAGCAGTCTGGTCTTTGGAAATAGGCTAACGCTTCTGCAGAAGATTGAGCTCGGTGCTTTAGGAGCCGTTGGATGACTAGAGGGACTGCGGGCTGTTAGCACCGAGCCTGGCGCAGGGCAGCATGGTCAGCATGTGGGTAGCCACTGAGCTGCTTGAATTTTCAGTTGTGCAGTGTTTGTGTGCTGGGAATTCACAGGCAGTGGGTTTCAGCCAGCTTTTCCACGCCATGGGTTCTTTGTTCTCTTTTGTAGTTGTTTTGGACGTGTTGGTTTTCGTGAATGACCAGTAAACATTGCAGGAGGCTGCCTCAGTCTGAAACTTGCCCTTGGGAGAGAGTCAGGATGGGGAGGTAAATAAGGTAATTAAGTTCAGGCACCTTAATTCTACCCAAGCCCCTTTGCCTGGGTCTCCTGTTGGGAGACCTTTGGTGGTTCCCTGGCGCTTCTCTCAATTAGCAGCACCAAGCTGCCTTTACAGAAAATCGCACTGGTAACACCCTAACTTTGCCCAATAACTGGCCATGCCAGAAACCTTGCCTCTAATACAGCCTGAGCCCATGGCTTACAAATGCAATGCTTCATCTTGATCCAAGTAGCCTTCCACTTGAGTGAAGATGGAGCCCTGACCACTGGGACTTGTAATCTCCGTGTCTCATAGGTGTTTATATTTTATGGCTAACTCTGATATGTTGAATTCTGAACAGTTTAGCTGGCAAAAACTGAAATGTACCAAACCTTACAGCACCAACTGTACAGTATTTTCTCTGCTGATTCTTGCAAATACCTTTGCGTAGATGTACGTATTTGCACAAAGCAAAACAAACTGCTGTTGCAGTCCTGTGATCTGTGAACATTTTAATTTCCATGATGGTAATTCCAGCTCACCAACAGACTACTTATCTTACCTCTACCGCTGCACTAGCCATTTATTTTAGGTCCTGTTAAAGGTAAAAAGACTAACTGCTCTGCAGATATGCTTGTCCGCTTTAATTAGTCTTCCTTAAGCTGTGCAAAGAGAAACTGCACTTAATTAGCTTTCCTTAAATTAGGATTGATATATCAGCCTGTATATGTTGATGCTGTCGTTACTGCCTAATAAACTAAGTGCTCTATTCTGCAGTTTTTTTCCCCAGGTGGTTGATTTGCAAGATGGCAGACGGAGCCAGCGTGCGAGCTTTGGCTTTAGCAGTGCTCTTGTCACTGCCTCGGGGCTAGAGGTGCCTGGGTCAGCACTCCCGGGCACTGCCTGGGACTGGCAGGGTCTGGGCAGTCTGTGCGTGGCATGTGCTTTCCTGACTCTTGCTTGCAGGTCCACCACGCTCAGTGCAAGCTATTCCCCTGATCCTCCAAAACTCTCGTAGGCTTTGCCTTACTCTGGTCCATGAAACCTCTGGCCATGAGGAGGAGGGAGAAAAGATTTTATTCTTCCATCGACAGAAACTCCGTGCCAGAGCAGGTTCACCTCTGCAAACCTGCATTAAACATATGTTTTGGACAAAGAGGCTCCTGTAAAAAGTGGAAGTTTCCACATCGAAATGTTTGTTTTCAATCAGTGTGAGGAGGCTGGGGGGTTCTTAAAGGCACATGTTTATCTCTAGTCCTTTCCAGCATGAAGACCAGAAAATCTCTTAACTCTGTGTGTGTCTGTATCTCCTAAACCAGTTTCCTTTAACTAACCAAGTTGTGTGTATGTTGGAACGAGTGGACTTGGAACATCTCATTACTTTTACAAAGTATGTTTTGACAATTTTAAATGAATAAAACAGATTTTTATTGGGTGTAATGACAATGAGAGATGGCTCCTTCGGGGCTTTTAAAGAAGGGGGAGAGGGGGATGATCAAGCTCCTTAACCCACAAGGTCACCTTGGTGCCCCTCCAGAAGCTGGACACAGCTGCCAATTTGTATTTACCTGTGGTCAATGCAAATGTGCATGCATGTAGCCGGGCTATTTGCTTGTGCTTAAGCAATGTCTTTATTAGCAGGTGCATAAAAAGTACTGTTGCCTTGAGGTTTAGTCATACAGCCCACTGCAGGTTGGTTTTGTTATTGGTTACGGTCAGAAATGTGGTCTGATCTCTCCGAGATCCCTTGTGCCACAGCCTTTGGGGTATTGTACAGCCAGACGGTATGGTCAGGGGAGGAATTTGAATGGCTCCTTCCTCTTTGTGGAGCGGACTTGCCACATAGCTGGGAGCAATGTTATTTCTTCACCCAGATGATTTTTGTCAGCTGCCTCCAGGGTCCTCCCTGGGGGTTTGTACAGGAGTGGCTGGCGTAGGGTGCCAAGGGAGGGGACAGCTTGCAGAGCAGTGGGCAGGCTGCGCGGCCCACACCCAGCCCTTCCTCCCCTTGCTTTTCACTGCCTTGCGCCGAGTCTCTCCGGGACGAGAGGCGGCTCTCTGCAGCGTGCTGGAGATAAAAGGTGATACCAGTAGGGCTGGAGGAAAAGCAGGAGGAGATAGCTGAGAACATGCCTTCCTCGGAGACCTTGCCCTGGAACAGCACATGTGCGGGGTGCTGCCCTCGGGCTCAGAGCTGTGGTCCCGTCACTCGGTGGATTGTTTTCTTTCCCACATGCCAGCCCCGGTCCCTATAGCCATCTGAAACTTCTCCAGTAATAAAACCTGAAAACCAGAAATATAAGTCATCACACTTAATAATGCAATTTACTGGTGAGCGGAATTTGCTTAGAAAACTTCAGCGAGGTGTACTCCTGCGTGCCAGGATTATCTCACTGCTATGAACTTTGAGCTCTGCTTGCAGATCAGCTTTTCTTGTCCCATTCACTACCTGGCCATCGGCTCTGCAACACTTCTGCAGAGTCCTTATGCCAAGGAGTATCATTCCTTGTGTTACTTGCTCAGTGACTTTCTTACCTCACCTTGCAGTCTGTGCCCAGAATAAACTGCCTGTGACAAGCTACAAGTCCAAGTCCCTTGAGTAGTTTTAAAGGAGAAGCGGATCTGAGCCTGGTGGTAAAACATATCCCAGCTGTGCTGCACATAGAAAAGCTGGTGAGAAATGCTAAATCAGTATTTGTCTGGACCTCTCTTCAGCTTTGCATCTGTGAGTTTAAGTATCTCAGACGGCGAGCTGTGTCTGTGCCTGCAGTTTGCATGCTAAGAGGCTGCTCGGAGCCTGGCCAGTGCATCCCGAAGGGCAGCAGGCTGTGCACCAGCGCTGCGGG
>NW_008824766.1:96052-116280 GCF_000699105.1 Pygoscelis adeliae | reverse complement strand
CTGGGGGCTGCCCCAAGGGCCCCGCAGGTTTGGGCTCTCTGAACTGGGGCCACCGCTGACCTCTGCAGTAGATTTGACTGGCCAAATACATCTCATCAAAGCAGCCTGTTAGTTGCTGCCATTGTATAAATGTGTTCAGAATTTGGCACCCACCTATTTATACTCACTTCTTTCCAGGGCAGACTGCAAATATGCACTTCGTTGAAACCAATCTGCTAAGTTTTGAACTGCCTGGAGCTACGATTCGCAATGGGTGGCAGATGCTTGTGGTTGCAAGCCCGGAACATCTGGGATAAGCTAGCTATTCCCCTGACACAGGAACCCGCATTCTCTTTGAAGAAGCTCTTAAACCTTTTTCTTGCTCACTTGTCAGATAAAGCAAGCTATTAGTGCCCGTTCAGTGCCATTTGCTCTTTTAAATGAAGTAACTTAAAGGAAGATTTACTAGATGTGGCTGGGGGGGGAGTCACAGTGCCAGGATGCTGTTGCCTTTATACCCTCTGAGTTAGTGGGACCTGGTGTATCAATACATGCGGGTTGGCACACATGCATGCCCCCATACTGCTTGTAGTATAGGTGTCTGTGTATCTGCATACGCAGAGCTCCCTGAAGAAAGTTGCACAGTACTTTGGAGCGGCGGTATTCTGAAATTCCATCCTTAGGTGGAATTTTAAGGAATATATGTTTATGGAAGTAAGGTTGTTTGCAAGCCTTTAAAAATTGGTTGATTCCCGGTGCTTGGATAGCTAGGCAGCAACAGATCGAAGTCCCCGTGTAGTTGAAAAGGTTTTGTATCTTTCAGTGTCACAATCTCTAATTTGTTGAGATGCATGTGAAGGATCAGCAACTAACGTGCATCTGGGGATTAAGGCAGCTTTGCTATCCAATCTGAAAGCTAGCATATTCTAAAAGATTTTCAAAGTCTCGGAAGGCAGTGAAGTGCTTTACTGATTTTTATGTCTTTGAAAATCTCTATTTAGTGTGCCTGGTGGAATTATATAAACACATGCTGCCAGCTGTCTGACACCAACAGATACCACCCAGAGCATTTAAGTACCGAAGTGATAGGCCTGCGAAGATAGAGACATTGCTCTCACTGTGCAAGCACCCATGCAAAAAGACTAAGACTTGCTAATTCCACGTGACACTTGCTCCTTTAAAAGTTTGCTGTAATTTTTCCCCTGCCACCTCTCCTACCCCAGCAGTATACTGGTGGTTATGCTGTAAGAAAAATAATACATGTTTTCATTATATATCTCTAGAAGGGAGTTGCCATCATGATACAAGTTTTTCTGCGGCAAGAAGAAAAGGAGCAGTCTGATCTCTTCCTCGGCAGCCTCAGCCTATACCATTGTGCTTGGGGATCTTTTAGCTAGGGAGGGGCCGAACTTATTCTAAAGGTTAAGATAAAAGCAAAATAAACCAGCAAACCCATTCCTTTACTGTCTTCACTGCTCTTCAGCTCCAGTCCCACATTCCACATGTAGTCCAGGGGCCCAGGCAAGAAGTTGCTGTAGGGCAGCCCAGGATGAAGGGAGGCCCTAAAGCAGGAGTTTAGGAAGTTTTATTTGTTGAGTGCTTCAGGTTTTGGGTCTTGCTGGTGCCAGGCTCTGCTCTATTAAACATGATGATTCCTGAGTCGGATGCTCTATTTTGTCTCATCTACGTGGCCCTAGACCATATCTGTGGTCCATCTTGGTATGTTCCCAGTGTCCCGGCCACCCACTGCTATGGGACATACATATGTAAGCCTTCCAGGGCAGGGCTGCATATTCCAGGTACCACCTAGCGCAGCATACACGAAAGGGCGTTCAGCTTTTCCTAAGCGCCAAGTTGATTTGCTAGGTCTAATTAGCTGATTTGGATGTCTGTCTTTCTATAACTTTCATAGTGTTTCCAACTGAACCTGCTTTTCCATTTGGGGCGCAACATGCAATGTAGATGTTACAAAGTACTACACCCCTTGGGTGTCTTTACTGAGACCGAAACTCTCACTTGTTTTTGTTATCATTCAGCTTGGTTTGTAAATGTTTCACTGCCTCTGCTCCGTGCTAGCTGTGGTCGTGGAGTTTCAGATGCTGCAGTATCTGCTGTTATGCATGGGGATGGGGGTTATTTGTGTTCCATTTAGCTTTGCAATTAGGAACAATCTATTTTTACTCTAGCTGCAAGGCATCAAGACTTTTTCCTGCTTGTTTCTTTGGAGTGAACTTGATGGGCTAAATTGTTTAGTTTTTGTGGAGAAAAATCAGTAATGAGATGGAAGCAGTTAAGAGCAAGCAGTTAAATCAAAAAGAAAAATGAAAAAAACCCCAAGGAGATTCACTTGTCTAAAACCTTTTTTTTTTTTTTTTTGACATTAGATTTAGACTTTCAGATTAGATTGGAAGATGTTTCAACAGACGGAGTCTTCTGAAAACATGGTGGTTGTTGTTGTCTGGATGTCTCTGATGGTCTCTGTGTTTTGATCCTTCTTCATGACTGGAAGATAAATTTTTCTTTTCTTCTTTTCTCCTTGGATAGGAAAGAATGCATTTTCACCATCGACCCATCAACTGCCAAAGATCTTGATGATGCTTTGTCCTGTAAACAACTCCCTGACGGTATGAGATATATTTTACAAAATATTTCTCAGTGTTTATATTCAGCTGTTGACACATTCGTATATATAATTTGTCATGAAGTATTCTTTACCAAATATGAGTAGAGTAATAAACTAGTTTTTCTTTTGTTGCTTTAATTGCCTGTTTTCAGAAATCTTAGAGCAGACATCTTCAAGCTGCACTCTGAAGTAGTTTTGGTGTCAGGAAATGCAGAACCATAGTGTTTTGCATAATCAGAGCTGTAATTTGATTTGAGCAGATCTCAGCTGTCTCCTGTCATTACGGGAGTTACAGCTGAATAGCTAACATGCCAGTCTTGCAGACTGAAGCCTAGTGAAACTTTGACCTTGAATACGCAGTCCCTGGATAAAGGAATCCATTTTTTTGAAGGTCACTGGCTGAATTGCTTTTTGGTGTTTATAGGATGCTGGGAATTGTCAGATGAGCAGAGCGTGCCTTATAAGTTGTGTTATTCTTCTCATTGCCTTTTAAGCTTTCTGGTCTGCCTTATTTGTACTTTTACTATGCCGTAAGCCAACAGAACAGAAAGTAAAGCTCCAGAAGCCAAATCTTGATGATTCTGACTTAAGGAACTTCCCTCTTGCAAGTTTACTTTGCCATCCAAGTTCTGCTCATTTAGTTTGATGAGATCCAGTAACAGACTTAGTTAGAAATATTGCATGATTTGATTAGCCCATCCACCACTAATAAAGAAGATAAAGTGATTTTTTTGTGTGTGTTTAGTTTTTCTTGCTCTTGTTAATCATCACAATATGATGATATCAAAGACATCATTCCCTGTTTTTTGGGTTGATTTCATTCTGTGCAATGTGGCCAATGGATTGTCATGTCATTTAGACCCAGGTACAGAATAGTATTACAGGGCTATAAAACCGATAAAAAAATCAGAGGTGAAAGAAAATTTGAGGCCAATAAAATTATTTCTACTTAGACTGTACAATAGCAGTTTTGAGGCAAGATTAAGGAAAAATTGCAGTTCTATTTCACAGAAAATTTAAAGTCTTCTTGAGAGATCCTAAGCTGAACTCTGTTCTCCCTCTTTCCACTTTGTCATCTGAATTATCTGTAGATTTATGACAGTCTTGTGATCCCACAGCCCCTCAGATCAGAGGTATTGAAAATCTGGCTTCTGAGCCTCTACTGATCACCTACGGGTGGGTTTTAGATGCTGCAGGAAACCATTCACTGAGCTGGTTTGTAGTGCATACATCTGCATTTTTCTCTTATCCGCCATTTGCAGAAAGTGTTCAAGGAGAATATCTGTTTGAACAAGAATTCTTCTTTCCCAGAAAGTCTGCAAAGCCATTGCAGGGCTGTCGCTCGTACTTGGCACTTGTTGATATACCTGCCGATCGGGGGTGCGGCCGCACTCTGAAGTCTGCCTTGTGCCTCCGACCCCAACTGCAGAAAATGCTGTATGAGGCCTCTTGCTGCAGTCTACATGGAAGGAGACATACCATTACAGAAGGGATCCTCTACTTGTAAGGTCCATCCGAGATGGTTCTAGGTGTTACTGGGCTGTTACTTGATCGTGGGAGCTCTGTAGCCTGGCGGCTACAAATCCCCTTGTGATGCAGAAGTCAGTGGCTGCAGCGCTGCCCCATGCCCTGATCAAGCCTCTTTGGAACAAGTCCTTCTCATGCAATCCAACTGAGGGAAAAAAAAACCAAGCGGAAATTTTTTTTTTAAAAAGTTGCCTTCTGAGTGGACTTCATTCATGCTGCTGTGCTTTGCCAGTCTTCCCTGCTTTGTTGCTTTTTGCTCTTCTCTGTACAGGCATGAGGCAGAGGGAGCTGCCTGCATGTAGAGGAGAAAGAAAACACCCAAGGCCTCTTGGCCTGTTTATTTCTGACTTGTCCTTCTCCCAGGGGCTGTGTCAGGCCTGTGCTGGCCTCCTGGAGCCTCCACATGAAGGTTTTCCCTGCCCTTCCCTGATCTTCTATGAAGGCTAAGGAATATGTGAAAGGATCATGTCAAAGCCATGCTTTCAGGGGTTGTCTTTACCTGTATATAACACGGGAGCAGGCACAGTTCTCTGTCCCAGGGTACTCTGTTATTTCAAAGGTGATCTTGGATGCACTTACCTGAGTGGACAGAGGATGCTTCTGCAGTCAAAGATAACACTTCCTTTTCCCAGGAAAACCAGGCAGTTCGGAAAGAAAGGTAAAATGGACCAGACAACAGCATCACTCCGCATAGAGAAAGTTTGCAAAGCTCAGTTTTTCAAATAAAACAAAAGTAGAAGGTGCAGGAACCTTTCTTCTCTTTCAGTTCCCCAAAATACACTTTGTCAGCGTGTTTTAGAAGAGACATGAAGAAACCAGGAAGGAGTAGAGGACAGGGCACAACTGTCTTCCTGAGAGTAAAAGTAAAGATTTGCTTGGCTTATATACAAAATTTATAGGATGGGAAATCCCGTGTGGATTTAGTGCTTTTGCAAGTTTCACGTCCATCTCAGGATCATTATACACACCCCACTTTCCTCCAGATGAGCCTCAGAAGAGAAAATCCAAGAGGCAGAGGAGTGAATGCACCCCTTGGTGGCTGACCCAGCCCAAAGGTTTTTGTTTGCACCCCACCCTTCCCCCATCTCATTTTCCATGAACCATTAAGTGGGAGCCTGCTTGCAGCAGCCCTTTGTGTGCCAGATCTCTCTGCCTTTTGGCTGGAGCAGTGCATCCTCCAGCGGGCTTGTTCCGCCCTGGCCTCCTCTCAATGAGAAGGTGCTCTGAGCTGGAGCCTTTTTTAAGAGTGATCTTATCTGTGCCCATCCTGGGCATCGTGCCCTCTGCCTCTCCTTTTGGCCTCAGGTCTGCCGTGGGAGTGGTGCCCATACTTCATCACAGCACTGCCTCAGCCTTAGGCCAAGGAAAGTCACCCCCTGGGAAAGCTAGTTTTGATGCCAGTGAATGTCCCAGGGACCAGGTTTTAAATCAGTGTGGAAAGAACCACCATGGAAATACCCTTTCTTTTATTTTGAAATCTGTGGTGTTTATTCTGAGGAGACCTTGTGGCTCTGAAGGAAGTACAGACAGGAAAACAGGCCTTGATGGTCTTTGATGCAGTTATCATCAGTTAAGGAGGGAGCTGAGGAGCTGAGTGGGAGCGAGCAGCATAAAAAGACTGCAGGAAACCATTTGCGTCCTTCAAGCAGGCATGGTGGCTGGCTGGACAGCTCAGCGTGGGTCCCCAAGCAGGCGGAGGAAGGAAATCTCAGTATTGTATCTGTGCTGCAATGTTTGTTTAAAACATGAGATATCTCTGAAGCAGAAATGTCCAGTCTGGTAGCTGGAATCACGTCCATCTCCATTTTTAAGGCTCCTGATGTTGTGCAAGGAGATGCTTGCAGAATCTTTTTAGTGAAGATGAGTAATAAAAGCAACTAAGAACCGTACTGATGGACTCTTGTCCATTATCCTCCCAATGTGCTGCTGTTTGAGACACAAACTTGATCCAGCATTTCACGAACCTTTTCCTCTGCCAACTATGGTTCAGTATTGAAATGCTAAATTCCAACGGTTAAATTTTTCAAATTACTTCCTGATCTGAAGAACCCAGTCAAAACATCATTTTGTGAGCCTCCTATAAGGGATATCTGTTTCACATGCAGCTGGCAATATAAGCTATATCCTGTGCCCCTTTCTAAAGTGGCACCTCGGAGATACAGCTGCAGAGCTTGTTGCCCAAGAGACAAGGTGCTCAATCCTCAGCCAGGGTGTGAGCATCACAGAGTGTCTGTTCCTAGCAGGAGAAAGTAACAGAAATGTGTGTATTTACATTACCTGACATATGCGCTCTTCACTGCAGTCCTTATTTTGCATCCTGATGGGGAATTAGCATTTAGAGCTAGTTCATTACCATCAACCTGTTCCTGGATGGGACTGGGCTCTACCCAACTGGGAAGACTCTTCTCTTCAGCTTCTGGCACTGGGGACTTCAGCCCTCAGACCTGTCCTTTGCAGATGGCAGGAGGAGACATCCAGATCCATTTTGTATCACAAGTTCCTGGGACATTTTCTTGCATGCAAATTGAATCTCTGTGGATTCATTACTTTTTGGCCCACTGTGAGCTGATAGCCTTACTCGGTGATTTTCAGCCTGTGGTCCATTGACTACTATGGCACTACGTAGATTGTTATAGGCCCATGCAATGTGGTTGGCAAAAGCAGGGATATAAATCCATCAGCATATGTGAAATTTTTTAAGATATCTGTACTTTGACTTAAAATTTTTCAGGAATTTGCAAATTTAGAAAGGTCCAAACCCAGTGTCGGGAGTCCTTTGGGTTCACTTCTTTGTGTTCACTTGCTTGCAAAGCGACAGCCATTCCCAACTCTTCGGTGTTAAGGAGAGCCCCTGTGGGAACCTAAATCTTGTGCTTAATAGAGCCTCTTGATATGTTTTGGAGGTACCCTGAGGATTTTTGGCTTTAAAAGTTGCTATGCTAGCTGCAATTATTATGACAAAGAGTTGTTTTAGAGGTTAAGAGCTTATCCAGGGCTGGCAAGGCTGCATCTCTCATGAGGGCAAAGTTGTGTTAAGAGTTAACACGGCTTTTATTCCAAATGTAAACGTGGTTACAAGAAATTATTATTTTTTCCATCTTTTTTGCCCATATGTAAAACACTTCAAAAAAAAAAAACAAAACACCACCAAAAACCCCCAGCATGAGCAAACCACATATCTGGCATCCTCATGATGTCAGGAGATCTCCAAAAACCAACAGAGAATGCAGAAACCAATTCAGAAAATGTCTCTCTGTTGGTGTATAGCATCCATAATAACTACAAGAAAAAAGCAACCACTCGTTGCCTGCACTTTGTTTGTCAGACAGCTAAATCGGTGCATTTCAGAAGATTTTGAAGAATGAAATTGTCTTTGTCCTCAAGCATTCATTGCTAATTTATTCAAGACTGAGGCATTTTCTTTATCTTGAAGGATCTTAGGCAACAAGCAGAGAGATAAGGGACTGTTTTTGCACCTTTGCTTAATTTTAAAACTTCCCAGTGTAACCCTTACCAGTTCCAGTGACTGGATGGAGGACTCGCCCTTGCTACATCCTCAGCAAAAGATGGAAAGGAATTTTTTGCAGAAGTGATCCACAAATCTATCATGAAGAACTACCCGGTAGCAGAGTGTCACTAGCAAAGGAAGCATGGGATAGTTGTGGGCATAGCTGTATTTTTAATGGAGCTCGCAGTAGGATATTGCAGCAGCTGGAAACTTTTCAGGGATACATGTCTTAAGTGGGCCAGTCTGGTTTTGAGAGGATTTTATATTGGAGTCTGCTTTTGATTAACAGTCGTGCTCCTCGTTATTGTTTAATGATAGCAGTAGGGAGGTAAGCTTGCTGTTCGCATTTGTGAGTGTATATTTTAAAAGACATCAGCTCCAATAAAGAAGGAAAATAGGGTTATTTATGTAACAGCTTTAGAAGTATGAACGAACTGTACTCCGTTTAGATGACTCAGCATGATCTTGGAGTAAAAGATGGATCTGGACTGCACCTAATTTCTCCAGCCTTTGTAGAGCTGTTTCAGGGTAGCTTGAGGTTTTAAGCAAGTTCATTTCAGTCAATACTCTTTCGTGATCCTTTCTGCACATCTTCTAGCAAATTACTGCAGCCAGGAGCATACAACAGAGCCGGTCTCGGTTTGTATGAATGTTGCAGAGCGTTCACAGAAAACAACCATACCACTTTCAAGCCTGAATGTTTTCACCCAGGGTGCAGACATTTAAAGATTTATTCTGATCTCATCGTGTAAGAGCACACCAGGTGACCTGCATGTCCCAGTGGCACTAGGCAAGTTTCCCACACTTGCCAAACCTCTTCTGGGAACAGTTGGCAAGTGGTGTTTTTATTTCTGGTAATGTACACATCTAATGCAGTTGTGTTTGAAGGCTGCTTACTGGTAGGAACAGAAATGACATTTGACAAATCTAAAGGCAGACAATTCCATCTAGCAAAATGTCGGGCTGTGTCGCGAAGGAGGCAGCAAAATGATTGGGGTGCATTTCTGAGGGGTTGTCTTACCCGTGTGCAGGTCTTTTGATGCTGATTTCAAAGCAGCACTTTGGGCTGTACTGACAGCACTTCTGTACATCTTTTTGTATGTTTATTGATGGCTAACATGGTTCTCACTGTTGTTCGTTCATTCCTGTATCCCTACAATCTTTCACGAAATAATTCAAGTTTAAGTCATTTAAATCTTATTCTAGGAGGAATTGTACTGCAGAACAGAAATATATTCTATTCTATTTATGTCCTTAGTGACATTGGTTGTCTGCATTTTGGAGCAAGGTGATCTATAGATACATTTATTGAATCTTCCCAGTATTTACCTGATGACCTAAGCAAATAAGATTTCTGCAGTATACTGCTCCCTGGTTTTTCTCTTCCCTTTAAATCTGTTCAACCTGTTGGTGAATTTAAATCAAACATACCTGAGGGGAATGGGATAAAAACGTCAAACACATTGTGTTTCTGTAAGTGTAATGAAAATGGTGTATAAGCAAAGAAGAGAGCTTCTCTTAGTGACCCAAATCTGGGAAGAGTGCAGCATGACCTTTCTCCTCAGCAGACACCAGTGAATCCACTGTGGGCTGCAGTTTTCAGAAATAGATCTGCAGAGAGTGAGGACTTACATCTCTGTTCAAGGAGCCTATTTAACACATTTTGGTAAACCAAAAAATGTTTTGCCAAATGTTAGTAAAATTATCCCTTGTCTACTGCAGGCTTATGGATACTGGGGCTGCTTTTCTTAGACCTCATGGACACCTTAGTAGACATCGCTAGTGCGTGAGCTCCAGCATCTTGTGCCTGAAAAACACCTGTAGAGCCCTGGTAGCCCTGAGATGTTCTCTGCCATCCCAGGTGACCACCTGCTCTTCTTCTCCTTCCATCCTTGTTCTTTCCTGATGTAGGTTGCAAACATTTGGGTTGTTTTAATTTTGCAATGTGTGCACTTATACTTTGCTTTTTAAGACATAAGTATTCCCTCTTCTATTCAGCTTTGTCCCTCTGGCCACTTAAGGACTGTAGGGTGAAATTTGCTCTAGCAACACATGGTATAGGACCTTTCAGCTAATCTATTTGGTTCCTGCAGCGCAGAGTATAGGAAGAGTTTGTAATTGAAGTCATGCTGGGCTGACTTGCTTAAGATAAACACTGAAGAATGGACTAGTGTTGAATCAAAAGTTACATTATGAAATTACTATGCTTCCGTCTTTGTAAGATGTTTAAGATGAACAGACACCAGACTCAGCTTAGAGAGAACATAACAGAAACCCCACATTGATATATGAGTCAAATGTAAAATGACCATAAACTGCAATTTACTTAAATTTATTGCAGGAGTCAAATATGGGAAAAATAAAGAAGACCTACAAGGAGTGGGATTGTGCATAACATTTGGTCAGTTTTTCCTTTGGTATCAGACATAATTAGCTCGGCTCTCCTGTTACCTGCTGATTAGTCTGGTGGGTTTTTCTTGTGTCACTAGGAAAGTGAAAAAGACATATTGCAGTGATTAGAAACAGGTACATATCCCTTCTTTCTATCGAGGGCTTGTGGTTGCAGATTCTTTGAAATATGCAAAATACACTCAGGTCTGTGCCAAATCCAGATCCCTGCTGTGTCCCACAATGTAATCCCGTGTAATGCTGGGGAACTGCAGCATGTACAGTATATTTTGCCTCTTCTTTTAAAGTAACATGGGGTTGTGTGTGGAAGCACACATCACTTCCAATTTCCAAGTGCAGGGCTGAGTGGAATCAGAGGGCTGGATTGCGTCACCTTTCCTCCACTGAACCTCTCTCTTGAAATCAGTGAGACAACTTGACAACGTAGGGCTCCCCCCAGCTTGAGTGGAAACAGGGCAGCTTGCTCCAAACTGATGGTGGTTGAAAGGGAATAGACTGAGCCTAATCCCCAGACAAGTGCATTAAACTGGATGATAAGGTATTGCGGTGGAGATTAAGAAAGTTTGGATTTGGTTGGAGCATTGATTGCTGGAACATAATTTGTTAAAACATTTTTTGCATGTATTTGAAAGCTACTTGTGAGAAGATTGGTTAAAAGCTTGGTTAAGCAAAAATGGGCAGGGTTTGTTACTGGTAATTCATATTTATTGCACTGGATTTTTGTATCAAGTATAGATATTTTATAAAGACTCCATCCTTATCCCAAAAGTTTTTTTTTTGGTCAGTACACAAAGAATGCTGTAGGGGAAAAAGACACAGGATTAAAACAAAATAAAAGGTAGATTGTCTATGAAGGACTAATCTAATGAAGACCATGGCTGCAGAACATGCAAACAGATGTGCAAATACCAGTAGAATTACTCATAAAAGTGAGTTTACTTTTCTGCAGGGAGGAGAGATGCTCTGGGCGAAGTCGCCTTCCGGATTGTTTCAGTTCATAAATTCAGGACCTGGGACAATTCCCCAAAGATTTAGAGGCGCAGGATTTTATGTCCCGGCGGATCTCACTACTATTTGTGGATACAGACTTAAAAACAATAGTGTCTGATTGTATATTGAAGAAAAAAACCAAATGCCTTTAAGGAGCTAGGTAATGGGGAGAGGATCCAGAAATTGCTGTACAAAGAGATCTAAAAGCACTTTGTCTAGGATTTCTGTTCATGAAAAAAGACCTCAGGGACCAGGAGGGTCTTTAGAGAAGAACCGCAAATGATAGGTGATGAACAGATAGAGCTAGACAAAACAGGATTTTTCACTAAATTTAGCAGATAAGAATCAGAAGATATGTGAGGAAGATAAACTTTAAAAGGGTACAAATAGCTAGGAATATTTTCCCACATGGTTAACTTCAGTCATATGTTCTGTTGCATGCAGGCAGCAAAGAAGTTACTGCTGTATATATTCTTTATTAACAACTTTCTTAAATGGCAGGATCCCTCAGAATCACTGGGCTACTGTTTTAATTTATTGCAATGCAGGGGGTTCAGAACCCAGCTGAACAGGAAAAACATCTTACAGTGCAATTCACTACAGTATTTCTTGATTGTTGACTATTATGCTAGTTACATAGAAAGAGTAAAACCGGGTGCAGATGGAAATATTTTGGAAATCTTTCAAAAAATAAACAAAAAAGTTGGATGGCTAAAAGTGAAATCTCAGTGGCTGCCTTCTGTTCTCAAAGAAGTTGAAATGTCAAGGCTGTTTGGTGGAAGTACCTTGTACGTGTTTGGCCTAGCACTAAATCCCAAGGTCTCTTTGAATGCCTGAGAACGCTTGATATCACAAAAGGGACTGACCTAGCAGTAGAGAGAGGCTGGTCCCTCCCCACTCTAAACCTTCATTTCAGGAACAGGATGACATCCTACACCCAAAATGTTTGTAATTCATCTTGAAAGCTGCTGGGTGCCACTTCCCATCTCTTTAAATTCAAAGACTACTGATTTCCTGATAGAGTTAGTCTCTTGAATAGGCCTTGGAATAGTGATAAAAACAATTCGTGACATGAATACCAGAAATTGTCCTTTTACCTTCATCATGTTGGCTGGAAACCTCGCTGCTAATACACTGCTAGGAACCTCCCTTGGTCACTTCTCCCTGTCAGCAAGGATTGCTTTCTGAGCTGGGAATCTGAGTTCACAGCAGCACAATCGTTGCCTCGGTGTCCTGCTTGACATCTTGTCTTGGTGAAGGGTTGAAGATCCATCTGCCAAGTGCTTGGGATAGACTCCAAGTAGCAAAGATTCATGTTGGGTCTAAGTCTACTCATCTAGAGGTTCTCCCAGGGATGACCATA
Source organism: Pygoscelis adeliae (assembly GCF_000699105.1). NCBI lineage: Eukaryota > Metazoa > Chordata > Aves > Sphenisciformes > Spheniscidae > Pygoscelis > Pygoscelis adeliae. The sequence goes on along the minus strand of NW_008824766.1, from coordinate 103,881 downwards.
TAGCAAGTACTGGCATTCAGTGTATAAATCTGATGTATTTGAGGTTTGTAACTCCTCTTCATTTTGCTCATTGCACTTGAAACTTGCAAAGAAATCAATACAATTTATAAAACCTCTAAGTGGAACTTGCTATTTTGGCACCTCACAAAGTCTGCTAGGCACTTGTGCAGGCACAGAGGAAACGAGCTAACCCGTGACCCTCTGGAGTGTAAACAGGTACCAGCATAGGAATGCGGGGAAAACCTGCACGGGCAGAAGGTGGGACATAGGCATCGCTGCATAAGGAACCATTGTGTCTGGTCTCAGTCTGCCAATGCTGGACACATTTGGTGTATCAAAGAAATGGCACATTCTCTTTGTTTTCCATCATTATACTGTCTGTCCCCAACTGTCCTGTGTTCTGACCTAACTTTCACTATTAAAATACTTGTGCCCTGCTTGCATCTGTATTTTCCTGCTTGTATCTTGCTCAGCAGTGTGAACAAATCTTTATGCTGTGTGCTTATTCTGTTGGATATCATTCCCTGTGTCCTTCAGTCTGCAATTAAATGTTTTATCTGGTACATGCTGTGTAAATTCTGTCCTTCTAAGTATTTAGTGTTTTTCCCTCAGGAGAATTCCGTCCTTGTGTAAGTATCCAACTTAATGGTGCAGTGGTACTACTTGCACAGATGAGCTCTTTTATTCTTCTCAGGAGATATTGAAGGTATGGTGTAGGCAGTAGGTGCATTCTGGATGGCAGCATCTCCTGTCACAAGGTGATTAAGAACTGACGTAGGTTTGCTGGTGACCCACAGGACAGGACAGTCATGTGTTATGTTTCTCTGTCTCGGTATCCTAATATGTTCTGTGAGGTCTGGAGACCTGAACTCTGATTGATCACCGGCTTAGATGTTTCCAGCTCATGGGATCTGGAAGTTCAGAGAACACCACCAGCATGAAGATCTACCCCATGTTCCCTTGGGAGGATCGACCTTCCCACTCTCTTGAGAGCCTGAGAGGGCCTCATGCTGACAAAGAGCCATCTCTGAGTGTACTCTTCAGGGCTGGGCAGTGTGGGGGAGCACCTTCCTTGCAGGGGCTTTAAATGCTAATCTTAGCCAAAGTATTTGAAATGGTGCTTAACCGATCTGGTTTGTGCTGGTTTGTATATAAAACTAAGGGCTCTGTAGTGCACGATGCATGAAGTGCCACGTTACAGAGGTGTCCTGGCTTTGTTTTGAGGTATAAAAGGTAGCTTTTAAATTCTATCAAGTGGTTTTAGGACACTGCTGAATTTATTAGCTGCTACAGACAAAAACTGTATGCAATTCACATGGAAGACCTGCTCCCAGCATTTAATTTAGTAATAGATAAAGACTCCTCATAATTCTGAAACTATTTAAAGAATTGCTGATGGCTCATGGAAAACTCTGGAAAGTATTCTGCTTAGGAAGGGCTCCTTTCCTCGTATGTTTTTCTGCTTTTCATCTTTGCTTGTCCTTCATTACACTTAATGAACACGAGTTTTGTTTTGTACCTTACCTGGAGCCAATCCCAAATTGGTTTGTAAAATCATAGTTGTCTCTATAACATTCAGTTGATGCCAGAGACAAAATGGCCAAAGGTCAGGGTAGATGAGACCCGAATAAAACAGTGCTTTAAAAGTCACTACAAAGCAGGTAGGAGTTATTCTGGACTTTAGACTCATTGATGTCCCACACTGACCTTTTAACTTAAAGAAGAAAAAAAGAAAATAACAAAAACCCTGTTGTGCTTTATTTTTATGAAATGCTCTGACTATTTCCCGGTTCTCCTGGGATCGCTGAAAGCATCACTTTGCAACGTCACCATTCCTGTCAGTGGTTTCTCAGATACTTCCAGAAATCCAGGAAGTGCCAAGACTTTCATTATGGGAAGAGTTAACATTAGAAGATGGTTTTATTTTTATTTTTTTCCCTTCGCCTGTGATCTCACCCTGTTTCTCACTTTGGAATAACTCGGGCCAATCTCGGTTCTGCTAACCTTGAGGATTCGGTCCATCTCGCAGCTCCTGAGTTTGTGCAGTTAAATGAGAAAAGTCGCAGCTTTTATTGTCTTTACATCAGCCCAGCTCCTGAAGAAAAGGATGTAAAAGTGATCTGTAAAGGCTAAAGAGTTAAAAGGTTGAAAGGAAGCAATGGTTTTAATTGTGATTTAGGAAGCAAAGGAAAAGCCCAGCCCCACCCAGCCCTTTTGCTGTTTGCAGTCTGATGCAGGAGGCACTTGAAGTGGCCGTGCTGACGTGCTGCCTGCGCCACCGCTCCCTCTCCCTTCGCCCCATGAGAAGAGTCGGGGGCCTGACCTTGGCTGCCTCTCCAGGTGCTACAAACCCAGAAAAAAGTGACTAAGCGTAGTTCAAAGAAGAGCTCAAATATCTTGAAACCTTGGCCAGGCTGTTCCCGATGGTCTCAAAGTCTCTCTGTGGCTGCTGGGGGAAGGGGGCTGTTTCTGTGGGACGTTTCTCATGCCAACCAGTGGCAGAGGGGCTTGGATAGGGACATCTCCTAGAGGCAATGCCTGGTAGTATGTAGTATTTTGTGGATCATTACCCTTTAGAGGTGCTTACTGTTTGTTTGGGCAGACAGTTTTTGCTCTTTTGAAGTTGTTGCAACATTTACTGAAGTCATATTTAAACTTGGTTGGAAAAGTTGCTGCTCTGCACCCCGGGGATTTGTCCTACTGTCTTGAGATACAGGATTCTGACTCCTTTTGCCAGAGTCTTTTTGTGAGGTTATGTCAAGGAAGAGACCTTTAGAGAAGGAAAAAGCTATTACTTGATTTAAAAAAGGTGTAATTAGTTGCATTTCGGTTGGCTAAAGGACCATCATGTGATAATTTAAAAAATTTGGTTTCCTGGTAAACAAGTTAATGGATTTATGCTCAGTTGCACTGCGCTTTCAAAAAGCAAAATGGCCCTAGGCCCTTGTTATTTTAAAATAAGTAAAATAAAACACACTGTCTGATTTTCTGAACAATATCTTGGCTTCCTGCGGTGGAAAAGTAACCTCAGCTGAGAATTAAAGCCACCCACCTTTGTGTTCAAGCTCCAGAGCAGACAAATAACTCGCTCTTTCCATGGTTCCACTTTTATTTTTGTATTAAGCTCTTGTCCTTCTCTTCTCCATCTTTCTTTTTTTTTTTGCTTTCCCACTTGCTCTTTTCTCCCACTCACACTGTCATTCTCTTTTTGCTCTCTCTTTTTCTTCTCTCTCTGTCCCAAGAGGGACACTTCTGTAACACTTGAGCTGTGGATGGATACACATGCCAAAGAGAAACAAATGTTTGGGCTTGGATCAGGTCCTTCCTTTAAAGGCATGTGTTAAAGATCTGTGATGATCCCTAGCTACTTCTAGCAGCTTCCCCAAGTCTCAGTGCCATTTTCTGCCTCCGTGCAACTTGTGTTTGTTTTGTGTCCACCCCTGTTACTGTCTGCAGCCCCTCTGGCTGTCCCTTCTGTAACCGAGACCCCTGTAGAGGCTATCCTCGCCCATTTGCCCACGATCACATGTGAGAACTTGAGCCTTGGTGAAGACCCATGCTCCACTGTAGCACTGCTGATAGCAACAAAATGTGCATGTAGGTTAAAGGCCTCATTTCTCTCTCTTTATGCAAGTTTTTCATACCTTTGGCAAGACATTAAATACTGTTTTGCAGATAAGAGCAGCAGCATGGTACCCCCAGGGCAGAGGAATGGGAAAGGGCTGTAATTATTTGCTGCAAGAGTTTGGTCTAGCCAGGGAACAGCCAACTACCTTTAATTGCCGGCAGCAGGTAGGTAGTTGGCTGTTTTCTGGCTAGAGCAAACACCTTGCAATCTGCTTTGACCTCTTCTGTGTCTCCCTAACTGAGGGGTGAAGCCAGTGTAAGAAATAGTGGTTAATGCAAAAAACTTGGTATTAAATTTTAAGTTGACTTAGCACTCTAGTGTTTGTCTTCTCTCCTGAGAATGATGATGCTTGAAGGTGAGATGAAAATAAAGGGGAATATGTCTGCATGCTAGAGAATTACCTTCTGCTGTTTTATCCTTGAAGAGTTGCATTTTTAAGCTGCATGGTCCTAAAATTAGCATGTGCTAAGGTATGAAGTGAAGTTGCTTGGTCTTTCTCTCTGCATTTGTGCTAGGAGTGACTAGCGTTGCTGAAGACAGAGAAGAGGGATTTGCTGCCAGTGTGTTCCCTTGCATGCTGCTCAAATACATTCATCTCAACTTTCTAATTCCTGGGGCAAATACTTGATATGACTTGCTGGGTTGGCAGTTTTTATGGAGCATTTACAGACTGAAAGGGCCTTTTCCTTCTCTTCCAGCCCTTTCTTGCTAATCCTTTTTTGTTTATAATTTCCCTCAATAAAGAAGGAAAAAAAGTTCTTTGAACTGTTTTGTCGTAGAGAATGAGATCATCAGTGAAAAAAAAGGAACAGCTTGTTCTTTGTTCTTCTGTGAGGTGCCACCAATTCTCCTTTGATTTTGTATCAGTGTTACACACACAAGGTTTTGGAGTGGGTTCAAACACACCGGATTCCCAGATCAAGGAGCCAAACCTTCCCCAGAGCTGCTGTGTGCCTAATGCAGCATCGTGCTGGGGGAGACCTGCCACTCGTAGCTCTATCACTTGGTAAGCTTCGAGAGGGGATCCAGGCTTCTAGAAACTTGGAGCAATACAGGTCCATTATATTTTGCTGTTCTAGCAGCCTATGTGATGGTAAACAAAAAGAGAAATTGTCTTCCTGTGCGCAGTGCTGCAAGGGCATCAGAACCGTGTTGTCTGCAGTAAGGTGGCTGTGCTGGTTTTGGCTGGGGTATAGTTAATTTTCTTCATAGTAGCTAGTATGGGGCTATGTTTTGGATTTGTGCTGGAAACAGTGTTGATAATACAGGGAGGGTTTCCTTGCTGCTGAGCAGTGCTTACACAGAGTCAAGACCTTTTCTGCTCCTCACCCCCCCCCACCAGTGAGCAGGCTGGGGGGGCACAAGAAGTTGGGAGGGGACACAGCCGGGACAGCCGACCCCAACTGACCAAAGGGATATTCCACACCATATGACGTCATGCTCAGCGTATAAGTTGGGGGAAGAAGAAGGAAGGGGGGACGTTCGGAGTGATGGCGTTTGTCTTCCCAAGTAACCGTTACACGTGATGGAGCCCTGCTCTTCTGGAGATGGCTGCCGACGGGAAGTAGGGAATGAATTCCTTGTTTTGCTTTGCTTGCGTGCGTGGCTTTTGCTTTACCTATTAAACTGTCTTTATCTCAACCCATGGGTTTTCTCACTTTTACCCTTCCAATTCTCTCCCCCATCCCACCAGGGGGGAGTGAGCTAGCAGCTGTGTGGGGCTTAGTTGCTGGCTGGGGTTAAACCACAACAGTGGCAACAAATCCTGTCCTGCTTGCACAGAGCGTTGGCTCAAGAGGAGCTTTGGTGGCTGAGTGCCCAACCCTTTCCCTATTTCTACTTGCAGACCTCAGGAGGAGAGCTCCTCTTTGCAAATGGCCTCATTATTGTGTTTTGCAGTGCATAGTGTAATTTCAAATAACACTCCTGTCTCCCATCCATCTCTGTTGCCACGTCTCTCTATTTGCAGAGGGGCTAATAGGGTACAACTGGTTAATAAAACATGTGTTGCTTGATTCTAAACTGCATTCCCTGTTGCTAAACGTCTCCCACGTAGCAGCTTTGTAGTGGTGGACTTCAAATGGGATGACAATTTTGCACCCACTTTCAGATGAAATGATTTTAAATGAAAAATCCCAGAGATCCTGAGTGAAAGAAGCCATCCAAGTGCCTTCAGCATTTTTCATTGCACTAGATGCTTCCTTCAGCTCTTGCTTTAATATCAGCATATGAAGTATCTGGCTTAATCTCCTCTACAATCTTATGTAAATTCCTTTAAAAAAAAAAAATCTTTAAACTGGTAGTGTATACCTAGCTTTAGGGGTTGTTGAGCAGCTTTAGCTTCACTGTAGGAGAATTTTAAATTTGGGGTGAAGCAAGTCTGTGGTTTGTAAAGTACTCGTTTCTGTAAGAAATTTAGGGTATAAAATCTATCATGATGGAGAGCTACATGCCAAGAATTGAAGCCTCTGTTTGCTGGAAAAGTAGATTTCTTCATCAAAATGAAGGTGGAGTAGGCCATGTGTAGCAGCCTGTGGTGTGTGGTCCATGTGGTGTCCACCCTTTCCCCCTTTTCTCTGCTCTCTGACAAGACTTTTTCAATAAACGAGTGCTGGTTTAACTCTCTTTTCCTTTCATTCAGGCCACATTTTCTTTTTTCCTTGGGAAATAACACAAGACTTACAACGTGAAATGTTCCTTTTGTGACTTTGTCATAAAAATTAATGAGACTAGAAAAACTGTTTGTGGACCTGGAAGAGAATCCTAGTGAATAGTATTTCTCTATCCACAAAGCTCTTTCATTTTAATTAGCAAATAAACCAAGAGAGAGCAGTAGGCAGGTATTTCTGTGCAGGCTTGGGCTGGTATTTTGTCTAACACATTCAAAAGCAGCGATTTGAGAGAAATCTGATTGGTTGGTCTCTGTGTTGTATCTTAACTTCTCTTGGTCTGAATTTTTTGGGGGTGAGGGAGATAGGGTGATTCATACTTGAGCAAGACAAACCCAAGAGCTGCCAGTTTGCATTATGTCAATGTATGTAAGAAAATATTTAGATAGAATTTCCATTAAAAGTTCAAAAGCAGGGGGCTCATGCTGACCCCAGCTTTTAGAAGCTCTGGTGGGAAACCTGAATGAAATGTAACTCCGCTCAATGTGTTTTCGTTGGCTAACTCCATGTTTTATTATCTCATGCAATGAGATCTTTCTTGGTTTGTCGATTTTCTACCAAGGACAAAAAGTTCATGTATGTAACAGTGCACATATTGAATTAAAGTACGATTAAAGGCATGATGTAATGACCCCCTCTCCTTTTCCTTTCGTCAATATTTGCCCGCAGGGTCAATACATTACAATATTGACTTCAAAGTATTCAATATTTTTTTACCTTCTGAGTGTGTTGGCTTCAAGTGCGTGTAATATTAAACCTGTTGGTTGAGCTGTTGGTCTAAGACTTACTGTCTAAGTAGTTTCAGGCTTGGATGCCTAATCCTGTAGAGCAGCTTTCAAGGCATGTGATAATATCATAACACAGCTGTAGGCAGCTTTCTGAGGTGAACCATTTAATCTGCAGTCTTTTCTCCCAGCTTCCTAACAAGTGGTGGAATTTGTCCCTTGGTGTGCAATGGGATTATTGCCCTCTCCCCCTGCTGCCATCATATTTACTCTCTGCAGGACCTTCCAGTGACTGTAGGTTATGTGGACAAATCTAAACCCCAGCGCTCTCGTCTTCCATGTGTGTTTCTGCTGCCTTTACATCTGTGCTCTGTTGAGCGTACAAAAGCAGCACAAAAAGCAAGATAATACTTCACGTACTTAAAGTGCTGCACAAACATGGCTTGATAAAGTTAAGTTAAAATCGTTACGAATTCAAACAGTTGCATAGGGTGGGGGCTCACTTATCTGAACTCCCAGCTGGGGGCACAGTGGGCTGGGCGGCTCTCCTAATACGAGCTTGAACCTTCTCATGCTTCCTCTTCGCCTGTATACATTTCCATTCTCACTCTGCTGAAATCTAGCACTGGTACCCATCAGAAGGGCACACGGGCCGATGTACTGCGTAATGACAGCAGCTATTAACAATTTATCCTTCAAAAACGTGACACTCTAGAGAAAGGCTTTGATAATATTCCTTGCGAGGCATATAAACAAACAGGATTGTCACCAGCGTGGTATCTTATTACGTTGTCTTCTTAAAAAAAT